>NW_026691123.1:0-300000 GCF_020826845.1 Diceros bicornis minor | reverse complement strand
CCATGGAGAGGTAGGCGAGGTGGGCAGGGGGCGCCACCTTACTCTCCTCAGCTCCCTGAGCGAGAGAGAGAGAGAGACAGAGACAGAGAGAGAGATCCCTGACCTCTGAGTCTCTGCCTCCACCGCTGGCTGGTGCCAACTCACGCGCCATCCCACTTCCAGCCATCACCCCCACGCCTGCCCCGGGGCCAGCCCCACCACAGAGAGGCCGGTTGGTTCCTGCTCACCTCTGTGCTGTCCCTTCCCGACCTGACCCCAGTGCAGGGGATAAGCTTCAGACAAGTCTTTCCATGTCCCTCTGCATGACAATAGACTTCCTCCCCTCTCCCATTCCACAGGCCCACCCACCCGGGACATCCACCTTTGTCATTAGCTCAGGAGAGGATGCAAGATGAGAATCTCTGCTATTGTGTGGGGAGACTCAGTTTCCCGGGTTTCCCCCATGGACACATGTTCTTCAGCTGGGTCTGATTTTCTCCAGACAAGCTGTCTTGGGAAGGATTTGGCCAGCCCTAAGAACCTGAAGGGAAAGGGCGGAGGGGGGTTCTCTCTCTGCCCCCGACAGCCCCGAGCTGGGTCGGTCCCTCAGACCTGGCCAGGGGCAGCCCATCCCCCGGCGCCCTTCCCCGGGGCATCCAAGGGCAGGCCCGGCGCCAGCCCCACCCCGCTCGCCACTGCCCGACCATCGTCCTCCCTCGGGGGGCCTGGGCAGGACAGGGACCCGGCTGTGGGAGGCCTCCAGATCTCAGGCCTGGCACACCGTTTACCAGGCTGCTTCCTCCTCTGACGGGGGCCCAGCACACGCCCCAGGAGACTTGGCAGCCGCCCCCAGGGCTCTATCCTCTGGAACTCGTCCCCTTGGAAGGGGCCTGGCCCAGGTGCCAGGTTCGGCTGGTCGGCCAGCCTCCTTTGGAGAAAGCAGGCAAGCCGAGCCAGGCTTGCAGTGGCCCTGGCGTGACACCTGCCACCTCAGGCAGAGGGCCTCCCGCGTGCCCTCCATGGCGGGTTTCTCCCCGGAGCCGTGGCCTGGGCACTAGGAAGGC
Organism: Diceros bicornis minor; assembly: GCF_020826845.1. NCBI lineage: Eukaryota > Metazoa > Chordata > Mammalia > Perissodactyla > Rhinocerotidae > Diceros > Diceros bicornis. Next base: position 298,957 of record NW_026691123.1, on the reverse strand, counting down.
CGGGCCTCCCCGACTCCCGGGAGGAGGGGCTAGCCCAGTTGCGCCCTGGCCCCCAAACCCTCTGGTGCCATCTGCCTGTCTCGGCACTTCTGACTCCACAGAGCCTTTCCTACATCTGGGCTGCCTGCCGTGGCAAAGTGCAGGCGTGGGGTGAGGCCATGGCTTTGTCTTTCCAGGAAAAAATGAGCCCCTGGCCGAAGCAGCAGGCCCAGGCAGAGCCTTGAGCTTGAAGCCCAGTAGGTCTGTGGCCCTCAGGGCCAGAGCAATGCTGTCAAGGCAGGGAAGCGGCCTGCAAGCTGAGTGGGAGTGGGGGAGGGGAGGGAGACAGCTGAAGCCGAGTCCAGAAGGGCGGCGATGGAAGAGCTGCAGCTGGGTCAGAGCCTGGAGGGAGGGCGGGGCCTTCACTGAGGACCCCCCCGCCCCCCGAGGCCAGCCCTAGGCCCCGGCGGTCGCGCATGCGCCCTTGGCCTGTGCGGTGTGTGGGGGCTTGAACCCAAGCCCGCAGGGCTCCCGGAGCGGCCAGAGAAAGAAGGGCCCATGGAGAGGTAGGCGAGGTGGGCAGGGGGCGCCACCTTACTCTCCTCAGCTCCCTGAGGGAGAGAGACAGAGACAGAGAGAGAGATCCCTGACCTCTGAGTCTCTGCCTCCACCGCTGGCTGGTGCCAACTCACGCGCCATCCCACTTCCAGCCATCACCCCCACGCCTGCCCCGGGGCCAGCCCCACCACAGAGAGGCCGGTTGGTTCCTGCTCACCTCTGTGCCGTCCCTTCCCGACCTGACCCCAGTGCAGGGGATAAGCTTCAGACAAGTCTTTCCATGTCCCTCTGCATGACAAGAGACTTCCTCCCCTCTCCCATTCCACAGGCCCACCCATCCGGGACATCCACCTTTGTCATTAGCTCAGGAGAGGATGCAAGATGAGAATCTCTGCTATTGTGTGGGGAGACTCAGTTTCCCGGGTTTCCCCCATGGACACATGTTCTTCAGCTGGGTCTGATTTTCTCCAGACAAGCTGTCTTGGGAAGGATTTGGCCAGCCCTAAGAACCTGAAGGGAAAGGGCGGAGGGGGGTTCTCTCTCTGCCCCCGACAGCCCCGAGCTGGGTCGGTCCCTCAGACCTGGCCAGGGGCAGCCCATCCCCCGGCGCCCTTCCCCGGGGCATCCAAGGGCAGGCTCGGCGCCAGCCCCACCCCGCTCGCCACTGCCAGACCATCGTCCTCCATAGGGGGGCCTGGGCAGGACAGGGACCCGGGTGTGGGAGGCCTCCAGATCTCAGGCCTGGCACACCGTTTACCAGGCTGCTTCCTCCTCTGACGGGGGCCCAGCACACGCCCCAGGAGACTTGGCAGCCGCCCCCAGGGCTCTAACCTCTGGAACTCATCCCCTTGGAAGGGGCCTGGCCCAGGTGCCAGGTTCGGCTGGTCGGCCAGCCTCCTTTGGAGAAAGCAGGCAAGCCGAGCCAGGCTTGCAGTGGCCCTGGCGTGACACCTGCCACCTCAGGCAGAGGGCCTCCCGCGTGCCCTCCATGGCGGGTTTCTCCCCGGAGCCGTGGCCTGGGCACTAGGAAGGCCGGGCCTCCCCGACTCCCGGGAGGAGGGGCTAGCCCAGTTGCGCCCTGGCCCCCAAACCCTCTGGTGCCATCTGCCTGTCTCGGCACTTCTGACTCCACAGAGCCTTTCCTACATCTGGGCTGCCTGCCGTGGCAAAGTGCAGGCGTGGGGTGAGGCCATGGCTTTGTCTTTCCAGGAAAAAATGAGCCCCTGGCCGAAGCAGCAGGCCCAGGCAGAGCCTTGAGCTTGAAGCCCAGTAGGTCTGTGGCCCTCAGGGCCAGAGCCATGCTTCCAAGGCAGGGAAGCGGCCTGCAAGCTGAGTGGGAGTGGGGGAGGGGAGGGAGACAGCTGAAGCCGAGTCCAGAAGGGCGGCGATGGAAGAGCTGCAGCTGGGTCAGAGCCTGGAGGGAGGGCGGGGCCTTCACTGAGGACCCCCCGAGGCCAGCCCTAGGCCCTGGCGGTCGCGCAGGCGCCCTTGGCCTGTGCGGTGTGTGGGGGGTTGAACCCAAGCCCGCAGGGCTCCCGGAGCGGCCAGAGAAAGAAGGGCCCATGGAGAGGTAGGCGAGGTGGGCAGGGGGCGCCACCTTACTCTCCTCAGCTCCCTGAGGGAGAGAGAGAGAGACAGAGACAGAGAGAGAGATCCCTGACCTCTGAGTCTCTGCCTCCACCGCTGGCTGGTGCCAACTCACGCGCCATCCCACTTCCAGCCATCACCCCCACGCCTGCCCCGGGGCCAGCCCCACCACAGAGAGGCCGGTTGGTTCCTGCTCACCTCTGTGCAGTCCCTTCCCGACCTGACCCCAGTGCAGGGGATAAGCTTCAGACAAGTCTTTCCATGTCCCTCTGCATGACAATAGACTTCCTCCCCTCTCCCATTCCACAGGCCCACCCGGGACATCCACCTTTGTCATTAGCTCAGGAGAGGATGCAAGATGAGAATCTCTGCTATTGTGTGGGTAGACTCATTTTCCCGGGTTTCCCCCATGGACACATGCTCTTCAGCTGGGTCTGATTTTCTCCAGACAAGCTGTCTTGGGAAGGATTTGGCCAGCCCTAAGAACCTGAAGGGAAAGGGCGGAGGGGGGTTCTCTCTCTGCCCCCGACAGCCCCGAGCTGGGTCGGTCCCTCAGACCCGGCCAGGGGCAGCCCATCCCCCGGCGCCCTTCCCCGGGGCATCCAAGGGCAGGCTCGGCGCCAGCCCCACCCCGCTCGCCACTGCCCGACCATCGTCCTCCCTCGGGGGGCCTGGGCAGGACAGGGACCCGGCTGTGGGAGGCCTCCAGATCTCAGGCCTGGCACACCGTTTACCAGGCTGCTTCCTCCTCTGACGGGGGCCCAGCACACGCCCCAGGAGACTTGGCAGCCGCCCCCAGGGCTCTATCCTCTGGAACTCGTCCCCTTGGAAGGGGCCTGGCCCAGGTGCCAGGTTCGGCTGGTCGGCCAGCCTCCTTTGGAGAAAGCAGGCAAGCCGAGCCAGGCTTGCAGTGGCCCTGGCGTGACACCTGCCACCTCAGGCAGAGGGCCTCTCGCGTGCCCTCCATGGCGGGTTTCTCCCCGGAGCCGTGGCCTGGGCACTAGGAAGGCCGGGCCTCCCCGACTCCCGGGAGGAGGGGCTAGCCCACTTGCGCCCTGGCCCCCAAACCCTCTGGTGCCATCTGCCTGTCTCGGCAATTCTGACTCCACAGAGCATTTCCTACATCTGGGCTGCCTGCCGTGGCAAAGTGCAGGCGTGGGGTGAGGCCATGGCTTTGTCTTTCCAGGAAAAAATGAGCCCCTGGCCGAAGCAGCAGGCCCAGGCAGAGCCTTGAGCTTGAAGCCCAGTAGGTCTGTGGCCCTCAGGGCCAGAGCAATGCTTTCAAGGCAGGGAAGCGGCCTGCAAGCTGAGTGGGAGTGGGGGAGGGGAGGGAGACAGCTGAAGCCCAGTCCACAAGGGAGGCGATGGAAGAGCTGCAGCTGGCTCAGAGCCTGGAGGGAGGGCGGGGCCTTCACTGAGGACCCCCCCGCCCCCCGAGGCCAGCCCTAGGCCCCGGCGGTCGCGCATGCGCCCTTGGCCTGTGCGGTGTGTGGGGGCTTGAACCCAAGCCCGCAGGGCTCCCGGAGCGGCCAGAGAAAGAAGGGCCCATGGAGAGGTAGGCGAGGTGGGCAGGGGGCGCCACCTTACTCTCCTCAGCTCCCTGAGCGAGAGAGAGAGAGAGACAGAGACAGAGAGAGAGATCCCTGACCTCTGAGTCTCTGCCTCCACCGCTGGCTGGTGCCAACTCACGCGCCATCCCACTTCCAGCCATCACCCCCACGCCTGCCCCGGGGCCAGCCCCACCACAGAGAGGCCGGTTGGTTCCTGCTCACCTCTGTGCTGTCCCTTCCCGACCTGACCCCAGTGCAGGGGATAAGCTTCAGACAAGTCTTTCCATGTCCCTCTGCATGACAATAGACTTCCTCCCCTCTCCCATTCCACAGGCCCACCCACCCGGGACATCCACCTTTGTCATTAGCTCAGGAGAGGATGCAAGATGAGAATCTCTGCTATTGTGTGGGGAGACTCAGTTTCCCGGGTTTCCCCCATGGACACATGTTCTTCAGCTGGGTCTGATTTTCTCCAGACAAGCTGTCTTGGGAAGGATTTGGCCAGCCCTAAGAACCTGAAGGGAAAGGGCGGAGGGGGGTTCTCTCTCTGCCCCCGACAGCCCCGAGCTGGGTCGGTCCCTCAGACCTGGCCAGGGGCAGCCCATCCCCCGGCGCCCTTCCCCGGGGCATCCAAGGGCAGGCCCGGCGCCAGCCCCACCCCGCTCGCCACTGCCCGACCATCGTCCTCCCTCGGGGGGCCTGGGCAGGACAGGGACCCGGCTGTGGGAGGCCTCCAGATCTCAGGCCTGGCACACCGTTTACCAGGCTGCTTCCTCCTCTGACGGGGGCCCAGCACACGCCCCAGGAGACTTGGCAGCCGCCCCCAGGGCTCTATCCTCTGGAACTCGTCCCCTTGGAAGGGGCCTGGCCCAGGTGCCAGGTTCGGCTGGTCGGCCAGCCTCCTTTGGAGAAAGCAGGCAAGCCGAGCCAGGCTTGCAGTGGCCCTGGCGTGACACCTGCCACCTCAGGCAGAGGGCCTCCCGCGTGCCCTCCATGGCGGGTTTCTCCCCGGAGCCGTGGCCTGGGCACTAGGAAGGCCGGGCCTCCCCGACTCCCGGGAGGAGGGGCTAGCCCAGTTGCGCCCTGGCCCCCAAACCCTCTGGTGCCATCTGCCTGTCTCGGCACTTCTGACTCCACAGAGCCTTTCCTACATCTGGGCTGCCTGCCGTGGCAAAGTGCAGGCGTGGGGTGAGGCCATGGCTTTGTCTTTCCAGGAAAAAATGAGCCCCTGGCCGAAGCAGCAGGCCCAGGCAGAGCCTTGAGCTTGAAGCCCAGTAGGTCTGTGGCCCTCAGGGCCAGAGCAATGCTGTCAAGGCAGGGAAGCGGCCTGCAAGCTGAGTGGGAGTGGGGGAGGGGAGGGAGACAGCTGAAGCCGAGTCCAGAAGGGCGGCGATGGAAGAGCTGCAGCTGGGTCAGAGCCTGGAGGGAGGGCGGGGCCTTCACTGAGGACCCCCCCGCCCCCCGAGGCCAGCCCTAGGCCCCGGCGGTCGCGCATGCGCCCTTGGCCTGTGCGGTGTGTGGGGGCTTGAACCCAAGCCCGCAGGGCTCCCGGAGCGGCCAGAGAAAGAAGGGCCCATGGAGAGGTAGGCGAGGTGGGCAGGGGGCGCCACCTTACTCTCCTCAGCTCCCTGAGGGAGAGAGACAGAGACAGAGAGAGAGATCCCTGACCTCTGAGTCTCTGCCTCCACCGCTGGCTGGTGCCAACTCACGCGCCATCCCACTTCCAGCCATCACCCCCACGCCTGCCCCGGGGCCAGCCCCACCACAGAGAGGCCGGTTGGTTCCTGCTCACCTCTGTGCCGTCCCTTCCCGACCTGACCCCAGTGCAGGGGATAAGCTTCAGACAAGTCTTTCCATGTCCCTCTGCATGACAAGAGACTTCCTCCCCTCTCCCATTCCACAGGCCCACCCATCCGGGACATCCACCTTTGTCATTAGCTCAGGAGAGGATGCAAGATGAGAATCTCTGCTATTGTGTGGGGAGACTCAGTTTCCCGGGTTTCCCCCATGGACACATGTTCTTCAGCTGGGTCTGATTTTCTCCAGACAAGCTGTCTTGGGAAGGATTTGGCCAGCCCTAAGAACCTGAAGGGAAAGGGCGGAGGGGGGTTCTCTCTCTGCCCCCGACAGCCCCGAGCTGGGTCGGTCCCTCAGACCTGGCCAGGGGCAGCCCATCCCCCGGCGCCCTTCCCCGGGGCATCCAAGGGCAGGCTCGGCGCCAGCCCCACCCCGCTCGCCACTGCCAGACCATCGTCCTCCATAGGGGGGCCTGGGCAGGACAGGGACCCGGGTGTGGGAGGCCTCCAGATCTCAGGCCTGGCACACCGTTTACCAGGCTGCTTCCTCCTCTGACGGGGGCCCAGCACACGCCCCAGGAGACTTGGCAGCCGCCCCCAGGGCTCTAACCTCTGGAACTCATCCCCTTGGAAGGGGCCTGGCCCAGGTGCCAGGTTCGGCTGGTCGGCCAGCCTCCTTTGGAGAAAGCAGGCAAGCCGAGCCAGGCTTGCAGTGGCCCTGGCGTGACACCTGCCACCTCAGGCAGAGGGCCTCCCGCGTGCCCTCCATGGCGGGTTTCTCCCCGGAGCCGTGGCCTGGGCACTAGGAAGGCCGGGCCTCCCCGACTCCCGGGAGGAGGGGCTAGCCCAGTTGCGCCCTGGCCCCCAAACCCTCTGGTGCCATCTGCCTGTCTCGGCACTTCTGACTCCACAGAGCCTTTCCTACATCTGGGCTGCCTGCCGTGGCAAAGTGCAGGCGTGGGGTGAGGCCATGGCTTTGTCTTTCCAGGAAAAAATGAGCCCCTGGCCGAAGCAGCAGGCCCAGGCAGAGCCTTGAGCTTGAAGCCCAGTAGGTCTGTGGCCCTCAGGGCCAGAGCCATGCTTCCAAGGCAGGGAAGCAGCCTGCAAGCTGAGTGGGAGTGGGGGAGGGGAGGGAGACAGCTGAAGCCAAGTCCAGAAGGGCTGCGATGGAAGAGCTGCAGCTGGGTCAGAGCCTGGAGGGAGGGCGGGGCCTTCACTGAGGACCCCCCGAGGCCAGCCCTAGGCCCTGGCGGTCGCGCAGGCGCCCTTGGCCTGTGCGGTGTGTGGGGGGTTGAACCCAAGCCCGCAGGGCTCCCGGAGCGGCCAGAGAAAGAAGGGCCCATGGAGAGGTAGGCGAGGTGGGCAGGGGGCGCCATCTTACTCTCCTCAGCTCCCTGAGGGAGAGAGAGAGAGACAGAGACAGAGAGAGAGATCCCTGACCTCTGAGTCTCTGCCTCCACCGCTGGCTGGTGCCAACTCACGCGCCATCCCACTTCCAGCCATCACCCCCACGCCTGCCCCGGGGCCAGCCCCACCACAGAGAGGCCGGTTGGTTCCTGCTCACCTCTGTGCAGTCCCTTCCCGACCTGACCCCAGTGCAGGGGATAAGCTTCAGACAAGTCTTTCCATGTCCCTCTGCATGACAATAGACTTCCTCCCCTCTCCCATTCCACAGGCCCACCCGGGACATCCACCTTTGTCATTAGCTCAGGAGAGGATGCAAGATGAGAATCTCTGCTATTGTGTGGGTAGACTCATTTTCCCGGGTTTCCCCCATGGACACATGCTCTTCAGCTGGGTCTGATTTTCTCCAGACAAGCTGTCTTGGGAAGGATTTGGCCAGCCCTAAGAACCTGAAGGGAAAGGGCGGAGGGGGGTTCTCTCTCTGCCCCCGACAGCCCCGAGCTGGGTCGGTCCCTCAGACCCGGCCAGGGGCAGCCCATCCCCCGGCGCCCTTCCCCGGGGCATCCAAGGGCAGGCTCGGCGCCAGCCCCACCCCGCTCGCCACTGCCCGACCATCGTCCTCCCTCGGGGGGCCTGGGCAGGACAGGGACCCGGCTGTGGGAGGCCTCCAGATCTCAGGCCTGGCACACCGTTTACCAGGCTGCTTCCTCCTCTGACGGGGGCCCAGCACACGCCCCAGGAGACTTGGCAGCCGCCCCCAGGGCTCTATCCTCTGGAACTCGTCCCCTTGGAAGGGGCCTGGCCCAGGTGCCAGGTTCGGCTGGTCGGCCAGCCTCCTTTGGAGAAAGCAGGCAAGCCGAGCCAGGCTTGCAGTGGCCCTGGCGTGACACCTGCCACCTCAGGCAGAGGGCCTCTCGCGTGCCCTCCATGGCGGGTTTCTCCCCGGAGCCGTGGCCTGGGCACTAGGAAGGCCGGGCCTCCCCGACTCCCGGGAGGAGGGGCTAGCCCACTTGCGCCCTGGCCCCCAAACCCTCTGGTGCCATCTGCCTGTCTCGGCAATTCTGACTCCACAGAGCATTTCCTACATCTGGGCTGCCTGCCGTGGCAAAGTGCAGGCGTGGGGTGAGGCCATGGCTTTGTCTTTCCAGGAAAAAATGAGCCCCTGGCCGAAGCAGCAGGCCCAGGCAGAGCCTTGAGCTTGAAGCCCAGTAGGTCTGTGGCCCTCAGGGCCAGAGCAATGCTTTCAAGGCAGGGAAGCGGCCTGCAAGCTGAGTGGGAGTGGGGGAGGGGAGGGAGACAGCTGAAGCCCAGTCCACAAGGGAGGCGATGGAAGAGCTGCAGCTGGCTCAGAGCCTGGAGGGAGGGCGGGGCCTTCACTGAGGACCCCCCCGCCCCCCGAGGCCAGCCCTAGGCCCCGGCGGTCGCGCATGCGCCCTTGGCCTGTGCGGTGTGTGGGGGCTTGAACCCAAGCCCGCAGGGCTCCCGGAGCGGCCAGAGAAAGAAGGGCCCATGGAGAGGTAGGCGAGGTGGGCAGGGGGCGCCACCTTACTCTCCTCAGCTCCCTGAGCGAGAGAGAGAGAGAGACAGAGACAGAGAGAGAGATCCCTGACCTCTGAGTCTCTGCCTCCACCGCTGGCTGGTGCCAACTCACGCGCCATCCCACTTCCAGCCATCACCCCCACGCCTGCCCCGGGGCCAGCCCCACCACAGAGAGGCCGGTTGGTTCCTGCTCACCTCTGTGCTGTCCCTTCCCGACCTGACCCCAGTGCAGGGGATAAGCTTCAGACAAGTCTTTCCATGTCCCTCTGCATGACAATAGACTTCCTCCCCTCTCCCATTCCACAGGCCCACCCACCCGGGACATCCACCTTTGTCATTAGCTCAGGAGAGGATGCAAGATGAGAATCTCTGCTATTGTGTGGGGAGACTCAGTTTCCCGGGTTTCCCCCATGGACACATGTTCTTCAGCTGGGTCTGATTTTCTCCAGACAAGCTGTCTTGGGAAGGATTTGGCCAGCCCTAAGAACCTGAAGGGAAAGGGCGGAGGGGGGTTCTCTCTCTGCCCCCGACAGCCCCGAGCTGGGTCGGTCCCTCAGACCTGGCCAGGGGCAGCCCATCCCCCGGCGCCCTTCCCCGGGGCATCCAAGGGCAGGCCCGGCGCCAGCCCCACCCCGCTCGCCACTGCCCGACCATCGTCCTCCCTCGGGGGGCCTGGGCAGGACAGGGACCCGGCTGTGGGAGGCCTCCAGATCTCAGGCCTGGCACACCGTTTACCAGGCTGCTTCCTCCTCTGACGGGGGCCCAGCACACGCCCCAGGAGACTTGGCAGCCGCCCCCAGGGCTCTATCCTCTGGAACTCGTCCCCTTGGAAGGGGCCTGGCCCAGGTGCCAGGTTCGGCTGGTCGGCCAGCCTCCTTTGGAGAAAGCAGGCAAGCCGAGCCAGGCTTGCAGTGGCCCTGGCGTGACACCTGCCACCTCAGGCAGAGGGCCTCCCGCGTGCCCTCCATGGCGGGTTTCTCCCCGGAGCCGTGGCCTGGGCACTAGGAAGGCCGGGCCTCCCCGACTCCCGGGAGGAGGGGCTAGCCCAGTTGCGCCCTGGCCCCCAAACCCTCTGGTGCCATCTGCCTGTCTCGGCACTTCTGACTCCACAGAGCCTTTCCTACATCTGGGCTGCCTGCCGTGGCAAAGTGCAGGCGTGGGGTGAGGCCATGGCTTTGTCTTTCCAGGAAAAAATGAGCCCCTGGCCGAAGCAGCAGGCCCAGGCAGAGCCTTGAGCTTGAAGCCCAGTAGGTCTGTGGCCCTCAGGGCCAGAGCAATGCTGTCAAGGCAGGGAAGCGGCCTGCAAGCTGAGTGGGAGTGGGGGAGGGGAGGGAGACAGCTGAAGCCGAGTCCAGAAGGGCGGCGATGGAAGAGCTGCAGCTGGGTCAGAGCCTGGAGGGAGGGCGGGGCCTTCACTGAGGACCCCCCCGCCCCCCGAGGCCAGCCCTAGGCCCCGGCGGTCGCGCATGCGCCCTTGGCCTGTGCGGTGTGTGGGGGCTTGAACCCAAGCCCGCAGGGCTCCCGGAGCGGCCAGAGAAAGAAGGGCCCATGGAGAGGTAGGCGAGGTGGGCAGGGGGCGCCACCTTACTCTCCTCAGCTCCCTGAGGGAGAGAGACAGAGACAGAGAGAGAGATCCCTGACCTCTGAGTCTCTGCCTCCACCGCTGGCTGGTCCCAACTCACGCGCCATCCCACTTCCAGCCATCACCCCCACGCCTGCCCCGGGGCCAGCCCCACCACAGAGAGGCCGGTTGGTTCCTGCTCACCTCTGTGCCGTCCCTTCCCGACCTGACCCCAGTGCAGGGGATAAGCTTCAGACAAGTCTTTCCATGTCCCTCTGCATGACAAGAGACTTCCTCCCCTCTCCCATTCCACAGGCCCACCCATCCGGGACATCCACCTTTGTCATTAGCTCAGGAGAGGATGCAAGATGAGAATCTCTGCTATTGTGTGGGGAGACTCAGTTTCCCGGGTTTCCCCCATGGACACATGTTCTTCAGCTGGGTCTGATTTTCTCCAGACAAGCTGTCTTGGGAAGGATTTGGCCAGCCCTAAGAACCTGAAGGGAAAGGGCGGAGGGGGGTTCTCTCTCTGCCCCCGACAGCCCCGAGCTGGGTCGGTCCCTCAGACCTGGCCAGGGGCAGCCCATCCCCCGGCGCCCTTCCCCGGGGCATCCAAGGGCAGGCTCGGCGCCAGCCCCACCCCGCTCGCCACTGCCAGACCATCGTCCTCCCTAGGGGGGCCTGGGCAGGACAGGGACCCGGGTGTGGGAGGCCTCCAGATCTCAGGCCTGGCACACCGTTTACCAGGCTGCTTCCTCCTCTGACGGGGGCCCAGCACACGCCCCAGGAGACTTGGCAGCCGCCCCCAGGGCTCTAACCTCTGGAACTCATCCCCTTGGAAGGGGCCTGGCCCAGGTGCCAGGTTCGGCTGGTCGGCCAGCCTCCTTTGGAGAAAGCAGGCAAGCCGAGCCAGGCTTGCAGTGGCCCTGGCGTGACACCTGCCACCTCAGGCAGAGGGCCTCCCGCGTGCCCTCCATGGCGGGTTTCTCCCCGGAGCCGTGGCCTGGGCACTAGGAAGGCCGGGCCTCCCCGACTCCCGGGAGGAGGGGCTAGCCCAGTTGCGCCCTGGCCCCCAAACCCTCTGGTGCCATCTGCCTGTCTCGGCACTTCTGACTCCACAGAGCCTTTCCTACATCTGGGCTGCCTGCCGTGGCAAAGTGCAGGCGTGGGGTGAGGCCATGGCTTTGTCTTTCCAGGAAAAAATGAGCCCCTGGCCGAAGCAGCAGGCCCAGGCAGAGCCTTGAGCTTGAAGCCCAGTAGGTCTGTGGCCCTCAGGGCCAGAGCCATGCTTCCAAGGCAGGGAAGCAGCCTGCAAGCTGAGTGGGAGTGGGGGAGGGGAGGGAGACAGCTGAAGCCAAGTCCAGAAGGGCGGCGATGGAAGAGCTGCAGCTGGGTCAGAGCCTGGAGGGAGGGCGGGGCCTTCACTGAGGACCCCCCGAGGCCAGCCCTAGGCCCTGGCGGTCGCGCAGGCGCCCTTGGCCTGTGCGGTGTGTGGGGGGTTGAACCCAAGCCCGCAGGGCTCCCGGAGCGGCCAGAGAAAGAAGGGCCCATGGAGAGGTAGGCGAGGTGGGCAGGGGGCGCCATCTTACTCTCCTCAGCTCCCTGAGGGAGAGAGAGAGAGACAGAGACAGAGAGAGAGATCCCTGACCTCTGAGTCTCTGCCTCCACCGCTGGCTGGTGCCAACTCACGCGCCATCCCACTTCCAGCCATCACCCCCACGCCTGCCCCGGGGCCAGCCCCACCACAGAGAGGCCGGTTGGTTCCTGCTCACCTCTGTGCAGTCCCTTCCCGACCTGACCCCAGTGCAGGGGATAAGCTTCAGACAAGTCTTTCCATGTCCCTCTGCATGACAATAGACTTCCTCCCCTCTCCCATTCCACAGGCCCACCCGGGACATCCACCTTTGTCATTAGCTCAGGAGAGGATGCAAGATGAGAATCTCTGCTATTGTGTGGGGAGACTCATTTTCCCGGGTTTCCCCCATGGACACATGCTCTTCAGCTGGGTCTGATTTTCTCCAGACAAGCTGTCTTGGGAAGGATTTGGCCAGCCCTAAGAACCTGAAGGGAAAGGGCGGAGGGGGGTTCTCTCTCTGCCCCCGACAGCCCCGAGCTGGGTCGGTCCCTCAGACCCGGCCAGGGGCAGCCCATCCCCCGGCGCCCTTCCCCGGGGCATCCAAGGGCAGGCTCGGCGCCAGCCCCACCCCGCTCGCCACTGCCCGACCATCGTCCTCCCTCGGGGGGCCTGGGCAGGACAGGGACCCGGCTGTGGGAGGCCTCCAGATCTCAGGCCTGGCACACCGTTTACCAGGCTGCTTCCTCCTCTGACGGGGGCCCAGCACACGCCCCAGGAGACTTGGCAGCCGCCCCCAGGGCTCTATCCTCTGGAACTCGTCCCCTTGGAAGGGGCCTGGCCCAGGTGCCAGGTTCGGCTCGTCGGCCAGCCTCCTTTGGAGAAAGCAGGCAAGCCGAGCCAGGCTTGCAGTGGCCCTGGCGTGACACCTGCCACATCAGGCAGAGGGCCTCTCGCGTGCCCTCCATGGCGGGTTTCTCCCCGGAGCCGTGGCCTGGGCACTAGGAAGGCCGGGCCTCCCCGACTCCCGGGAGGAGGGGCTAGCCCACTTGCGCCCTGGCCCCCAAACCCTCTGGTGCCATCTGCCTGTCTCGGCACTTCTGACTCCACAGAGCATTTCCTACATCTGGGCTGCCTGCCGTGGCAAAGTGCAGGCGTGGGGTGAGGCCATGGCTTTGTCTTTCCAGGAAAAAATGAGCCCCTGGCCGAAGCAGCAGGCCCAGGCAGAGCCTTGAGCTTGAAGCCCAGTAGGTCTGTGGCCCTCAGGGCCAGAGCAATGCTTTCAAGGCAGGGAAGCGGCCTGCAAGCTGAGTGGGAGTGGGGGAGGGGAGGGAGACAGCTGAAGCCCAGTCCACAAGGGAGGCGATGGAAGAGCTGCAGCTGGGTCAGAGCCTGGAGGGAGGGCGGGGCCTTCACTGAAGACCCCCCCCCCCCGAGGCCAGCCCTAGGCCCCGGCGGTCGCGCATGCGCCCTTGGCATGTGCGGTGTGTGGGGGGTTGAACCCAAGCCCGCAGGGCTCCCGGAGCGGCCAGAGAAAGAAGGGCCCATGGAGAGGTAGGCGAGGTGGGCAGGGGGCGCCACCTTACTCTCCTCAGCTCCCTGAGGGAGAGAGACAGAGACAGAGAGAGAGATCCCTGACCTCTGAGTCTCTGCCTCCACCGCTGGCTGGTGCCAACTCACGCGCCATCCCACTTCCAGCCATCACCCCCACGCCTGCCCCGGGGCCAGCCCCACCACAGAGAGGCCGGTTGGTTCCTGCTCACCTCTGTGCCGTCCCTTCCCGACCTGACCCCAGTGCAGGGGATAAGCTTCAGACAAGTCTTTCCATGTCCCTCTGCATGACAATAGACTTCCTCCCCTCTCCCATTCCACAGGCCCACCCATCCGGGACATCCACCTTTGTCATTAGCTCAGGAGAGGATGCAAGATGAGAATCTCTGCTATTGTGTGGGGAGACTCAGTTTCCCGGGTTTCCCCCATGGACACATGTTCTTCAGCTGGGTCTGATTTTCTCCAGACAAGCTGTCTTGGGAAGGATTTGGCCAGCCCTAAGAACCTGAAGGGAAAGGGCGGAGGGGGGTTCTCTCTCTGCCCCCGACAGCCCCGAGCTGGGTCGGTCCCTCAGACCTGGCCAGGGGCAGCCCATCCCCCGGCGCCCTTCCCCGGGGCATCCAAGGGCAGGCTCGGCGCCAGCCCCACCCCGCTCGCCACTGCCCGACCATCGTCCTCCCTCGGGGGGCCTGGGCAGGACAGGGACCCGGGTGTGGGAGGCCTCCAGATCTCAGGCCTGGCACACCGTTTACCAGGCTGCTTCCTCCTCTGACGGGGGCCCAGCACACGCCCCAGGAGACTTGGCAGCCGCCCCCAGGGCTCTAACCTCTGGAACTCATCCCCTTGGAAGGGGCCTGGCCCAGGTGCCAGGTTCGGCTGGTCGGCCAGCCTCCTTTGGAGAAAGCAGGCAAGCCGAGCCAGGCTTGCAGTGGCCCTGGCGTGACACCTGCCACCTCAGGCAGAGGGCCTCCCGCGTGCCCTCCATGGCGGGTTTCTCCCCGGAGCCGTGGCCTGGGCACTAGGAAGGCCGGGCCTCCCCGACTCCCGGGAGGAGGGGCTAGCCCACTTGCGCCCTGGCCCCCAAACCCTCTGGTGCCATCTGCCTGTCTCGGCACTTCTGACTCCACAGAGCATTTCCTACATCTGGGCTGCCTGCCGTGGCAAAGTGCAGGCGTGGGGTGAGGCCATGGCTTTGTCTTTCCAGGAAAAAATGAGCCCCTGGCCGAGGCAGCAGGCCCAGGCAGAGCCTTGAGCTTGAAGCCCAGTAGGTCTGTGGCCCTCAGGGCCAGAGCAATGCTTTCAAGGCAGGGAAGCGGCCTGCAAGCTGAGTGGGAGTGGGGGAGGTGAGGGAGACAGCTGAAGCCCAGTCCACAAGGGAGGCGATGGAAGAGCTGCAGCTGGGTCAGAGCCTGGAGGGAGGGCGGGGCCTTCACTGAAGACCCCCCCCCCCCGAGGCCAGCCCTAGGCCCCGGCGGTCGCGCATGCGCCCTTGGCATGTGCGGTGTGTGGGGGGTTGAACCCAAGCCCGCAGGGCTCCCGGAGCGGCCAGAGAAAGAAGGGCCCATGGAGAGGTAGGCGAGGTGGGCAGGGGGCGCCACCTTACTCTCCTCAGCTCCCTGAGGGAGAGAGACAGAGACAGAGAGAGAGATCCCTGACCTCTGAGTCTCTGCCTCCACCGCTGGCTGGTGCCAACTCACGCGCCATCCCACTTCCAGCCATCACCCCCACGCCTGCCCCGGGGCCAGCCCCACCACAGAGAGGCCGGTTGGTTCCTGCTCACCTCTGTGCCGTCCCTTCCCGACCTGACCCCAGTGCAGGGGATAAGCTTCAGACAAGTCTTTCCATGTCCCTCTGCATGACAAGAGACTTCCTCCCCTCTCCCATTCCACAGGCCCACCCATCCGGGACATCCACCTTTGTCATTAGCTCAGGAGAGGATGCAAGATGAGAATCTCTGCTATTGTGTGGGGAGACTCAGTTTCCCGGGTTTCCCCCATGGACACATGTTCTTCAGCTGGGTCTGATTTTCTCCAGACAAGCTGTCTTGGGAAGGATTTGGCCAGCCCTAAGAACCTGAAGGGAAAGGGCGGAGGGGGGTTCTCTCTCTGCCCCCGACAGCCCCGAGCTGGGTCGGTCCCTCAGACCTGGCCAGGGGCAGCCCATCCCCCGGCGCCCTTCCCCGGGGCATCCAAGGGCAGGCTCGGCGCCAGCCCCACCCAGCTCGCCACTGCCCGACCATCGTCCTCCCTCGGGGGGCCTGGGCAGGACAGGGACCCGGGTGTGGGAGGCCTCCAGATCTCAGGCCTGGCACACCGTTTACCAGGCTGCTTCCTCCTCTGACGGGGGCCCAGCACACGCCCCAGGAGACTTGGCAGCCGCCCCCAGGGCTCTAACCTCTGGAACTCATCCCCTTGGAAGGGGCCTGGCCCAGGTGCCAGGTTCGGCTGGTCGGCCAGCCTCCTTTGGAGAAAGCAGGCAAGCCGAGCCAGGCTTGCAGTGGCCCTGGCGTGACACCTGCCACCTCAGGCAGAGGGCCTCCCGCGTGCCCTCCATGGCGGGTTTCTCCCCGGAGCCGTGGCCTGGGCACTAGGAAGGCCGGGCCTCCCCGACTCCCGGGAGGAGGGGCTAGCCCAGTTGCGCCCTGGCCCCCAAACCCTCTGGTGCCATCTGCCTGTCTCGGCACTTCTGACTCCACAGAGCCTTTCCTACATCTGGGCTGCCTGCCGTGGCAAAGTGCAGGCGTGGGGTGAGGCCATGGCTTTGTCTTTCCAGGAAAAAATGAGCCCCTGGCCGAAGCAGCAGGCCCAGGCAGAGCCTTGAGCTTGAAGCCCAGTAGGTCTGTGGCCCTCAGGGCCAGAGCCATGCTTCCAAGGCAGGGAAGCGGCCTGCAAGCTGAGTGGGAGTGGGGGAGGGGAGGGAGACAGCTGAAGCCGAGTCCAGAAGGGCGGCGATGGAAGAGCTGCAGCTGGGTCAGAGCCTGGAGGGAGGGCGGGGCCTTCACTGAGGACCCCCCGAGGCCAGCCCTAGGCCCTGGCGGTCGCGCAGGCGCCCTTGGCCTGTGCGGTGTGTGGGGGGTTGAACCCAAGCCCGCAGGGCTCCCGGAGCGGCCAGAGAAAGAAGGGCCCATGGAGAGGTAGGCGAGGTGGGCAGGGGGCGCCACCTTACTCTCCTCAGCTCCCTGAGGGAGAGAGAGAGAGACAGAGACAGAGAGAGAGATCCCTGACCTCTGAGTCTCTGCCTCCACCGCTGGCTGGTGCCAACTCACGCGCCATCCCACTTCCAGCCATCACCCCCACGCCTGCCCCGGGGCCAGCCCCACCACAGAGAGGCCGGTTGGTTCCTGCTCACCTCTGTGCAGTCCCTTCCCGACCTGACCCCAGTGCAGGGGATAAGCTTCAGACAAGTCTTTCCATGTCCCTCTGCATGACAATAGACTTCCTCCCCTCTCCCATTCCACAGGCCCACCCGGGACATCCACCTTTGTCATTAGCTCAGGAGAGGATGCAAGATGAGAATCTCTGCTATTGTGTGGGGAGACTCATTTTCCCGGGTTTCCCCCATGGACACATGCTCTTCAGCTGGGTCTGATTTTCTCCAGACAAGCTGTCTTGGGAAGGATTTGGCCAGCCCTAAGAACCTGAAGGGAAAGGGCGGAGGGGGGTTCTCTCTCTGCCCCCGACAGCCCCGAGCTGGGTCGGTCCCTCAGACCCGGCCAGGGGCAGCCCATCCCCCGGCGCCCTTCCCCGGGGCATCCAAGGGCAGGCTCGGCGCCAGCCCCACCCCGCTCGCCACTGCCCGACCATCGTCCTCCCTCGGGGGGCCTGGGCAGGACAGGGACCCGGCTGTGGGAGGCCTCCAGATCTCAGGCCTGGCACACCGTTTACCAGGCTGCTTCCTCCTCTGACGGGGGCCCAGCACACGCCCCAGGAGACTTGGCAGCCGCCCCCAGGGCTCTATCCTCTGGAACTCGTCCCCTTGGAAGGGGCCTGGCCCAGGTGCCAGGTTCGGCTCGTCGGCCAGCCTCCTTTGGAGAAAGCAGGCAAGCCGAGCCAGGCTTGCAGTGGCCCTGGCGTGACACCTGCCACCTCAGGCAGAGGGCCTCTCGCGTGCCCTCCATGGCGGGTTTCTCCCCGGAGCCGTGGCCTGGGCACTAGGAAGGCCGGGCCTCCCCGACTCCCGGGAGGAGGGGCTAGCCCACTTGCGCCCTGGCCCCCAAACCCTCTGGTGCCATCTGCCTGTCTCGGCACTTCTGACTCCACAGAGCATTTCCTACATCTGGGCTGCCTGCCGTGGCAAAGTGCAGGCGTGGGGTGAGGCCATGGCTTTGTCTTTCCAGGAAAAAATGAGCCCCTGGCCGAAGCAGCAGGCCCAGGCAGAGCCTTGAGCTTGAAGCCCAGTAGGTCTGTGGCCCTCAGGGCCAGAGCAATGCTTTCAAGGCAGGGAAGCGGCCTGCAAGCTGAGTGGGAGTGGGGGAGGGGAGGGAGACAGCTGAAGCCCAGTCCACAAGGGAGGCGATGGAAGAGCTGCAGCTGGGTCAGAGCCTGGAGGGAGGGCGGGGCCTTCACTGAAGACCCCCCCCCCCCCCCCCGAGGCCAGCCCTAGGCCCCGGCGGTCGCGCATGCGCCCTTGGCATGTGCGGTGTGTGGGGGGTTGAACCCAAGCCCGCAGGGCTCCCGGAGCGGCCAGAGAAAGAAGGGCCCATGGAGAGGTAGGCGAGGTGGGCAGGGGGCGCCACCTTACTCTCCTCAGCTCCCTGAGGGAGAGAGAGAGAGACAGAGACAGAGAGAGAGATCCCTGACCTCTGAGTCTCTGCCTCCACCGCTGGCTGGTGCCAACTCACGCGCCATCCCACTTCCAGCCATCACCCCCACGCCTGCCCCGGGGCCAGCCCCACCACAGAGAGGCCGGTTGGTTCCTGCTCACCTCTGTGCCGTCCCTTCCCGACCTGACCCCAGTGCAGGGGATAAGCTTCAGACAAGTCTTTCCATGTCCCTCTGCATGACAATAGACTTCCTCCCCTCTCCCATTCCACAGGCCCACCCACCCGGGACATCCACCTTTGTCATTAGCTCAGGAGAGGATGCAAGATGAGAATCTCTGCTATTGTGTGGGGAGACTCAGTTTCCCGGGTTTCCCCCATGGACACATGTTCTTCAGCTGGGTCTGATTTTCTCCAGACAAGCTGTCTTGGGAAGGATTTGGCCAGCCCTAAGAACCTGAAGGGAAAGGGCGGAGGGGGGTTCTCTCTCTGCCCCCGACAGCCCCGAGCTGGGTCGGTCCCTCAGACCTGGCCAGGGGCAGCCCATCCCCCGGCGCCCTTCCCCGGGGCATCCAAGGGCAGGCTCGGCGCCAGCCCCACCCCGCTCGCCACTGCCCGACCATCGTCCTCCCTCGGGGGGCCTGGGCAGGACAGGGACCCGGGTGTGGGAGGCCTCCAGATCTCAGGCCTGGCACACCGTTTACCAGGCTGCTTCCTCCTCTGACGGGGGCCCAGCACACGCCCCAGGAGACTTGGCAGCCGCCCCCAGGGCTCTAACCTCTGGAACTCATCCCCTTGGAAGGGGCCTGGCCCAGGTGCCAGGTTCGGCTGGTCGGCCAGCCTCCTTTGGAGAAAGCAGGCAAGCCGAGCCAGGCTTGCAGTGGCCCTGGCGTGACACCTGCCACCTCAGGCAGAGGGCCTCCCACGTGCCCTCCATGGCGGGTTTCTCCCCGGAGCCGTGGCCTGGGCACTAGGAAGGCCGGGCCTCCCCGACTCCCGGGAGGAGGGGCTAGCCCAGTTGCGCCCTGGCCCCCAAACCCTCTGGTGCCATCTGCCTGTCTCGGCACTTCTGACTCCACAGAGCCTTTCCTACATCTGGGCTGCCTGCCGTGGCAAAGTGCAGGCGTGGGGTGAGGCCATGGCTTTGTCTTTCCAGGAAAAAATGAGCCCCTGGCCGAAGCAGCAGGCCCAGGCAGAGCCTTGAGCTTGAAGCCCAGTAGGTCTGTGGCCCTCAGGGCCAGAGCCATGCTTCCAAGGCAGGGAAGCGGCCTGCAAGCTGAGTGGGAGTGGGGGAGGGGAGGGAGACAGCTGAAGCCGAGTCCAGAAGGGCGGCGATGGAAGAGCTGCAGCTGGGTCAGAGCCTGGAGGGAGGGCGCGGCCTTCACTGTGGACCCCCCCCCCCGGAGGCCAGCCCTAGGCCCCGGCGGTCGCGCATGCGCCCTTGGCCTGTGCGGTGTGTGGGGGGTTGAACCCAAGCCCGCAGGGCTCCCGGAGCGGCCAGAGAAAGAAGGGCCCATGGAGAGGTAGGCGAGGTGGGCAGGGGGCGCCACCTTACTCTCCTCAGCTCCCTGAGGGAGAGAGAGAGAGACAGAGACAGAGAGAGAGATCCCTGACCTCTGAGTCTCTGCCTCCACCGCTGGCTGGTGCCAACTCACGCGCCATCCCACTTCCAGCCATCACCCCCACGCCTGCCCCGGGGCCAGCCCCACCACAGAGAGGCCGGTTGGTTCCTGCTCACCTCTGTGCAGTCCCTTCCCGACCTGACCCCAGTGCAGGGGATAAGCTTCAGACAAGTCTTTCCATGTCCCTCTGCATGACAATAGACTTCCTCCCCTCTCCCATTCCACAGGCCCACCCGGGACATCCACCTTTGTCATTAGCTCAGGAGAGGATGCAAGATGAGAATCTCTGCTATTGTGTGGGGAGACTCATTTTCCCGGGTTTCCCCCATGGACACATGCTCTTCAGCTGGGTCTGATTTTCTCCAGACAAGCTGTCTTGGGAAGGATTTGGCCAGCCCTAAGAACCTGAAGGGAAAGGGCGGAGGGGGGTTCTCTCTCTGCCCCCGACAGCCCCGAGCTGGGTCGGTCCCTCAGACCCGGCCAGGGGCAGCCCATCCCCCGGCGCCCTTCCCCGGGGCATCCAAGGGCAGGCTCGGCGCCAGCCCCACCCCGCTCGCCACTGCCCCACCATCGTCCTCCCTCGGGGGGCCTGGGCAGGACAGGGACCCGGCTGTGGGAGGCCTCCAGATCTCAGGCCTGGCACACCGTTTACCAGGCTGCTTCCTCCTCTGACGGGGGCCCAGCACACGCCCCAGGAGACTTGGCAGCCGCCCCCAGGGCTCTATCCTCTGGAACTCGTCCCCTTGGAAGGGGCCTGGCCCAGGTGCCAGGTTCGGCTCGTCGGCCAGCCTCCTTTGGAGAAAGCAGGCAAGCCGAGCCAGGCTTGCAGTGGCCCTGGCGTGACACCTGCCACCTCAGGCAGAGGGCCTCCCGCGTGCCCTCCATGGCGGGTTTCTCCCCGGAGCCGTGGCCTGGGCACTAGGAAGGCCGGGCCTCCCCGACTCCCGGGAGGAGGGGCTAGCCCACTTGCGCCCTGGCCCCCAAACCCTCTGGTGCCATCTGCCTGTCTCGGCACTTCTGACTCCACAGAGCCTTTCCTACATCTGGGCTGCCTGCCGTGGCAAAGTGCAGGCGTGGGGTGAGGCCATGGCTTTGTCTTTCCAGGAAAAAATGAGCCCCTGGCCGAAGCAGCAGGCCCAGGCAGAGCCTTGAGCTTGAAGCCCAGTAGGTCTGTGGCCCTCAGGGCCAGAGCAATGCTTTCAAGGCAGGGAAGCGGCCTGCAAGCTGAGTGGGAGTGGGGGAGGGGAGGGAGACAGCTGAAGCCCAGTCCACAAGGGAGGCGATGGAAGAGCTGCAGCTGGGTCAGAGCCTGGAGGGAGGGCGGGGTCTTCACTGAGGACCCCCCCCCCCAGGCCAGCCCTAGGCCCCGGCGGTCGCGCATGCGCCCTTGGCCTGTGCGGTGTGTGGGGGGTTGAACCCAAGCCCGCAGGGCTCCCGGAGCGGCCAGAGAAAGAAGGGCCCATGGAGAGGTAGGCGAGGTGGGCAGGGGGCGCCACCTTACTCTCCTCAGCTCCCTGAGGGAGAGAGAGAGAGACAGAGACAGAGAGAGAGATCCCTGACCTCTGAGTCTCTGCCTCCACCGCTGGCTGGTGCCAACTCACGCGCCATCCCACTTCCAGCCATCACCCCCACGCCTGCCCCGGGGCCAGCCCCACCACAGACAGGCCGGTTGGTTCCTGCTCACCTCTGTGCCGTCCCTTCCCGACCTGACCCCAGTGCAGGGGATAAGCTTCAGACAAGTCTTTCCATGTCCCTCTGCATGACAATAGACTTCCTCCCCTCTCCCATTCCACAGGCCCACCCGGGACATCCACCTTTGTCATTAGCTCAGGAGAGGATGCAAGATGAGAATCTCTGCTATTGTGTGGGGAGACTCAGTTTCCCGGGTTTCCCCCATGGACACATGTTCTTCAGCTGGGTCTGATTTTCTCCAGACAAGCTGTCTTGGGAAGGATTTGGCCAGCCCTAAGAACCTGAAGGGAAAGGGCGGAGGGGGGTTCTCTCTCTGCCCCCGACAGCCCCGAGCTGGGTCGGTCCCTCAGACCCGGCCAGGGGCAGCCCATCCCCCGGCGCCCTACCCCGGGCATCCAAGGGCAGGCTCGGCGCCAGCCCCACCCCGCTCGCCACTGCCCGACCATCGTCCTCCCTCGGGGGGCCTGGGCAGGACAGGGACCCGGCTGTGGGAGGCCTCCAGATCTCAGGCCTGGCACACCGTTTAGCAGGCTGCTTCCTCCTCTGACGGGGGCCCAGCACACGCCCCAGGAGACTTGGCAGCCGCCCCCAGGGCTCTATCCTCTGGAACTCGTCCCCTTGGAAGGGGCCTGGCCCAGGTGCCAGGTTCGGCTGGTCGGCCAGCCTCCTTTGGAGAAAGCAGGCAAGCCGAGCCAGGCTTGCAGTGGCCCTGGCGTGACACCTGCCACCTCAGGCAGAGGGCCTCCCGCGTGCCCTCCATGGCGGGTTTCTCCCCGGAGCCGTGGCCTGGGCACTAGGAAGGCCGGGCCTCCCCGACTCCCGGGAGGAGGGGCTAGCCCACTTGCGCCCTGGCCCCCAAACCCTCTGGTGCCATCTGCCTGTCTCGGCACTTCTGACTCCACAGAGCCTTTCCTACATCTGGGCTGCCTGCCGTGGCAAAGTGCAGGCGTGGGGTGAGGCCATGGCTTTGTCTTTCCAGGAAAAAATGAGCCCCTGGCCAAAGCAGCAGGCCCAGGCAGAGCCTTGAGCTTGAAGCCCAGTAGGTCTGTGGCCCTCAGGGCCAGAGCAATGCTTTCAAGGCAGGGAAGCGGCCTGCAAGCTGAGTGGGAGTGGGGGAGGGGAGGGAGACAGCTGAAGCCGAGTCCAGAAGGGCGGCGATGGAAGAGCTGCAGCTGGGTCAGAGCCTGGAGGGAGGGCGGGGCCTTCACTGAAGACCCCCCCCCCCCCCCGAGGCCAGCCCTAGGCCCCGGCGGTCGCGCATGCGCCCTTGGCATGTGCGGTGTGTGGGGGGTTGAACCCAAGCCCGCAGGGCTCCCGGAGCGGCCAGAGAAAGAAGGGCCCATGGAGAGGTAGGCGAGGTGGGCAGGGGGCGCCACCTTACTCTCCTCAGCTCCCTGAGGGAGAGAGAGAGAGACAGAGACAGAGAGAGAGATCCCTGACCTCTGAGTCTCTGCCTCCACCGCTGGCTGGTGCCAACTCACGCGCCATCCCACTTCCAGCCATCACCCCCACGCCTGCCCCGGGGCCAGCCCCACCACAGAGAGGCCGGTTGGTTCCTGCTCACCTCTGTGCCGTCCCTTCCCGACCTGACCCCAGTGCAGGGGATAAGCTTCAGACAAGTCTTTCCATGTCCCTCTGCATGACAATAGACTTCCTCCCCTCTCCCATTCCACAGGCCCACCCACCCGGGACATCCACCTTTGTCATTAGCTCAGGAGAGGATGCAAGATGAGAATCTCTGCTATTGTGTGGGGAGACTCAGTTTCCCGGGTTTCCCCCATGGACACATGTTCTTCAGCTGGGTCTGATTTTCTCCAGACAAGCTGTCTTGGGAAGGATTTGGCCAGCCCTAAGAACCTGAAGGGAAAGGGCGGAGGGGGGTTCTCTCTCTGCCCCCGACAGCCCCGAGCTGGGTCGGTCCCTCAGACCTGGCCAGGGGCAGCCCATCCCCCGGCGCCCTTCCCCGGGGCATCCAAGGGCAGGCTCGGCGCCAGCCCCACCCCGCTCGCCACTGCCCGACCATCGTCCTCCCTCGGGGGGCCTGGGCAGGACAGGGACCCGGGTGTGGGAGGCCTCCAGATCTCAGGCCTGGCACACCGTTTACCAGGCTGCTTCCTCCTCTGACGGGGGCCCAGCACACGCCCCAGGAGACTTGGCAGCCGCCCCCAGGGCTCTAACCTCTGGAACTCATCCCCTTGGAAGGGGCCTGGCCCAGGTGCCAGGTTCGGCTGGTCGGCCAGCCTCCTTTGGAGAAAGCAGGCAAGCCGAGCCAGGCTTGCAGTGGCCCTGGCGTGACACCTGCCACCTCAGGCAGAGGGCCTCCCGCGTGCCCTCCATGGCGGGTTTCTCCCCGGAGCCGTGGCCTGGGCACTAGGAAGGCCGGGCCTCCCCGACTCCCGGGAGGAGGGGCTAGCCCAGTTGCGCCCTGGCCCCCAAACCCTCTGGTGCCATCTGCCTGTCTCGGCACTTCTGACTCCACAGAGCCTTTCCTACATCTGGGCTGCCTGCCGTGGCAAAGTGCAGGCGTGGGGTGAGGCCATGGCTTTGTCTTTCCAGGAAAAAATGAGCCCCTGGCCGAAGCAGCAGGCCCAGGCAGAGCCTTGAGCTTGAAGCCCAGTAGGTCTGTGGCCCTCAGGGCCAGAGCCATGCTTCCAATGCAGGGAAGCGGCCTGCAAGCTGAGTGGGAGTGGGGGAGGGGAGGGAGACAGCTGAAGCCGAGTCCAGAAGGGCGGCGATGGAAGAGCTGCAGCTGGGTCAGAGCCTGGAGGGAGGGCGCGGCCTTCACTGAGGACCCCCCCCCCCGGAGGCCAGCCCTAGGCCCCGGCGGTCGCGCATGCGCCCTTGGCCTGTGCGGTGTGTGGGGGGTTGAACCCAAGCCCGCAGGGCTCCCGGAGCGGCCAGAGAAAGAAGGGCCCATGGAGAGGTAGGCGAGGTGGGCAGGGGGCGCCACCTTACTCTCCTCAGCTCCCTGAGGGAGAGAGAGAGAGACAGAGACAGAGAGAGAGATCCCTGACCTCTGAGTCTCTGCCTCCACCGCTGGCTGGTGCCAACTCACGCGCCATCCCACTTCCAGCCATCACCCCCACGCCTGCCCCGGGGCCAGCCCCACCACAGAGAGGCCGGTTGGTTCCTGCTCACCTCTGTGCAGTCCCTTCCCGACCTGACCCCAGTGCAGGGGATAAGCTTCAGACAAGTCTTTCCATGTCCCTCTGCATGACAATAGACTTCCTCCCCTCTCCCATTCCACAGGCCCACCCGGGACATCCACCTTTGTCATTAGCTCAGGAGAGGATGCAAGATGAGAATCTCTGCTATTGTGTGGGGAGACTCATTTTCCCGGGTTTCCCCCATGGACACATGCTCTTCAGCTGGGTCTGATTTTCTCCAGACAAGCTGTCTTGGGAAGGATTTGGCCAGCCCTAAGAACCTGAAGGGAAAGGGCGGAGGGGGGTTCTCTCTCTGCCCCCGACAGCCCCGAGCTGGGTCGGTCCCTCAGACCCGGCCAGGGGCAGCCCATCCCCCGGCGCCCTTCCCCGGGGCATCCAAGGGCAGGCTCGGCGCCAGCCCCACCCCGCTCGCCACTGCCCCACCATCGTCCTCCCTCGGGGGGCCTGGGCAGGACAGGGACCCGGCTGTGGGAGGCCTCCAGATCTCAGGCCTGGCACACCGTTTACCAGGCTGCTTCCTCCTCTGACGGGGGCCCAGCACACGCCCCAGGAGACTTGGCAGCCGCCCCCAGGGCTCTATCCTCTGGAACTCGTCCCCTTGGAAGGGGCCTGGCCCAGGTGCCAGGTTCGGCTCGTCGGCCAGCCTCCTTTGGAGAAAGCAGGCAAGCCGAGCCAGGCTTGCAGTGGCCCTGGCGTGACACCTGCCACCTCAGGCAGAGGGCCTCCCGCGTGCCCTCCATGGCGGGTTTCTCCCCGGAGCCGTGGCCTGGGCACTAGGAAGGCCGGGCCTCCCCGACTCCCGGGAGGAGGGGCTAGCCCACTTGCGCCCTGGCCCCCAAACCCTCTGGTGCCATCTGCCTGTCTCGGCACTTCTGACTCCACAGAGCCTTTCCTACATCTGGGCTGCCTGCCGTGGCAAAGTGCAGGCGTGGGGTGAGGCCATGGCTTTGTCTTTCCAGGAAAAAATGAGCCCCTGGCCGAAGCAGCAGGCCCAGGCAGAGCCTTGAGCTTGAAGCCCAGTAGGTCTGTGGCCCTCAGGGCCAGAGCAATGCTTTCAAGGCAGGGAAGCGGCCTGCAAGCTGAGTGGGAGTGGGGGAGGGGAGGGAGACAGCTGAAGCCCAGTCCACAAGGGAGGCGATGGAAGAGCTGCAGCTGGGTCAGAGCCTGGAGGGAGGGCGGGGTCTTCACTGAGGACCCCCCCCCCCCAGGCCAGCCCTAGGCCCCGGCGGTCGCGCATGCGCCCTTGGCCTGTGCGGTGTGTGGGGGGTTGAACCCAAGCCCGCAGGGCTCCCGGAGCGGCCAGAGAAAGAAGGGCCCATGGAGAGGTAGGCGAGGTGGGCAGGGGGCGCCACCTTACTCTCCTCAGCTCCCTGAGGGAGAGAGAGAGAGACAGAGACAGAGAGAGAGATCCCTGACCTCTGAGTCTCTGCCTCCACCGCTGGCTGGTGCCAACTCACGCGCCATCCCACTTCCAGCCATCACCCCCACGCCTGCCCCGGGGCCAGCCCCACCACAGACAGGCCGGTTGGTTCCTGCTCACCTCTGTGCCGTCCCTTCCCGACCTGACCCCAGTGCAGGGGATAAGCTTCAGACAAGTCTTTCCATGTCCCTCTGCATGACAATAGACTTCCTCCCCTCTCCCATTCCACAGGCCCACCCGGGACATCCACCTTTGTCATTAGCTCAGGAGAGGATGCAAGATGAGAATCTCTGCTATTGTGTGGGGAGACTCATTTTCCCGGGTTTCCCCCATGGACACATGTTCTTCAGCTGGGTCTGATTTTCTCCAGACAAGCTGTCTTGGGAAGGATTTGGCCAGCCCTAAGAACCTGAAGGGAAAGGGCGGAGGGGGGTTCTCTCTCTGCCCCCGACAGCCCCGAGCTGGGTCGGTCCCTCAGACCCGGCCAGGGGCAGCCCATCCCCCGGCGCCCTACCCCGGGCATCCAAGGGCAGGCTCGGCGCCAGCCCCACCCCGCTCGCCACTGCCCGACCATCGTCCTCCCTCGGGGGGCCTGGGCAGGACAGGGACCCGGCTGTGGGAGGCCTCCAGATCTCAGGCCTGGCACACCGTTTAGCAGGCTGCTTCCTCCTCTGACGGGGGCCCAGCACACGCCCCAGGAGACTTGGCAGCCGCCCCCAGGGCTCTATCCTCTGGAACTCGTCCCCTTGGAAGGGGCCTGGCCCAGGTGCCAGGTTCGGCTGGTCGGCCAGCCTCCTTTGGAGAAAGCAGGCAAGCCGAGCCAGGCTTGCAGTGGCCCTGGCGTGACACCTGCCACCTCAGGCAGAGGGCCTCCCGCGTGCCCTCCATGGCGGGTTTCTCCCCGGAGCCGTGGCCTGGGCACTAGGAAGGCCGGGCCTCCCCGACTCCCGGGAGGAGGGGCTAGCCCACTTGCGCCCTGGCCCCCAAACCCTCTGGTGCCATCTGCCTGTCTCGGCACTTCTGACTCCACAGAGCCTTTCCTACATCTGGGCTGCCTGCCGTGGCAAAGTGCAGGCGTGGGGTGAGGCCATGGCTTTGTCTTTCCAGGAAAAAATGAGCCCCTGGCCAAAGCAGCAGGCCCAGGCAGAGCCTTGAGCTTGAAGCCCAGTAGGTCTGTGGCCCTCAGGGCCAGAGCAATGCTTTCAAGGCAGGGAAGCGGCCTGCAAGCTGAGTGGGAGTGGGGGAGGGGAGGGAGACAGCTGAAGCCGAGTCCAGAAGGGCGGCGATGGAAGAGCTGCAGCTGGGTCAGAGCCTGGAGGGAGGGCGGGGCCTTCACTGAAGACCCCCCCCCCCCCGAGGCCAGCCCTAGGCCCCGGCGGTCGCGCATGCGCCCTTGGCATGTGCGGTGTGTGGGGGGTTGAACCCAAGCCCGCAGGGCTCCCCGAGCGGACAGAGAAAGAAGGGCCCATGGAGAGGTAGGCGAGGTGGGCAGGGGGCGCCACCTTACTCTCCTCAGCTCCCTGAGGGAGAGAGAGAGAGACAGAGACAGAGAGAGAGATCCCTGACCTCTGAGTCTCTGCCTCCACAGCTGGCTGGTGCCAACTCACGCGCCATCCCACTTCCAGCCATCACCCCCACGACTGCCCCGGGGCCAGCCCCACCGCAGAGAGGCCGGTTGGTTCCTGCTCCCCTCTGTGCCGTCCCTTCCCGACCTGACCCCAGTGCAGGGGATAAGCTTCAGACAAGTCTTTCCATGTCCCTCTGCATGACAATAGACTTCCTCCCCTCTCCCATTCCACAGGCCCACCCGGGACAGCCACCTTTGTCATTAGCTCAGGAGAGGATGCAAGATGAGAATCTCTGCTATTGTGTGGGGAGACTCAGTTTCCCGGGTTTCCCCCATGGACACATGTTCTTCAGCTGGGTCTGATTTTCTCCAGACAAGCTGTCTTGGGAAGTATTTGGCCAGCCCTAAGAACCTGAAGGGAAAGGGCGGAGGGGGGTTCTCTCTCTGCCCCCGACAGCCCCGAGCTGGGTCGGTCCCTCAGACCTGGCCAGGGGCAGCCCATCCCCCGGCGCCCTTCCCCGGGGCATCCAAGGGCAGGCTCGGCGCCAGACCCACCCCGCTCGCCACTGCCCGACCATCGTCCTCCCTCGGGGGGCCTGGGCAGGACAGGGACCCGGCTGTGGGAGGCCTCCAGATCTCAGGCCTGGCACACCGTTTACCAGGCTGCTTCCTCCTCTGACGGGGGCCCAGCACACGCCCCAGGAGACTTGGCAGCCGCCCCCAGGGCTCTATCCTCTGGCACTCGTCCCCTTGGAAGGGGCCTGGCCCAGGTGCCAGGTTCGGCTGGTCGGCCAGCCTCCTTTGGAGAAAGCAGGCAAGCCGAGCCAGGCTTGCAGTGGCCCTGGCGTGACACCTGCCACCTCAGGCAGAGGGCCTCCCGCGTGCCCTCCATGGCGGGTTTCTCCCCGGAGCCGTGGCCTGGGCACTAGGAAGGCCGGGCCTCCCCGACTCCCGGGAGGAGGGGCTAGCCCACTTGCGCCCTGGGCCCCAACCCTCTGGTGCCATCTGCCTGTCTCGGCACTTCTGACTCCACAGAGCCTTTCCTACATCTGGGCTGCCTGCCGTGGCAAAGTGCAGGCGTGGGGTGAGGCCATGGTTTTGTCTTTCCAGGAAAAAATGAGCCCCTGGCCGAAGCAGCAGGCCCAGGCAGAGCCTTGAGCTTGAAGCCCAGTAGGTCTGTGGCCCTCAGGGCCAGAGCCATGCTTTCAAGGCAGGGAAGCGGCCTGCAAGCTGAGTGGGAGTGGGGGAGGGGAGGGAGACAGCTGAAGCCGAGTCCAGAAGGGCGGCGATGGAAGAGCTGCAGCTGGGTCAGAGCCTGGAGGGAGGGCGGGGCCTTCACTGAGGACCCCCCCCCCCCCGAGGCCAGCCCTAGGGCCTGGCGGTCGCGCAGGCGCCCTTGGCCTGTGCGGTGTGTGGGGGGTTGAACCCAAGCTCGCAGGGCTCCCGGAGCGGCCAGAGAAAGAAGGGCCCATGGAGAGGTAGGCGAGGTGGGCAGGGGGCGCCACCTTACTCTCCTCAGCTCCCTGAGGGAGAGAGAGTGAGACAGAGACAGAGAGAGAGATCCCTGACCTCTGAGTCTCTGCCTCCACCGCTGGCTGGTGCCAACTCACGCGCCATCCCACTTCCAGCCATCACCCCCACGCCTGCCCCGGGGCCAGCCCCACCACAGACAGGCCGGTTGGTTCGTGCTCACCTCTGTGCCGTCCCTTCCCGACCTGACCCCAGTGCAGGGGATAAGCTTCAGACAAGTCTTTCCACGTCCCTCTGCATGACAATAGACTTCCTCCCCTCTCCCATTCCACAGACCCACCCGGGACATCCACCTTTGTCATTAGCTCAGGAGAGGATGCAAGATGAGAATCTCTGCTATTGTGTGGAGAGACTCAGTTTCCCGGGTTTCCCCCATGGACACATGTTCTTCAGCTGGGTCTGATTTTCTCCAGACAAGCTGTCTTGGGAAGGATTTGGCCAGCCCTAAGAACCTGAAGGGAAAGGGCGGAGGGGGGTTCTCTCTCTGCCCCCGACAGCCCCGAGCTGGGTCGGTCCCTCAGACCTGGCCAGGGGCAGCCCATCCCCCGGCGCCCTTCCCCGGGGCATCCAAGGGCAGGCTCGGCGCCAGCCCCACCCCGCTCGCCACTGCCCGACCATCGTCCTCCCTCGGGGGGCCTGGGCAGGACAGGGACCCGGCTGTGGGAGGCCTCCAGATCTCAGGCCTGGCACACACCGTTTACCAGGCTGCTTCCTCCTCTGACGGGGGCCCAGCACACGCCCCAGGAGACTTGGCAGCCGCCCCCAGGGCTCTATCCTCTGGAACTCGTCCCCTTGGAAGGGGCCTGGCCCAGGTGCCAGGTTCGGCTGGTCGGCCAGCCTCCTTTGGAGAATGCAGGCAAGCCGAGCCAGGCTTGCAGTGGCCCTGGCGTGACACCTGCCACCTCAGGCAGAGGGCCTCCCGCGTGCCCTCCATGGCGGGTTTCTCCCAGGAGTCGTGGCCTGGGCACTAGGAAGGCCGGGCCTCCCCGACTCCCGGGAGGAGGGGCTAGCCCAGTTGCGCCCTGGCCCCCAAACCCTCTGGTGCCATCTGCCTGTCTCGGCACTTCTGACTCCACAGAGCCTTTCCTACATCTGGGCTGCCTGCCGTGGCAAAGTGCAGGCGTGGGGTGAGGACATGGCTTTGTCTTTCCAGGAAAAAATGAGCCCCTGGCCGAAGCAGCAGGCCCAGGCAGAGCCTTGAGCTTGAAGCCCAGTAGGTCTGTGGCCCTCAGGGCCAGAGCCATGCTTCCAAGGCAGGGAAGCGGCCTGCAAGCTGAGTGGGAGTGGGGGAGGGGAGGGAGACAGCTGAAGCCGAGTCCAGAAGGGCGGCGATGGAAGAGCTGCAGCTGGGTCAGAGCCTGGAGGGAGGGCGCGGCCTTCACTGAGGACCCCCCCCCCCGGAGGCCAGCCCTAGGCCCCGGCGGTCGCGCATGCGCCCTTGGCCTGTGCGGTGTGTGGGGGGTTGAACCCAAGCCCGCAGGGCTCCCGGAGCGGCCAGAGAAAGAAGGGCCCATGGAGAGGTAGGCGAGGTGGGCAGGGGGCGCCACCTTACTCTCCTCAGCTCCCTGAGGGAGAGAGAGAGAGACAGAGACAGAGAGAGAGATCCCTGACCTCTGAGTCTCTGCCTCCACCGCTGGCTGGTGCCAACTCACGCGCCATCCCACTTCCAGCCATCACCCCCACGCCTGCCCCGGGGCCAGCCCCACCACAGAGAGGCCGGTTGGTTCCTGCTCACCTCTGTGCAGTCCCTTCCCGACCTGACCCCAGTGCAGGGGATAAGCTTCAGACAAGTCTTTCCATGTCCCTCTGCATGACAATAGACTTCCTCCCCTCTCCCATTCCACAGGCCCACCCGGGACATCCACCTTTGTCATTAGCTCAGGAGAGGATGCAAGATGAGAATCTCTGCTATTGTGTGGGGAGACTCATTTTCCCGGGTTTCCCCCATGGACACATGCTCTTCAGCTGGGTCTGATTTTCTCCAGACAAGCTGTCTTGGGAAGGATTTGGCCAGCCCTAAGAACCTGAAGGGAAAGGGCGGAGGGGGGTTCTCTCTCTGCCCCCGACAGCCCCGAGCTGGGTCGGTCCCTCAGACCTGGCCAGGGGCAGCCCATCCCCCGGCGCCCTTCCCCGGGGCATCCAAGGGCAGGCTCGGCGCCAGCCCCACCCCGCTCGCCACTGCCCGACCATCGTCCTCCCTCGGGGGGCCTGGGCAGGACAGGGACCCGGCTGTGGGAGGCCTCCAGATCTCAGGCCTGGCACACCGTTTACCAGGCTGCTTCCTCCTCTGACGGGGGCCCAGCACACGCCCCAGGAGACTTGGCAGCCGCCCCCAGGGCTCTAGCCTCTGGAACTCGTCCCCTTGGAAGGGGCCTGGCCCAGGTGCCAGGTTCGGCTGGTCGGCCAGCCTCCTTTGGAGAAAGCAGGCAAGCCGAGCCAGGCTTGCAGTGGCCCTGGCGTGACACCTGCCACCTCAGGCAGAGGGCCTCCCGCGTGCCCTCCATGGCGGGTTTCTCCCCGGAGCCGTGGCCTGGGCACTAGGAAGGCCGGGCCTCCCCGACTCCCGGGAGGAGGGGCTAGCCCAGTTGCGCCCTGGCCCCCAAACCCTCTGGTGCCATCTGCCTGTCTCGGCACTTCTGACTCCACAGAGCCTTTCCTACATCTGGGCTGCCTGCCGTGGCAAAGTGCAGGCGTGGGGTGAGGCCATGGCTTTGTCTTTCCAGGAAAAAATGAGCCCCTGGCCGAAGCAGCAGGCCCAGGCAGAGCCTTGAGCTTGAAGCCCAGTAGGTCTGTGGCCCTCAGGGCCAGAGCAATGCTTTCAAGGCAGGGAAGCAGCCTGCAAGCTGAGTGGGAGTGGGGGAGGGGAGGGAGACAGCTGAAGCCGAGTCCAGAAGGGCGGCGATGGAAGAGCTGCAGCTGGGTCAGAGCCTGGAGGGAGGGCGGGGCCTTCACTGAGGACGCCCCCCCCCCCCCCGAGGCCAGCCCTAGGCCCCAGTGGTAACGCATGCGCCCTTGGCCTGTGCGGTGTGTGGGGGGTTGAACCCAAGCCCGCATTGCTCCCGGAGCGGCCAGAGAAAGAAGGGCCCATGGAGAGGTAGGCGAGGTGGGCAGGGGGCGCCACCTTACTCTCCTCAGCTCCCTGAGGGAGAGAGAGTGAGACAGAGACAGAGAGAGAGATCCCTGACCTCTGAGTCTCTGCCTCCACCGCTGGCTGGTGCCAACTCACGCGCCATCCCACTTCCAGCCATCACCCCCACGCCTGCCCCGGGGCCAGCCCCACCACAGACAGGCCGGTTGGTTCGTGCTCACCTCTGTGCCGTCCCTTCCCGACCTGACCCCAGTGCAGGGGATAAGCTTCAGACAAGTCTTTCCACGTCCCTCTGCATGACAATAGACTTCCTCCCCTCTCCCATTCCACAGGCCCACCCGGGACATCCACCTTTGTCATTAGCTCAGGAGAGGATGCAAGATGAGAATCTCTGCTATTGTGTGGGGAGACTCAGTTTCCCGGGTTTCCCCCATGGACACATGTTCTTCAGCTGGGTCTGATTTTCTCCAGACAAGCTGTCTTGGGAAGGATTTGGCCAGCCCTAAGAACCTGAAGGGAAAGGGCGGAGGGGGGTTCTCTCTCTGCCCCCGACAGCCCCGAGCTGGGTCGGTCCCTCAGACCTGGCCAGGGGCAGCCCATCCCCCGGCGCCCTTCCCCGGGGCATCCAAGGGCAGGCTCGGCGCCAGCCCCACCCCGCTCGCCACTGCCCGACCATCGTCCTCCCTCGGGGGGCCTGGGCAGGACAGGGACCCGGCTGTGGGAGGCCTCCAGATCTCAGGCCTGGCACACCGTTTACCAGGCTGCTTCCTCCTCTGACGGGGGCCCAGCACACGCCCCAGGAGACTTGGCAGCCGCCCCCAGGGCTCTATCCTCTGGAACTCGTCCCCTTGGAAGGGGCCTGGCCCAGGTGCCAGGTTCGGCTGGTCGGCCAGCCTCCTTTGGAGAATGCAGGCAAGCCGAGCCAGGCTTGCAGTGGCCCTGGCGTGACACCTGCCACCTCAGGCAGAGGGCCTCCCGCGTGCCCTCCATGGCGGGTTTCTCCCAGGAGTCGTGGCCTGGGCACTAGGAAGGCCGGGCCTCCCCGACTCCCGGGAGGAGGGGCTAGCCCAGTTGCGCCCTGGCCCCCAAACCCTCTGGTGCCATCTGCCTGTCTCGGCACTTCTGACTCCACAGAGCCTTTCCTACATCTGGGCTGCCTGCCGTGGCAAAGTGCAGGCGTGGGGTGAGGCCATGGCTTTGTCTTTCCAGGAAAAAATGAGCCCCTGGCCGAAGCAGCAGGCCCAGGCAGAGCCTTGAGCTTGAAGCCCAGTAGGTCTGTGGCCCTCAGGGCCAGAGCCATGCTTCCAAGGCAGGGAAGCGGCCTGCAAGCTGAGTGGGAGTGGGGGAGGGGAGGGAGACAGCTGAAGCCGAGTCCAGAAGGGCGGCGATGGAAGAGCTGCAGCTGGGTCAGAGCCTGGAGGGAGGGCGCGGCCTTCACTGAGGACCCCCCCTCCCCCCGAGGCCAGCCCTAGGCTCCGGCGGTCGCGCATGCGCCCTTGGCCTGTGCGGTGTGTGGGGGCTTGAACCCAAGCCCGCAGGGCTCCCGGAGCGGCCAGAGAAAGAAGGGCCCATGGAGAGGTAGGCGAGGTGGGCAGGGGGCGCCACCTTACTCTCCTCAGCTCCCTGAGGGAGAGAGAGAGAGACAGAGACAGAGAGAGAGATCCCTGACCTCTGAGTCTCTGCCTCCACCGCTGGCTGGTGCCAACTCACGCGCCATCCCACTTCCAGCCATCACCCCCACGCCTGCCCCGGGGCCAGCCCCACCACAGAGAGGCCGGTTGGTTACTGCTCACCTCTGTGCCGTCCCTTCCCGACCTGACCCCAGTGCAGGGGATAAGCTTCAGACAAGTCTTTCCATGTCCCTCTGCATGACAATAGACTTCCTCCCCTCTCCCATTCCACAGGCCCACCCACCCAGGACATCCACCTTTGTCATTAGCTCAGGAGAGGATGCAAGATGAGAATCTCTGCTATTGTGTGGGGAGACTCAGTTTCCCGGGTTTCCCCCATGGACACATGTTCTTCAGCTGGGTCTGATTTTCTCCAGACAAGCTGTCTTGGGAAGGATTTGGCCAGCCCTAAGAACCTGAAGGGAAAGGGCGGAGGGGGGTTCTCTCTCTGCCCCCGACAGCCCCGAGCTGGGTCGGTCCCTCAGACCTGGCCAGGGGCAGCCCATCCCCCGGCGCCCTTCCCCGGGGCATCCAAGGGCAGGCCCGGCGCCAGCCCCACCCCGCTCGCCACTGCCCGACCATCGTCCTCCCTCGGGGGGCCTGGGCAGGACAGGGACCCGGGTGTGGGAGGCCTCCAGATCTCAGGCCTGGCACACCGTTTACCAGGCTGCTTCCTCCTCTGACGGGGGCCCAGCACACGCCCCAGGAGACTTGGCAGCCGCCCCCAGGGCTCTATCCTCTGGAACTCGTCCCCTTGGAAGGGGCCTGGCCCAGGTGCCAGGTTCGGCTGGTCGGCCAGCCTCCTTTGGAGAAAGCAGGCAAGCCGAGCCAGGCTTGCAGTGGCCCTGGCGTGACACCTGCCACCTCAGGCAGAGGGCCTCCCGCGTGCCCTCCATGGCGGGTTTCTCCCCGGAGCCGTGGCCTGGGCACTAGGAAGGCCGGGCCTCCCCGACTCCCGGGAGGAGGGGCTAGCCCACTTGCGCCCTGGCCCCCAAACCCTCTGGTGCCATCTGCCTGTCTCGGCACTTCTGACTCCACAGAGCCTTTCCTACATCTGGGCTGCCTGCCGTGGCAAAGTGCAGGCGTGGGGTGAGGCCATGGCTTTGTCTTTCCAGGAAAAAATGAGCCCCTGGCCGAAGCAGCAGGCCCAGGCAGAGCCTTGAGCTTGACGCCCAGTAGGTCTGTGGCCCTCAGGGCCAGAGCAATGCTTTCAAGGCAGGGAAGCAGCCTGCAAGCTGAGTGGGAGTGGGGGAGGGGAGGGAGACAGCTGAAGCCGAGTCCAGAAGGGCGGCGATGGAAGAGCTGCAGCTGGGTCAGAGCCTGGAGGGAGGGCGGGGCCTTCACTGAGGACCCCCCGCCCCCCGAGGCCAGCCCTAGGCCCCGGCGGTCGCGCATGCGCCCTTGGCCTGTGCGGTGTGTGGGGGCTTGAACCCAAGCCCGCAGGGCTCCCGGAGCGGCCAGAGAAAGAAGGGCCCATGGAGAGGTAGGCGAGGTGGGCAGGGGGCGCCACCTTACTCTCCTCAGCTCCCTGAGGGAGAGAGAGAGAGACAGAGACAGAGAGAGAGATCCCTGACCTCTGAGTCTCTGCCTCCACCGCTGGCTGGTGCCAACTCACGCGCCATCCCACTTCCAGCCATCACCCCCACGCCTGCCCCGGGGCCAGCCCCACCACAGAGAGGCCGGTTGGTTCCTGCTCACCTCTGTGCTGTCCCTTCCCGACCTGACCCCAGTGCAGGGGATAAGCTTCAGACAAGTCTTTCCATGTCCCTCTGCATGACAATAGACTTCCTCCCCTCTCCCATTCCACAGGCCCACCCACCCGGGACATCCACCTTTGTCATTAGCTCAGGAGAGGATGCAAGATGAGAATCTCTGCTATTGTGTGGGGAGACTCAGTTTCCCGGGTTTCCCCCATGGACACATGTTCTTCAGCTGGGTCTGATTTTCTCCAGACAAGCTGTCTTGGGAAGGATTTGGCCAGCCCTAAGAACCTGAAGGGAAAGGGCGGAGGGGGGTTCTCTCTCTGCCCCCGACAGCCCCGAGCTGGGTCGGTCCCTCAGACCTGGCCAGGGGCAGCCCATCCCCCGGCGCCCTTCCCCGGGGCTTCCAAGGGCAGGCCCGGTGCCAGCCCCACCCCGCTCGCCACTGCCCGACCATCGTCCTCCCTCGGGGGGCCTGGGCAGGACAGGGACCCGGGTGTGGGAGGCCTCCAGATCTCAGGCCTGGCACACCGTTTACCAGGCTGCTTCCTCCTCTGACGGGGGCCCAGCACACGCCCCAGGAGACTTGGCAGCCGCCCCCAGGGCTCTATCCTCTGGAACTCGTCCCCTTTGAAGGGGCCTGGCCCAGGTGCCTGGTTCGGCTGGTCGGCCAGCCTCCTTTGGAGAAAGCAGGCAAGCCGAGCCAGGCTTGCAGTGGCCCTGGCGTGACACCTGCCACCTCAGGCAGAGGGCCTCCCGCGTGCCCTCCATGGCGGGTTTCTCCCTGGAGCCGTGGCCTGGGCACTAGGAAGGCCGGGCCTCCCCGACTCCCGGGAGGAGGGGCTAGCCCAGTTGCGCCCTGGCCCCCAAACCCTCTGGTGCCATCTGCCTGTCTCGGCACTTCTGACTCCACAGAGCCTTTCCTACATCTGGGCTGCCTGCCGTGGCAAAGTGCAGGCGTGGGGTGAGGCCATGGCTTTGTCTTTCCAGGAAAAAATGAGCCCCTGGCCGAAGCAGCAGGCCCAGGCAGAGCCTTGAGCTTGACGCCCAGTATGTCTGTGGCCCTCAGGGCCAGAGCAATGCTTTCAAGGCAGGGAAGCAGCCTGCAAGCTGAGTGGGAGTGGGGGAGGGGAGGGAGACAGCTGAAGCCGAGTCCAGAAGGGCGGCGATGGAAGAGCTGCAGCTGGGTCAGAGCCTGGAGGGAGGGCGGGGCCTTCACTGAGGACCCCCCGCCCCCCGAGTCCAGCCCTATGCCCCGGCGGTCGCGCATGCGCCCTTGGCCTGTGCGGTGTGTGGGGGCTTGAACCCAAGCCCGCAGGGCTCCCGGAGCGGCCAGAGAAAGAAGGGCCCATGGAGAGGTAGGCGAGGTGGGCAGGGGGCGCCACCTTACTCTCCTCAGCTCCCTGAGGGAGAGAGAGAGAGACAGAGACAGAGAGAGAGATCCCTGACCTCTGAGTCTCTGCCTCCACCGCTGGCTGGTGCCAACTTACGCGCCATCCCACTTCCAGCCATCACCCCCACGCCTGCCCCAGGGCCAGCCCCACCACAGAGAGGCCGGTTGGTTCCTGCTCACCTCTGTGCCGTCCCTTCCCGACCTGACCCCAGTGCAGGGGATAAGCTTCAGACAAGTCTTTCCATGTCCCTCTGCATGACAATAGACTTCCTCCCCTCTCCCATTCCACAGGCCCACCCACCCGGGACATCCACCTTTGTCATTAGCTCAGGAGAGGATGCAAGATGAGAATCTCTGCTATTGTGTGGGGAGACTCAGTTTCCCGGGTTTCCCCCATGGACACATGTTCTTCAGCTGGGTCTGATTTTCTCCAGACAAGCTGTCTTGGGAAGGATTTGGCCAGCCCTAAGAACCTGAAGGGAAAGGGCGGAGGGGGGTTCTCTCTCTGCCCCCGACAGCCCCGAGCTGGGTCGGTCCCTCAGACCTGGCCAGGGGCAGCCCATCCCCCGGCGCCCTTACCCGGGGCATCCAAGGGCAGGCCCGGCGCCAGCCCCACCCCGCTCGCCACTGCCCGACCATCGTCCTCCCTCGGGGGGCCTGGGCAGGACAGGGACCCGGCTGTGGGAGGCCTCCAGATCTCAGGCCTGGCACACCGTTTACCAGGCTGCTTCCTCCTCTGACGGGGGCCCAGCACACGCCCCAGGAGACTTGGCAGCCGCCCCCAGGGCTCTATCCTCTGGAACTCGTCCCCTTGGAAGGGGCCTGGCCCAGGTGCCTGGTTCGGCTGGTCGGCCAGCCTCCTTTGGAGAAAGCAGGCAAGCCGAGCCAGGCTTGCAGTGGCCCTGGCGTGACACCTGCCACCTCAGGCAGAGGGCCTCCCGCGTGCCCTCCATGGCGGGTTTCTCCCCGGAGCCGTGGCCTGGGCACTAGGAAGGCCGGGCCTCCCCGACTCCCGGGAGGAGGGGCTAGCCCAGTTGCGCCCTGGCCCCCAAACCCTCTGGTGCCATCTGCCTGTCTCGGCACTTCTGACTCCACAGAGCCTTTCCTACATCTGGGCTGCCTGCCGTGGCAAAGTGCAGGCGTGGGGTGAGGCCATGGCTTTGTCTTTCCAGGAAAAAATGAGCCCCTGGCCGAAGCAGCAGGCCCAGGCAGAGCCTTGAGCTTGACGCCCAGTAGGTCTGTGGCCCTCAGGGCCAGAGCAATGCTTTCAAGGCAGGGAAGCAGCCTGCAAGCTGAGTGGGAGTGGGGGAGGGGAGGGAGACAGCTGAAGCCGAGTCCAGAAGGGCGGCGATGGAAGAGCTGCAGCTGGGTCAGAGCCTGGAGGGAGGGCGGGGCCTTCACTGAGGACCCCCCGCCCCCCGAGGCCAGCCCTAGGCCCCGGCGGTCGCGCATGCGCCCTTGGCCTGTGCGGTGTGTGGGGGCTTGAACCCAAGCCCGCAGGGCTCCCGGAGCGGCCAGAGAAAGAAGGGCCCATGGAGAGGTAGGCGAGGTGGGCAGGGGGCGCCACCTTACTCTCCTCAGCTCCCTGAGGGAGAGAGAGAGAGACAGAGACAGAGAGAGAGATCCCTGACCTCTGAGTCTCTGCCTCCACCGCTGGCTGGTGCCAACTCACGCGCCATCCCACTTCCAGCCATCACCCCCACGCCTGCCCCGGGGCCAGCCCCACCACAGAGAGGCCGGTTGGTTCCTGCTCACCTCTGTGCTGTCCCTTCCCGACCTGACCCCAGTGCAGGGGATAAGCTTCAGACAAGTCTTTCCATGTCCCTCTGCATGACAATAGACTTCCTCCCCTCTCCCATTCCACAGGCCCACCCACCCGGGACATCCACCTTTGTCATTAGCTCAGGAGAGGATGCAAGATGAGAATCTCTGCTATTGTGTGGGGAGACTCAGTTTCCCGGGTTTCCCCCATGGACACATGTTCTTCAGCTGGGTCTGATTTTCTCCAGACAAGCTGTCTTGGGAAGGATTTGGCCAGCCCTAAGAACCTGAAGGGAAAGGGCGGAGGGGGGTTCTCTCTCTGCCCCCGACAGCCCCGAGCTGGGTCGGTCCCTCAGACCTGGCCAGGGGCAGCCCATCCCCCGGCGCCCTTCCCCGGGGCTTCCAAGGGCAGGCCCGGTGCCAGCCCCACCCCGCTCGCCACTGCCCGACCATCGTCCTCCCTCGGGGGGCCTGGGCAGGACAGGGACCCGGGTGTGGGAGGCCTCCAGATCTCAGGCCTGGCACACCGTTTACCAGGCTGCTTCCTCCTCTGACGGGGGCCCAGCACACGCCCCAGGAGACTTGGCAGCCGCCCCCAGGGCTCTATCCTCTGGAACTCGTCCCCTTTGAAGGGGCCTGGCCCAGGTGCCTGGTTCGGCTGGTCGGCCAGCCTCCTTTGGAGAAAGCAGGCAAGCCGAGCCAGGCTTGCAGTGGCCCTGGCGTGACACCTGCCACCTCAGGCAGAGGGCCTCCCGCGTGCCCTCCATGGCGGGTTTCTCCCTGGAGCCGTGGCCTGGGCACTAGGAAGGCCGGGCCTCCCCGACTCCCGGGAGGAGGGGCTAGCCCAGTTGCGCCCTGGCCCCCAAACCCTCTGGTGCCATCTGCCTGTCTCGGCACTTCTGACTCCACAGAGCCTTTCCTACATCTGGGCTGCCTGCCGTGGCAAAGTGCAGGCGTGGGGTGAGGCCATGGCTTTGTCTTTCCAGGAAAAAATGAGCCCCTGGCCGAAGCAGCAGGCCCAGGCAGAGCCTTGAGCTTGACGCCCAGTATGTCTGTGGCCCTCAGGGCCAGAGCAATGCTTTCAAGGCAGGGAAGCAGCCTGCAAGCTGAGTGGGAGTGGGGGAGGGGAGGGAGACAGCTGAAGCCGAGTCCAGAAGGGCGGCGATGGAAGAGCTGCAGCTGGGTCAGAGCCTGGAGGGAGGGCGGGGCCTTCACTGAGGACCCCCCGCCCCCCGAGTCCAGCCCTATGCCCCGGCGGTCGCGCATGCGCCCTTGGCCTGTGCGGTGTGTGGGGGCTTGAACCCAAGCCCGCAGGGCTCCCGGAGCGGCCAGAGAAAGAAGGGCCCATGGAGAGGTAGGCGAGGTGGGCAGGGGGCGCCACCTTACTCTCCTCAGCTCCCTGAGGGAGAGAGAGAGAGACAGAGACAGAGAGAGAGATCCCTGACCTCTGAGTCTCTGCCTCCACCGCTGGCTGGTGCCAACTTACGCGCCATCCCACTTCCAGCCATCACCCCCACGCCTGCCCCAGGGCCAGCCCCACCACAGAGAGGCCGGTTGGTTCCTGCTCACCTCTGTGCCGTCCCTTCCCGACCTGACCCCAGTGCAGGGGATAAGCTTCAGACAAGTCTTTCCATGTCCCTCTGCATGACAATAGACTTCCTCCCCTCTCCCATTCCACAGGCCCACCCACCCGGGACATCCACCTTTGTCATTAGCTCAGGAGAGGATGCAAGATGAGAATCTCTGCTATTGTGTGGGGAGACTCAGTTTCCCGGGTTTCCCCCATGGACACATGTTCTTCAGCTGGGTCTGATTTTCTCCAGACAAGCTGTCTTGGGAAGGATTTGGCCAGCCTAAGAACCTGAAGGGAAAGGGCGGAGGGGGGTTCTCTCTCTGCCCCCGACAGCCCCGAGCTGGGTCGGTCTCTCAGACCTGGCCAGTGGCAGCCCATCCCCCGGCGCCCTTCCCCGGGGCATCCAAGGGCAGGCTCGGCGCCAGACCCACCCCGCTCGCCACTGCCCGACCATCGTCCTCCCTCGGGGGGCCTGGGCAGGACAGGGAACCGGCTGTGGGAGGCCTCCAGATCTCAGGCCTGGCACACCGTTTACCAGGCTGCTTCCTCCTCTGACGGGGGCCCAGCACACGCCCCAGGAGACTTGGCAGCCGCCCCCAGGGCTCTATCCTCTGGAACTCGTCCCCTTGGAAGGGGCCTGGCCCAGGTGCCAGGTTCGGCTGGTCGGCCAGCCTCCTTTGGAGAAAGCAGGCAAGCCGAGCCAGGCTTGCAGTGGCCCTGGCGTGACACCTGCCACCTCAGGCAGAGGGCCTCCCGCGTGCCCTCCATGGCGGGTTTCT
The DNA here is from genome assembly GCF_020826845.1 of Diceros bicornis minor. NCBI lineage: Eukaryota > Metazoa > Chordata > Mammalia > Perissodactyla > Rhinocerotidae > Diceros > Diceros bicornis. The sequence goes on along the minus strand of NW_026691123.1, from coordinate 258,138 downwards.
CCCCGGAGCCGTGGCCTGGGCACTAGGAAGGCCGGGCCTCCCCGACTCCCGGGAGGAGGGGCTAGCCCAGTTGCGCGCTGGCCCCCAAACCCTCTGGTGCCATCTGCCTGTCTCGGCACTTCTGACTCCACAGAGCCTTTCCTACATCTGGGCTGCCTGCCGTGGCAAAGTGCAGGCGTGGGGTGAGGCCATGGCTTTGTCTTTCCAGGAAAAAATGAGCCCCTGGCCGAAGCAGCAGGCCCAGGCAGAGCCTTGAGCTTGAAGCCCAGTAGGTCTGTGGCCCTCAGGGCAAGAGCAATGCTGTCAAGGCAGGGAAGCGGCCTGCAAGCTGAGTGGGAGTGGGGGAGGGGAGGGAGACAGCTGAAGCCGAGTCCAGAAGGGCGGCGATGGAAGAGCTGCAGCTGGGTCAGAGCCTGGAGGGAGGGCGGGGCCTTCACTGAGGACCCCCCCGCCCCCCGAGGCCAGCCCTAGGCCCCGGCGGTCGCGCATGCGCCCTTGGCCTGTGCGGTGTGTGTGGGCTTGAACCCAAGCCCGTAGGGCTCCCGGAGCGGCCAGAGAAAGAAGGGCCCATGGAGAGGTAGGCGAGGTGGGCAGGGGGCGCCACCTTACTCTCCTCAGCTCCCTGAGGGAGAGAGAGAGAGACAGAGACAGAGAGAGAGATCCCTGACCTCTGAGTCTCTGCCTCCACCGCTGGCTGGTGCCAACTCACGCGCCATCCCACTTCCAGCCATCACCCCCACGCCTGCCCCGGGGCCAGCCCCACCACAGAGAGGCCGGTTGGTTCCTGCTCACCTCTGTGCTGTCCCTTCCCGACCTGACCCCAGTGCAGGGAATAAGCTTCAGACAAGTCTTTCCATGTCCCTCTGCATGACAATAGACTTCCTCCCCTCTCCCATTCCACAGGCCCACCCACCCGGGACATCCACCTTTGTCATTAGCTCAGGAGAGGATGCAAGATGAGAATCTCTGCTATTGTGTGGGGAGACTCAGTTTCCCGGGTTTCCCCCATGGACACATGTTCTTCAGCTGGGTCTGATTTTCTCCAGACAAGCTGTCTTGGGAAGGATTTGGCCAGCCCTAAGAACCTGAAGGGAAAGGGCGGAGGGGGGTTCTCTCTCTGCCCCCGACAGCCCCGAGCTGGGTCGGTCCCTCAGACCTGGCCAGGGGCAGCCCATCCCCCGGCGCCCTTCCCCGGGGCATCCAAGGGCAGGCCCGGCGCCAGCCCCACCCCGCTCGCCACTGCCCGACCATCGTCCTCCCTCGGGGGGCCTGGGCAGGACAGGGACCCGGCTGTGGGAGGCCTCCAGATCTCTGGCCTGGCACACCGTTTACCAGGCTGCTTCCTCCTCTGACGGGGGCCCAGCACACGCCCCAGGAGACTTGGCAGCCGCCCCCAGGGCTCTATCCTCTGGAACTCGTCCCCTTGGAAGGGGCCTGGCCCAGGTGCCAGGTTCGGCTGGTCGGCCAGCCTCCTTTGGAGAAAGCAGGCAAGCCGAGCCAGGCTTGCAGTGGCCCTGGCGTGACACCTGCCACCTCAGGCAGAGGGCCTCCCGCGTGCCCTCCATGGCGGGTTTCTCCCCGGAGCCGTGGCCTGGGCACTAGGAAGGCCGGGCCTCCCCGACTCCCGGGAGGAGGGGCTAGCCCAGTTGCGCCCTGGCCCCCAAACCCTCTGGTGCCATCTGCCTGTCTCGGCACTTCTGACTCCACAGAGCCTTTCCTACATCTGGGCTGCCTGCCGTGGCAAAGTGCAGGCGTGGGGTGAGGCCATGGCTTTGTCTTTCCAGGAAAAAATGAGCCCCTGGCCGAAGCAGCAGGCCCAGGCAGAGCCTTGAGCTTGAAGCCCAGTAGGTCTGTGGCCCTCAGGGCCAGAGCAATGCTTTCAAGGCAGGGAAGCAGCCTGCAAGCTGAGTGGGAGTGGGGGAGGGGAGGGAGACAGCTGAAGCCGAGTCCAGAAGGGCGGCGATGGAAGAGCTGCAGCTGGGTCAGAGCCTGGAGGGAGGGCGGGGCCTTCACTGAGGACACCCCGCCCCCCGAGGCCAGCCCTAGGCCCCGGCGGTCGCGCATGCGCCCTTGGCCTGTGCGGTGTGTGGGGGCTTGAACCCAAGCCCGCAGGGCTCCCGGAGCGGCCAGAGAAAGAAGGGCCCATGGAGAGGTAGGCGAGGTGGGCAGGGGGCGCCACCTTACTCTCCTCAGCTCCCTGAGGGAGAGAGAGAGAGACAGAGACAGAGAGAGAGATCCCTGACCTCTGAGTCTCTGCCTCCACCGCTGGCTGGTGCCAACTCACGCGCCATCCCACTTCCAGCCATCACCCCCACGCCTGCCCCGGGGCCAGCCCCACCACAGAGAGGCCGGTTGGTTCCTGCTCACCTCTGTGCCGTCCCTTCCCGACCTGACCCCAGTGCAGGGGATAAGCTTCAGACAAGTCTTTCCATGTCCCTCTGCATGACAATAGACTTCCTCCCCTCTCCCATTCCACAGGCCCACCCACCCGGGACATCCACCTTTGTCATTAGCTCAGGAGAGGATGCAAGATGAGAATCTCTGCTATTGTGTGGGGAGACTCAGTTTCCCGGGTTTCCCCCATGGACACATGTTCTTCAGCTGGGTCTGATTTTCTCCAGACAAGCTGTCTTGGGAAGGATTTGGCCAGCCCTAAGAACCTGAAGGGAAAGGGCGGAGGGGGGTTCTCTCTCTGCCCCCGACAGCCTCGAGCTGGGTCGGTCCCTCAGACCTGGCCAGGGGCAGCCCATCCCCCGGAGCCCTTCCCAGGGGCATCCAAGGGCAGGCCCGGCGCCAGCCCCACCCCGCTCGCCACTGCCCGACCATCGTCCTCCCTCGGGGGGCCTGGGCAGGACAGGGACCCGGGTGTGGGAGGCCTCCAGATCTCAGGCCTGGCACACCGTTTACCAGGCTGCTTCCTCCTCTGACGGGGGCCCAGCACACGCCCCAGGAGACTTGGCAGCCGCCCCCAGGGCTCTATCCTCTGGAACTCGTCCCCTTGGAAGGGGCCTGGCCCAGGTGCCAGGTTCGGCTGGTCGGCCAGCCTCCTTTGGAGAAAGCAGGCAAGCCGAGCCAGGCTTGCAGTGACCCTGGCGTGACACCTGCCACCTCAGGCAGAGGGCCTCCCGCGAGCCCTCCATGGCGGGTTTCTCCCCGGAGCCGTGGCCTGGGCACTAGGAAGGCCGGGCCTCCCCGACTCCCGGGAGGAGGGGCTAGCCCAGTTGCGCGCTGGCCCCCAAACCCTCTGGTGCCATCTGCCTGTCTCGGCACTTCTGACTCCACAGAGCCTTTCCTACATCTGGGCTGCCTGCCGTGGCAAAGTGCAGGCGTGGGGTGAGGCCATGGCTTTGTCTTTCCAGGAAAAAATGAGCCGCTGGCCGAAGCAGCAGGCCCAGGCAGAGCCTTGAGCTTGAAGCCCAGTAGGTCTGTGGCCCTCAGGGCCAGAGCAATGCTTTCAAGGCAGGGAAGCGGCCTGCAAGCTGAGTGGGAGTGGGGGAGGGGAGGGCGACAGCTGAAGCCGAGTCCAGAAGGGCGGCGATGGAAGAGCTGCAACTGGGTCAGAGCCTGGAGGGAGGGCGGGGCCTTCACTGAGGACCCCCCGCCCCCCGAAGCCAGCCCTAGGCCCCGGCGGTCGCGCATGCGCCCTTGGCCTGTGCGGTGTGTGGGGGCTTGAACCCAAGCCCGCAGGGCTCCCGGAGCGGCCAGAGAAAGAAGGGCCCATGGAGAGGTAGGCGAGGTGGGCAGGGGGCGCCACCTTACTCTCCTCAGCTCCCTGAGGGAGAGAGAGAGAGACAGAGACAGAGAGAGAGATCCCTGACCTCTGAGTCTCTGCCTCCACCGCTGGCTGGTGCCAACTCACGCGCCATCCCACTTCCAGCCATCACCCCCACGCCTGCCCCGGGGCCAGCCCCACCACAGAGAGGCCGGTTGGTTCCTGCTCACCTCTGTGCCGTCCCTTCCCGACCTGACCCCAGTGCAGGGGATAAGCTTCAGACAAGTCTTTCCATGTCCCTCTGCATGACAATAGACTTCCTCCCCTCTCCCATTCCACAGGCCCACCCACCCGGGACATCCACCTTTGTCATTAGCTCAGGAGAGGATGCAAGATGAGAATCTCTGCTATTGTGTGGGGAGACTCAGTTTCCCGGGTATCCCCCATGGACACATGTTCTTCAGCTGGGTCTGATTTTCTCCAGACAAGCTGTCTTGGGAAGGATTTGGCCAGCCCTAAGAACCTGAAGGGAAAGGGCGGAGGGGGGTTCTCTCTCTGCCCCCGACAGCCTCCAGCTGGGTCGGTCCCTCAGACCTGGCCAGGGGCAGCCCAACCCCCGGCGCCCTTCCCCGGGGCATCCAAGGGCAGGCCCGGCGCCAGCCCCACCCCGCTCGCCACTGCCCGACCATCGTCCTCCCTCGGGGGGCCTGGGCAGGACAGGGACCCGGCTGTGGGAGGCCTCCAGATCTCAGGCCTGGCACACCGTTTACCAGGCTGCTTCCTCCTCTGACGGGGGCCCAGCACACGCCCCAGGAGACTTGGCAGCCGCGCCCAGGGCTCTATCCTCTGGAACTCGTCCCCTTGGAAGGGGCCTGGCCCAGGTGCCAGGTTCGGCTGGTCGTCCAGCCTTCTTTGGAGAAAGCAGGCAAGCCGAACCAGGCTTGCAGTGGCCCTGGCGTGATACCTGCCACCTCAGGCAGAGGGCCTCCCGCGTGCCCTCCATGGCGGGTTTCTACCCGGAGCCGTGGCCTGGGCACTAGGAAGGCCGGGCCTCCCCGACTCCCGGGAGGAGGGGCTAGCCCAGTTGCGCGCTGGCCCCCAAACCCTCTGGTGCCATCTGCCTGTCTCGGCACTTCTGACTCCACAGAGCCTTTCCTACATCTGGGCTGCCTGCCGTGGCAAAGTGCAGGCGTGGGGTGAGGCCATGGCTTTGTCTTTCCAGGAAAAAATGAGCCGCTGGCCGAAGCAGCAGGCCCAGGCAGAGCCTTGAGCTTGAAGCCCAGTAGGTCTGTGGCCCTCAGGGCCAGAGCAATGCTTTCAAGGCAGGGAAGCGGCCTGCAAGCTGAGTGGGAGTGGGGGAGGGGAGGGAGACAGCTGAAGCCGAGTCCAGAAGGGCGGCGATGGAAGAGCTGCAGCTGGGTCAGAGCCTGGAGGGAGGGCGGGGCCTTCACTGAGGACCCCCCGCCCCCCGAAGCCAGCCCTAGGCCCCGGCGGTCGCGCATGCGCCCTTGGCCTGTGCGGTGTGTGGGGGCTTGAACCCAAGCCCGCAGGGCTCCCGGAGCGGCCAGAGAAAGAAGGGCCCATGGAGAGGTAGGCGAGGTGGGCAGGGGGCGCCACCTTACTCTCCTCAGCTCCCTGAGGGAGAGAGAGAGAGACAGAGACAGAGAGAGAGATCCCTGACCTCTGAGTCTCTGCCTCCACTGCTGGCTGGTGCCAACTCACGCGCCATCCCACTTCCAGCCATCACCCCCACGCCTGCCCCGGGGCCAGCCCCACCACAGAGAGGCCGGTTGGTTCCTGCTCACCTCTGTGCCGTCCCTTCCCGACCTGACCCCAGTGCAGGGGATAAGCTTCAGACAAGTCTTTCCATGTCCCTCTGCATGACAATAGACTTCCTCCCCTCTCCCATTCCACAGGCCCACCCACCCGGGACATCCACCTTTGTCATTAGCTCAGGAGAGGATGCAAGATGAGAATCTCTGCTATTGTGTGGGGAGACTCAGTTTCCCGGGTATCCCCCATGGACACATGTTCTTCAGCTGGGTCTGATTTTCTCCAGACAAGCTGTCTTGGGAAGGATTTGGCCAGCCCTAAGAACCTGAAGGGAAAGGGCGGAGGGGGGTTCTCTCTCTGCCCCCGACAGCCTCGAGCTGGGTCGGTACCTCAGACCTGGCCAGGGGCAGCCCATCCCCCGGCGCCCTTCCCCGGGGCATCCAAGGGCAGGCCCGGCGCCAGCCCCACCCCGCTCGCCACTGCCCGACCATCGTCCTCCCTCGGGGGGCCTGGGCAGGACAGGGACCCGGGTGTGGGAGGCCTCCAGATCTCAGGCCTGGCACACCGTTTACCAGGCTGCTTCCTCCTCTGACGGGGGCCCAGCACACGCCCCAGGAGACTTGGCAGCCGCCCCCAGGGCTCTATCCTCTGGAACTCGTCCCCTTGGAAGGGGCCTGGCCCAGGTGCCAGGTTCGGCTGGTCGTCCAGCCTTCTTTGGAGAAAGCAGGCAAGCCGAACCAGGCTTGCAGTGGCCCTGGCGTGATACCTGCCACCTCAGGCAGAGGGCCTCCCGCGTGCCCTCCATGGCGGGTTTCTCCCCGGAGCCGTGGCCTGGGCACTAGGAAGGCCGGGCCTCCCCGACTCCCGGGAGGAGGGGCTAGCCCAGTTGCGCGCTGGCCCCCAAACCCTCTGGTGCCATCTGCCTGTCTCGGCACTTCTGACTCCACAGAGTCTTTCCTACATCTGGGCTGCCTGCCGTGGCAAAGTGCAGGCGTGGGGTGAGGCCATGGCTTTGTCTTTCCAGGAAAAAATGAGCCCCTGGCCGAAGCAGCAGGCCCAGGCAGAGCCTTGAGTTTGAAGCCCGGCAGGTCTGTGGCCCTCAGGGCCAGAGAAATGCTGTCAAGGCAGGGAAGCGGCCTGCAAGCTGAGTGGGAGTGGGGGAGGGGAGGGAGACAGCTGAAGCCGAGTCCAGAAGGGCGGCGATGGAAGAGCTGCAGCTGGGTCAGAGCCTGGAGGGAGGGCGGGGCCTTCACTGAGGACCCCCCCGCCCCCCGAGGCCAGCCCTAGGCCCCGGCGGTCGCGCATGCGCCCTTGGCCTGTGCGGTGTGTGGGGGCTTGAACCCAAGCCCGCAGGGCTCCCGGAGCGGCCAGAGAAAGAAGGGCCCATGGAGAGGTAGGCGAGGTGGGCAGGGGGCGCCACCTTACTCTCCTCAGCTCCCTGAGGGAGAGAGAGAGAGACAGAGACAGAGAGAGAGATCCCTGACCTCTGAGTCTCTGCCTCCACCGCTGGCTGGTGCCAACTCACGCGCCATCCCACTTCCAGCCATCACCCCCACGCCTGCCCCGGGGCCAGCCCCACCACAGAGAGGCCGGTTGGTTCCTGCTCACCTCTGTGCCGTCCCTTCCCGACCTGACCCCAGTGCAGGGGATAAGCTTCAGACAAGTCTTTCCATGTCCCTCTGCATGACAATAGACTTCCTCCCCTCTCCCATTCCACAGGCCCACCCACCCGGGACATCCACCTTTGTCATTAGCTCAGGAGAGGATGCAAGATGAGAATCTCTGCTATTGTGTGGGGAGACTCAGTTTCCCGGGTATCCCCCATGGACACATGTTCTTCAGCTGGGTCTGATTTTCTCCAGACAAGCTGTCTTGGGAAGGATTTGGCCAGCCCTAAGAACCTGAAGGGAAAGGGCGGAGGGGGGTTCTCTCTCTGCCCCCGACAGCCTCGAGCTGGGTCGGTCCCTCAGACCTGGCCAGGGGCAGCCCATCCCCCGGCGCCCTTCCCCGGGGCATCCAAGGGCAGGCCCGGCGCCAGCCCCACCCCGCTCGCCACTGCCCGACCATCGTCCTCCCTCGGGGGGCCTGGGCAGGACAGGGACCCGGGTGTGGGAGGCCTCCAGATCTCAGGCCTGGCACACCGTTTACCAGGCTGCTTCCTCCTCTGACGGGGGCCCAGCACACGCCCCAGGAGACTTGGCAGCCGCCCCCAGGGCTCTATCCTCTGGAACTCGTCCCCTTGGAAGGGGCCTGGCCCAGGTGCCAGGTTCGGCTGGTCGTCCAGCCTTCTTTGGAGAAAGCAGGCAAGCCGAACCAGGCTTGCAGTGGCCCTGGCGTGATACCTGCCACCTCAGGCAGAGGGCCTCCCGCGTGCCCTCCATGGCGGGTTTCTCCCCGGAGCCGTGGCCTGGGCACTAGGAAGGCCGGGCCTCCCCGACTCCCGGGAGGAGGGGCTAGCCCAGTTGCGCGCTGGCCCCCAAACCCTCTGGTGCCATCTGCCTGTCTCGGCACTTCTGACTCCACAGAGTCTTTCCTACATCTGGGCTGCCTGCCGTGGCAAAGTGCAGGCGTGGGGTGAGGCCATGGCTTTGTCTTTCCAGGAAAAAATGAGCCCCTGGCCGAAGCAGCAGGCCCAGGCAGAGCCTTGAGTTTGAAGCCCGGCAGGTCTGTGGCCCTCAGGGCCAGAGAAATGCTGTCAAGGCAGGGAAGCGGCCTGCAAGCTGAGTGGGAGTGGGGGAGGGGAGGGAGACAGCTGAAGCCGAGTCCAGAAGGGCGGCGATGGAAGAGCTGCAGCTGGGTCAGAGCCTGGAGGGAGGGCGGGGCCTTCACTGAGGACCCCCCCGCCCCCCGAGGCCAGCCCTAGGCCCCGGCGGTCGCGCATGCGCCCTTGGCCTGTGCGGTGTGTGGGGGCTTGAACCCAAGCCCGCAGGGCTCCCGGAGCGGCCAGAGAAAGAAGGGCCCATGGAGAGGTAGGCGAGGTGGGCAGGGGGCGCCACCTTACTCTCCTCAGCTCCCTGAGGGAGAGAGAGAGAGACAGAGACAGAGAGAGAGATCCCTGACCTCTGAGTCTCTGCCTCCACCGCTGGCTGGTGCCAACTCACGCGCCATCCCACTTCCAGCCATCACCCCCACGCCTGCCCCGGGGCCAGCCCCACCACAGAGAGGCCGGTTGGTTCCTGCTCACCTCTGTGCCGTCCCTTCCCGACCTGACCCCAGTGCAGGGGATAAGCTTCAGACAAGTCTTTCCATGTCCCTCTGCATGACAATAGACTTCCTCCCCTCTCCCATTCCACAGGCCCACCCACCCGGGACATCCACCTTTGTCATTAGCTCAGGAGAGGATGCAAGATGAGAATCTCTGCTATTGTGTGGGGAGACTCAGTTTCCCGGGTTTCCCCCATGGACACATGTTCTTCAGCTGGGTCTGATTTTCTCCAGACAAGCTGTCTTGGGAAGGATTTGGCCAGCCCTAAGAACCTGAAGGGAAAGGGCGGAGGGGGGTTCTCTCTCTGCCCCCGACAGCCCCGAGCTGGGTCGGTCCCTCAGACCTGGCCAGGGGCAGCCCATCCCCCGGCGCCCTTCCCCGGGGCATCCAAGGGCAGGCTCCGCGCCAGCCCCACCCCGCTCGCCACTGCCCGACCATCGTCCTCCCTCGGGGGGCCTGGGCAGGACAGGGACCCGGGTGTGGGAGGCCTCCAGATCTCAGGCCTGGCACACCGTTTACCAGGCTGCTTCCTCCTCTGACGGGGGCCCAGCACACGCCCCAGGAGACTTGGCAGCCGCCCCCAGGGCTCTATCCTCTGGAACTCGTCCCCTTGGAAGGGGCCTGGCCCAGGTGCCAGGTTCGGCTGGTCGGCCAGCCTCCTTTGGAGAAAGCAGGCAAGCCGAGCCAGGCTTGCAGTGACCCTGGCGTGACACCTGCCACCTCAGGCAGAGGGCCTCCCGCGAGCCCTCCATGGCGGGTTTCTCCCCGGAGCCGTGGCCTGGGCACTAGGAAGGCCGGGCCTCCCCGACTCCCGGGAGGAGGGGCTAGCCCAGTTGCGCGCTGGCCCCCAAACCCTCTGGTGCCATCTGCCTGTCTCGGCACTTCTGACTCCACAGAGCCTTTCCTACATCTGGGCTGCCTGCCGTGGCAAAGTGCAGGCGTGGGGTGAGGCCATGGCTTTGTCTTTCCAGGAAAAAATGAGCCGCTGGCCGAAGCAGCAGGCCCAGGCAGAGCCTTGAGCTTGAAGCCCAGTAGGTCTGTGGCCCTCAGGGCCAGAGCAATGCTTTCAAGGCAGGGAAGCGGCCTGCAAGCTGAGTGGGAGTGGGGGAGGGGAGGGAGACAGCTGAAGCCGAGTCCAGAAGGGCGGCGATGGAAGAGCTGCAGCTGGGTCAGAGCCTGGAGGGAGGGCGGGGCCTTCACTGAGGACCCCCCGCCCCCCGAAGCCAGCCCTAGGCCCCGGCGGTCGCGCATGCGCCCTTGGCCTGTGCGGTGTGTGGGGGCTTGAACCCAAGCCCGCAGGGCTCCCGGAGCGGCCAGAGAAAGAAGGGCCCATGGAGAGGTAGGCGAGGTGGGCAGGGGGCGCCACCTTACTCTCCTCAGCTCCCTGAGGGAGAGAGAGAGAGACAGAGACAGAGAGAGAGATCCCTGACCTCTGAGTCTCTGCCTCCACCGCTGGCTGGTGCCAACTCACGCGCCATCCCACTTCCAGCCATCACCCCCACGCCTGCCCCGGGGCCAGCCCCACCACAGAGAGGCCGGTTGGTTCCTGCTCACCTCTGTGCCGTCCCTTCCCGACCTGACCCCAGTGCAGGGGATAAGCTTCAGACAAGTCTTTCCATGTCCCTCTGCATGACAATAGACTTCCTCCCCTCTCCCATTCCACAGGCCCACCCACCCGGGACATCCACCTTTGTCATTAGCTCAGGAGAGGATGCAAGATGAGAATCTCTGCTATTGTGTGGGGAGACTCAGTTTCCCGGGTATCCCCCATGGACACATGTTCTTCAGCTGGGTCTGATTTTCTCCAGACAAGCTGTCTTGGGAAGGATTTGGCCAGCCCTAAGAACCTGAAGGGAAAGGGCGGAGGGGGGTTCTCTCTCTGCCCCCGACAGCCTCGAGCTGGGTCTGTCCCTCAGACCTGGCCAGGGGCAGCCCATCCCCCGGCGCCCTTCCCCGGGGCATCCAAGGGCAGGCCCGGCACCAGCCCCACCCCGCTCGCCACTGCCCGACCATCGTCCTCCCTCGGGGGGCCTGGGCAGGACAGGGACCCGGGTGTGGGAGGCCTCCAGATCTCAGGCCTGGCACACCGTTTACCAGGCTGCTTCCTCCTCTGACGGGGGCCCAGCACACGCCCCAGGAGACTTGGCAGCCGCCCCCAGGGCTCTATCCTCTGGAACTCGTCCCCTTGGAAGGGGCCTGGCCCAGGTGCCAGGTTCGGCTGGTCGTCCAGCCTTCTTTGGAGAAAGCAGGCATGCCGAACCAGGCTTGCAGTGGCCCTGGCGTGACACCTGCCACCTCAGGCAGAGGGCCTCCCGCGTGCCCTCCATGGCGGGTTTCTCCCCGGAGCCGTGGCCTGGGCACTAGGAAGGCCGGGCCTCCCCGACTCCCGGGAGGAGGGGCTAGCCCAGTTGCGCGCTGGCCCCCAAACCCTCTGGTGCCATCTGCCTGTCTCGGCACTTCTGACTCCACAGAGCCTTTCCTACATCTGGGCTGCCTGCCGTGGCAAAGTGCAGGCGTGGGGTGAGGCCATGGCTTTGTCTTTCCAGGAAAAAATGAGCCCCTGGCCGAAGCAGCAGGCCCAGGCAGAGCCTTGAGCTTGAAGCCCAGTAGGTCTGTGGCCCTCAGGGCCAGAGTAATGCTCTCAAGGCAGGGAAGCGGCCTGCAAGCTGAGTGGGAGTGGGGGAGGGGAGGGAGACAGCTGAAGCCGAGTCCAGAAGGGCGGCGATGGAAGAGCTGCAGCTGGGTCAGAGCCTGGAGGGAGGGCGGGGACTTCACTGAGGACCCCCCCGCCTCCCGAGGCCAGCCCTAGGCCCCGGCGGTCGCGCATGCGCCCTTGGCCTGTGCGGTGTGTGGGGGCTTGAACCCAAGCCCGCAGGGCTCCCGGAGCGGCCAGAGAAAGAAGGGCCCATGGAGAGGTAGGCGAGGTGGGCAGGGGGCGCCACCTTACTCTCCTCAGCTCCCTGAGGGAGAGAGAGAGAGACAGAGACAGAGAGAGAGATCCCTGACCTCTGAGTCTCTGCCTCCACCGCTGGCTGGTGCCAACTCACGCGCCATCCCACTTCCAGCCATCACCCCCACGCCTGCCCCGGGGCCAGCCCCACCACAGAGAGGCCAGTTGGTTCCTGCTCACCTCTGTGCTGTCCCTTCCCGACCTGACCCCAGTGCAGGGGATAAGCTTCAGACAAGTCTTTCCATGTCCCTCTGCATGACAATAGACTTCCTCCCCTCTCCCATTCCACAGGCCCACCCACCCGGGACATCCACCTTTGTCATTAGCTCAGGAGAGGATGCAAGATGAGAATCTCTGCTATTGTGTGGGGAGAATCAGTTTCCCGGGTTTCCCCCATGGACACATGTTCTTCAGCTGGGTCTGATTTTCTCCAGACAAGCTGTCTTGGGAAGGATTTGGCCAGCCCTAAGAACCTGAAGGGAAAGGGCGGAGGGGGGTTCTCTCTCTGCCCCCGACAGCCCCGAGCTGGGTCGGTCCCTCAGACCTGGCCAGGGGCAGCCCATCCCCTGGCGCCCTTCCCCGGGGCATCCAAGGGCAGGCCCGGCACCAGCCCCACCTCGCTCGCCACTGCCCGACCATCGTCCTCCCTCGGGGGGCCTGGGCAGGACAGGGACCCGGGTGTGGGAGGCCTCCAGATCTCAGGCCTGGCACACCGTTTACCAGGCTGCTTCCTCCTCTGACGGGGGCCCAGCACACGCCCCAGGAGACTTGGCAGCCGCCCCCAGGGCTCTATCCTCTGGAACTCGTCCCCTTGGAAGGGGCCTGGCCCAGGTGCCAGGTTCGGCTGGTCGGCCAGCCTCCTTTGGAGAAAGCAGGCAAGCCGAGCCAGGCTTGCAGTGGCCCTGGCGTGACACCTGCCACCTCAGGCAGAGGGCCTCCCGCGTGCCCTCCATGGCGGGTTTCTCCCCGGAGCCGTGGCCTGGGCACTAGGAAGGCCGGGCCTCCCCGACTCCCGGGAGGAGGGGCTAGCCCAGTTGCGCCCTGGCCCCCAAACCCTCTGGTGCCATCTGCCTGTCTCGGCACTTCTGACTCCACAGAGCCTTTCCTACATCTGGGCTGCCTGCCGTGGCAAAGTGCAGGCGTGGGGTGAGGCCATGGCTTTGTCTTTCCAGGAAAAAATGAGCCCCTGGCCGAAGCAGCAGGCCCAGGCAGAGCCTTGAGCTTGACGCCCAGTAGGTCTGTGGCCCTCAGGGCCAGAGCAATGCTTTCAAGGCAGGGAAGCAGCCTGCAAGCTGAGTGGGAGTGGGGGAGGGGAGGGAGACAGCTGAAGCCGAGTCCAGAAGGGCGGCGATGGAAGAGCTGCAGCTGGGTCAGAGCCTGGAGGGAGGGCGGGGCCTTCACTGAGGACCCCCCGCCCCCCGAGGCCAGCCCTAGGCCCCGGCGGTCGCGCATGCGCCCTTGGCCTGTGCGGTGTGTGGGGGCTTGAACCCAAGCCCGCAGGGCTCCCGGAGCGGCCAGAGAAAGAAGGGCCCATGGAGAGGTAGGCGAGGTGGGCAGCGGGCGCCACCTTACTCTCCTCAGCTCCCTGAGGGAGAGAGAGAGAGACAGAGACAGAGAGAGAGATCCCTGACCTCTGAGTCTCTGCCTCCACCGCTGGCTGGTGCCAACTTACGCGCCATCCCACTTCCAGCCATCACCCCCACGCCTGCCCCGGGGCCAGCCCCACCACAGAGAGGCCGGTTGGTTCCTGCTCACCTCTGTGCCGTCCCTTCCCGACCTGACCCCAGTGCAGGGGATAAGCTTCAGACAAGTCTTTCCATGTCCCTCTGCATGACAATAGACTTCCTCCCCTCTCCCATTCCACAGGCCCACCCACCCGGGACATCCACCTTTGTCATTAGCTCAGGAGAGGATGCAAGATGAGAATCTCTGCTATTGTGTGGGGAGACTCAGTTTCCCGGGTTTCCCCCATGGACACATGTTCTTCAGCTGGGTCTGATTTTCTCCAGACAAGCTGTCTTGGGAAGGATTTGGCCAGCCCTAAGAACCTGAAGGGAAAGGGCGGAGGGGGGTTCTCTCTCTGCCCCCGACAGCCCCGAGCTGGGTCGGTCTCTCAGACCTGGCCAGTGGCAGCCCATCCCCCGGCGCCCTTCCCCGGGGCATCCAAGGGCAGGCTCGGCGCCAGACCCACCCCGCTCGCCACTGCCCGACCATCGTCCTCCCTCGGGGGGCCTGGGCAGGACAGGGACCCGGCTGTGGGAGGCCTCCAGATCTCAGGCCTGGCACACCGTTTACCAGCCTGCTTCCTCCTCTGACGGGGGCCCAGCACACGCCCCAGGAGACTTGGCAGCCGCCCCCAGGGCTCTATCCTCTGGAACTCGTCCCCTTGGAAGGGGCCTGGCCCAGGTGCCAGGTTCGGCTGGTCGGCCAGCCTCCTTTGGAGAAAGCAGGCAAGCCGAGCCAGGCTTGCAGTGGCCCTGGCGTGACACCTGCCACCTCAGGCAGAGGGCCTCCCGCGTGCCCTCCATGGCGGGTTTCTCCCCGGAGCCGTGGCCTGGGCACTAGGAAGGCCGGGCCTCCCCGACTCCCGGGAGGAGGGGCTAGCCCAGTTGCGCGCTGGCCCCCAAACCCTCTGGTGCCATCTGCCTGTCTCGGCACTTCTGACTCCACAGAGCCTTTCCTACATCTGGGCTCCCTGCCGTGGCAAAGTGCAGGCGTGGGGTGAGGCCATGGCTTTGTCTTTCCAGGAAAAAATGAGCCCCTGGCCGAAGCAGCAGGCCCAGGCAGAGCCTTGAGCTTGAAGCCCAGTAGGTCTGTGGCCCTCAGGGCCAGAGCAATGCTGTCAAGGCAGGGAAGCGGCCTGCAAGCTGAGTGGGAGTGGGGGAGGGGAGGGAGACAGCTGAAGCCGAGTCCAGAAGGGCGGCGATGGAAGAGCTGCAGCTGGGTCAGAGCCTGGAGGGAGGGCGGGGCCTTCACTGAGGACCCCCCCGCCCCCCGAGGCCAGCCCTAGGCCCCGGCGGTCGCGCATGCGCCCTTGGCCTGTGCGGTGTGTGGGGGCTTGAACCCAAGCCCGCAGGGCTCCCGGAGCGGCCAGAGAAAGAAGGGCCCATGGAGAGGTAGGCGAGGTGGGCAGGGGGCGCCACCTTACTCTCCTCAGCTCCCTGAGGGAGAGAGAGAGAGACAGAGACAGAGAGAGAGATCCCTGACCTCTGAGTCTCTGCCTCCACCGCTGGCTGGTGCCAACTCACGCGCCATCCCACTTCCAGCCATCACCCCCACGCCTGCCCCGGGGCCAGCCCCACCACAGAGAGGCCGGTTGGTTCCTGCTCACCTCTGTGCTGTCCCTTCCCGACCTGACCCCAGTGCAGGGAATAAGCTTCAGACAAGTCTTTCCATGTCCCTCTGCATGACAATAGACTTCCTCCCCTCTCCCATTCCACAGGCCCACCCACCCGGGACATCCACCTTTGTCATTAGCTCAGGAGAGGATGCAAGATGAGAATCTCTGCTATTGTGTGGGGAGACTCAGTTTCCCGGGTTTCCCCCATGGACACATGTTCTTCAGCTGGGTCTGATTTTCTCCAGACAAGCTGTCTTGGGAAGGATTTGGCCAGCCCTAAGAACCTGAAGGGAAAGGGCGGAGGGGGGTTCTCTCTCTGCCCCCGACAGCCCCGAGCTGGGTCGGTCCCTCAGACCTGGCCAGGGGCAGCCCATCCCCCGGCGCCCTTCCCCGGGGCATCCAAGGGCAGGCCCGGCGCCAGCCCCACCCCGCTCGCCACTGCCCGACCATCGTCCTCCCTCGGGGGGCCTGGGCAGGACAGGGACCCGGCTGTGGGAGGCCTCCAGATCTCAGGCCTGGCACACCGTTTACCAGGCTGCTTCCTCCTCTGACGGGGGCCCAGCACACGCCCCAGGAGACTTGGCAGCCGCCCCCAGGGCTCTATCCTCTGGAACTCGTCCCCTTGGAAGGGGCCTGGCCCAGGTGCCTGGTTCGGCTGGTCGGCCAGCCTCCTTTGGAGAAAGCAGGCAAGCCGAGCCAGGCTTGCAGTGGCCCTGGCGTGACACCTGCCACCTCAGGCAGAGGGCCTCCCGCGTGCCCTCCATGGCGGGTTTCTCCCCGGAGCCGTGGCCTGGGCACTAGGAAGGCCGGGCCTCCCCGACTCCCGGGAGGAGGGGCTAGCCCAGTTGCGCCCTGGCCCCCAAACCCTCTGGTGCCATCTGCCTGTCTCGGCACTTCTGACTCCACAGAGCCTTTCCTACATCTGGGCTGCCTGCCGTGGCAAAGTGCAGGCGTGGGGTGAGGCCATGGCTTTGTCTTTCCAGGAAAAAATGAGCCCCTGGCCGAAGCAGCAGGCCCAGGCAGAGCCTTGAGCTTGAAGCCCAGTAGGTCTGTGGCCCTCAGGGCCAGAGCAATGCTGTCAAGGCAGGGAAGCGGCCTGCAAGCTGAGTGGGAGTGGGGGAGGGGAGGGAGACAGCTGAAGCCGAGTCCAGAAGGGCGGCGATGGAAGAGCTGCAGCTGGGTCAGAGCCTGGAGGGAGGGCGGGGCCTTCACTGAGGACCCCCCCGCCCCCCGAGGCCAGCCCTAGGCCCCGGCGGTCGCGCATGCGCCCTTGGCCTGTGCGGTGTGTGTGGGCTTGAACCCAAGCCCGCAGGGCTCCCGGAGCGGCCAGAGAAAGAAGGGCCCATGGAGAGGTAGGCGAGGTGGGCAGGGGGCGCCACCTTACTCTCCTCAGCTCCCTGAGGGAGAGAGAGAGAGACAGAGACAGAGAGAGAGATCCCTGACCTCTGAGTCTCTGCCTCCACCGCTGGCTGGTGCCAACTCACGCGCCATCCCACTTCCAGCCATCACCCCCACGCCTGCCCCGGGGCCAGCCCCACCACAGAGAGGCCGGTTGGTTCCTGCTCACCTCTGTGCTGTCCCTTCCCGACCTGACCCCAGTGCAGGGAATAAGCTTCAGACAAGTCTTTCCATGTCCCTCTGCATGACAATAGACTTCCTCCCCTCTCCCATTCCACAGGCCCACCCACCCGGGACATCCACGTTTGTCATTAGCTCAGGAGAGGATGCAAGATGAGAATCTCTGCTATTGTGTGGGGAGACTCAGTTTCCCGGGTTTCCCCCATGGACACATGTTCTTCAGCTGGGTCTGATTTTCTCCAGACAAGCTGTCTTGGGAAGGATTTGGCCAGCCCTAAGAACCTGAAGGGAAAGGGCGGAGGGGGGTTCTCTCTCTGCCCCCGACAGCCCCGAGCTGGGTCGGTCCCTCAGACCTGGCCAGGGGCAGCCCATCCCCCGGCGCCCTTCCCCGGGGCATCCAAGGGCAGGCCCGGCGCCAGCCCCACCCCGCTCGCCACTGCCCGACCATCGTCCTCCCTCGGGGGGCCTGGGCAGGACAGGGACCCGGCTTTGGGAGGCCTCCAGATCTCAGGCCTGGCACACCGTTTACCAGGCTGCTTCCTCCTCTGACGGGGGCCCAGCACACGCCCCAGGAGACTTGGCAGCCGCCCCCAGGGCTCTATCCTCTGGAACTCGTCCCCTTGGAAGGGGCCTGGCCCAGGTGCCAGGTTCGGCTGGTCGGCCAGCCTCCTTTGGAGAAAGCAGGCAAGCCGAGCCAGGCTTGCAGTGGCCCTGGCGTGACACCTGCCACCTCAGGCAGAGGGCCTCCCGCGTGCCCTCCATGGCGGGTTTCTCCCCGGAGCCGTGGCCTGGGCACTAGGAAGGCCGGGCCTCCCCGACTCCCGGGAGGAGGGGCTAGCCCAGTTGCGCCCTGGCCCCCAAACCCTCTGGTGCCATCTGCCTGTCTCGGCACTTCTGACTCCACAGAGCCTTTGCTACATCTGGGCTGCCTGCCGTGGCAAAGTGCAGGCGTGGGGTGAGGCCATGGCTTTGTCTTTCCAGGAAAAAATGAGCCCCTGGCCGAAGCAGCAGGCCCAGGCAGAGCCTTGAGCTTGAAGCCCAGTAGGTCTGTGGCCCTCAGGGCCAGAGCAATGCTTTCAAGGCAGGGAAGCAGCCTGCAAGCTGAGTGGGAGTGGGGGAGGGGAGGGAGACAGCTGAAGCCGAGTCCAGAAGGGCGGCGATGGAAGAGCTGCAGCTGGGTCAGAGCCTGGAGGGAGGGCGGGGCCTTCACTGAGGACACCCCGCCCCCCGAGGCCAGCCCTAGGCCCCGGCGGTCGCGCATGCGCCCTTGGCCTGTGCGGTGTGTGGGGGCTTGAACCCAAGCCCGCAGGGCTCCCGGAGCGGCCAGAGAAAGAAGGGCCCATGGAGAGGTAGGCGAGGTGGGCAGGGGGCGCCACCTTACTCTCCTCAGCTCCCTGAGGGAGAGAGAGAGAGACAGAGACAGAGAGAGAGATCCCTGACCTCTGAGTCTCTGCCTCCACCGCTGGCTGGTGCCAACTCACGCGCCATCCCACTTCCAGCCATCACCCCCACGCCTGCCCCGGGGCCAGCCCCACCACAGAGAGGCCGGTTGGTTCCTGCTCACCTCTGTGCCGTCCCTTCCCGACCTGACCCCAGTGCAGGGGATAAGCTTCAGACAAGTCTTTCCATGTCCCTCTGCATGACAATAGACTTCCTCCCCTCTCCCATTCCACAGGCCCACCCACCCGGGACATCCACCTTTGTCATTAGCTCAGGAGAGGATGCAAGATGAGAATCTCTGCTATTGTGTGGGGAGACTCAGTTTCCCGGGTTTCCCCCATGGACACATGTTCTTCAGCTGGGTCTGATTTTCTCCAGACAAGCTGTCTTGGGAAGGATTTGGCCAGCCCTAAGAACCTGAAGGGAAAGGGCGGAGGGGGGTTCTCTCTCTGCCCCCGACAGCCTCGAGCTGGGTCGGTCCCTCAGACCTGGCCAGGGGCAGCCCATCCCCCGGCGCCCTTCCCCGGGGCATCGAAGGGCAGGCCCGGCGCCAGCCCCACCCCACTCGCCACTGCCCGACCATCGTCCTCCCTCGGGGGGCCTGGGCAGGACAGGGACCCGGGTGTGGGAGGCCTCCAGATCTCAGGCCTGGCACACCGTTTACCAGGCTGCTTCCTCCTCTGACGGGGGCCCAGCACACGCCCCAGGAGACTTGGCAGCCGCCCCCAGGGCTCTATCCTCTGGAACTCGTCCCCTTGGAAGGGGCCTGGCCCAGGTGCCAGGTTCGGCTGGTCGGCCAGCCTCCTTTGGAGAAAGCAGGCAAGCCGAGCCAGGCTTGCAGTGACCCTGGCGTGACACCTGCCACCTCAGGCAGAGGGCCTCCCGCGAGCCCTCCATGGCGGGTTTCTCCCCGGAGCCGTGGCCTGGGCACTAGGAAGGCCGGGCCTCCCCGACTCCCGGGAGGAGGGGCTAGCCCAGTTGCGCGCTGGCCCCCAAACCCTCTGGTGCCATCTGCCTGTCTCGGCACTTCTGACTCCACAGAGCCTTTCCTACATCTGGGCTGCCTGCCGTGGCAAAGTGCAGGCGTGGGGTGAGGCCATGGCTTTGTCTTTCCAGGAAAAAATGAGCCCCTGGCCGAAGCAGCAGGCCCAGGCAGAGCCTTGAGCTTGAAGCCCAGTAGGTCTGTGGCCCTCAGGGCCAGAGCAATGCTTTCAAGGCAGGGAAGCGGCCTGCAAGCTGAGTGGGAGTGGGGGAGGGGAGGGAGACAGCTGAAGCCGAGTCCAGAAGGGCGGCGATGGAAGAGCTGCAGCTGGGTCAGAGCCTGGAGGGAGGGCGGGGCCTTCACTGAGGACCCCCCGCCCCCCGAAGCCAGCCCTAGGCCCCGGCGGTCGCGCATGCGCCCTTGGCCTGTGCGGTGTGTGGGGGCTTGAACCCAAGCCCGCAGGGCTCCCGGAGCGGCCAGAGAAAGAAGGGCCCATGGAGAGGTAGGCGAGGTGGGCAGGGGGCGCCACCTTACTCTCCTCAGCTCCCTGAGGGAGAGAGAGAGAGACAGAGACAGAGAGAGAGATCCCTGACCTCTGAGTCTCTGCCTCCACCGCTGGCTGGTGCCAACTCACGCGCCATCCCACTTCCAGCCATCACCCCCACGCCTGCCCCGGGGCCAGCCCCACCACAGAGAGGCCGGTTGGTTCCTGCTCACCTCTGTGCAGTCCCTTCCCGACCTGACCCCAGTGCAGGGGATAAGCTTCAGACAAGTCTTTCCATGTCCCTCTGCATGACAATAGACTTCCTCCCCTCTCCCATTCCACAGGCCCACCCACCCGGGACATCCACCTTTGTCATTAGCTCAGGAGAGGATGCAAGATGAGAATCTCTGCTATTGTGTGGGGAGACTCAGTTTCCCGGGTATCCCCCATGGACACATGTTCTTCAGCTGGGTCTGATTTTCTCCAGACAAGCTGTCTTGGGAAGGATTTGGCCAGCCCTAAGAACCTGAAGGGAAAGGGCGGAGGGGGGTTCTCTCTCTGCCCCCGACAGCCTCCAGCTGGGTCGGTCCCTCAGACCTGGCCAGGGGCAGCCCAACCCCCGGCGCCCTTCCCCGGGGCATCCAAGGGCAGGCCCGGCGCCAGCCCCACCCCGCTCGCCACTGCCCAACCATCGTCCTCCCTCGGGGGGCCTGGGCAGGACAGGGACCCGGCTGTGGGAGGCCTCCAGATCTCAGGCCTGGCACACCGTTTACCAGGCTGCTTCCTCCTCTGACGGGGGCCCAGCACACGCCCCAGGAGACTTGGCAGCCGCGCCCAGGGCTCTATCCTCTGGAACTCGTCCCCTTGGAAGGGGCCTGGCCCAGGTGCCAGGTTCGGCTGGTCGTCCAGCCTTCTTTGGAGAAAGCAGGCAAGCCGAACCAGGCTTGCAGTGGCCCTGGCGTGATACCTGCCACCTCAGGCAGAGGGCCTCCCGCGTGCCCTCCATGGCGGGTTTCTACCCGGAGCCGTGGCCTGGGCACTAGGAAGGCCGGGCCTCCCCGACTCCCGGGAGGAGGGGCTAGCCCAGTTGCGCGCTGGCCCCCAAACCCTCTGGTGCCATCTGCCTGTCTCGGCACTTCTGACTCCACAGAGCCTTTCCTACATCTGGGCTGCCTGCCGTGGCAAAGTGCAGGCGTGGGGTGAGGCCATGGCTTTGTCTTTCCAGGAAAAAATGAGCCGCTGGCCGAAGCAGCAGGCCCAGGCAGAGCCTTGAGCTTGAAGCCCAGTAGGTCTGTGGCCCTCAGGGCCAGAGCAATGCTTTCAAGGCAGGGAAGCGGCCTGCAAGCTGAGTGGGAGTGGGGGAGGGGAGGGAGACAGCTGAAGCCGAGTCCAGAAGGGCGGCGATGGAAGAGCTGCAGCTGGGTCAGAGCCTGGAGGGAGGGCGGGGCCTTCACTGAGGACCCCCCGCCCCCCGAAGCCAGCCCTAGGCCCCGGCGGTCGCGCATGCGCCCTTGGCCTGTGCGGTGTGTGGGGGCTTGAACCCAAGCCCGCAGGGCTCCCGGAGCGGCCAGAGAAAGAAGGGCCCATGGAGAGGTAGGCGAGGTGGGCAGGGGGCGCCACCTTACTCTCCTCAGCTCCCTGAGGGAGAGAGAGAGAGACAGAGACAGAGAGAGAGATCCCTGACCTCTGAGTCTCTGCCTCCACCGCTGGCTGGTGCCAACTCACGCGCCATCCCACTTCCAGCCATCACCCCCACGCCTGCCCCGGGGCCAGCCCCACCACAGAGAGGCCGGTTGGTTCCTGCTCACCTCTGTGCCGTCCCTTCCCGACCTGACCCCAGTGCAGGGGATAAGCTTCAGACAAGTCTTTCCATGTCCCTCTGCATGACAATAGACTTCCTCCCCTCTCCCATTCCACAGGCCCACCCACCCGGGACATCCACCTTTGTCATTAGCTCAGGAGAGGATGCAAGATGAGAATCTCTGCTATTGTGTGGGGAGACTCAGTTTCCCGGGTATCCCCCATGGACACATGTTCTTCAGCTGGGTCTGATTTTCTCCAGACAAGCTGTCTTGGGAAGGATTTGGCCAGCCCTAAGAACCTGAAGGGAAAGGGCGGAGGGGGGTTCTCTCTCTGCCCCCGACAGCCTCGAGCTGGGTCGGTCCCTCAGACCTGGCCAGGGGCAGCCCATCCCCCGGCGCCCTTCCCCGGGGCATCCAAGGGCAGGCCCGGCGCCAGCCCCACCCCGCTCGCCACTGCCCGACCATCGTCCTCCCTCGGGGGGCCTGGGCAGGACAGGGACCCGGGTGTGGGAGGCCTCCAGATCTCAGGCCTGGCACACCGTTTACCAGGCTGCTTCCTCCTCTGACGGGGGCCCAGCACACGCCCCAGGAGACTTGGCAGCCGCCCCCAGGGCTCTATCCTCTGGAACTCGTCCCCTTGGAAGGGGCCTGGCCCAGGTGCCAGGTTCGGCTGGTCGGCCAGCCTCCTTTGGAGAAAGCAGGCAAGCCGAGCCAGGCTTGCAGTGACCCTGGCGTGACACCTGCCACCTCAGGCAGAGGGCCTCCCGCGAGCCCTCCATGGCGGGTTTCTCCCCGGAGCCGTGGCCTGGGCACTAGGAAGGCCGGGCCTCCCCGACTCCCGGGAGGAGGGGCTAGCCCAGTTGCGCGCTGGCCCCCAAACCCTCTGGTGCCATCTGCCTGTCTCGGCACTTCTGACTCCACAGAGCCTTTCCTACATCTGGGCTGCCTGCCGTGGCAAAGTGCAGGCGTGGGGTGAGGCCATGGCTTTGTCTTTCCAGGAAAAAATGAGCCGCTGGCCGAAGCAGCAGGCCCAGGCAGAGCCTTGAGCTTGAAGCCCAGTAGGTCTGTGGCCCTCAGGGCCAGAGCAATGCTTTCAAGGCAGGGAAGCGGCCTGCAAGCTGAGTGGGAGTGGGGGAGGGGAGGGAGACAGCTGAAGCCGAGTCCAGAAGGGCGGCGATGGAAGAGCTGCAGCTGGGTCAGAGCCTGGAGGGAGGGCGGGGCCTTCACTGAGGACCCCCCGCCCCCCGAAGCCAGCCCTAGGCCCCGGCGGTCGCGCATGCGCCCTTGGCCTGTGCGGTGTGTGGGGGCTTGAACCCAAGCCCGCAGGGCTCCCGGAGCGGCCAGAGAAAGAAGGGCCCATGGAGAGGTAGGCGAGGTGGGCAGGGGGCGCCACCTTACTCTCCTCAGCTCCCTGAGGGAGAGAGAGAGAGACAGAGACAGAGAGAGAGATCCCTGACCTCTGAGTCTCTGCCTCCACCGCTGGCTGGTGCCAACTCACGCGCCATCCCACTTCCAGCCATCACCCCCACGCCTGCCCCGGGGCCAGCCCCACCACAGAGAGGCCGGTTGGTTCCTGCTCACCTCTGTGCCGTCCCTTCCCGACCTGACCCCAGTGCAGGGGATAAGCTTCAGACAAGTCTTTCCATGTCCCTCTGCATGACAATAGACTTCCTCCCCTCTCCCATTCCACAGGCCCACCCACCCGGGACATCCACCTTTGTCATTAGCTCAGGAGAGGATGCAAGATGAGAATCTCTGCTATTGTGTGGGGAGACTCAGTTTCCCGGGTATCCCCCATGGACACATGTTCTTCAGCTGGGTCTGATTTTCTCCAGACAAGCTGTCTTGGGAAGGATTTGGCCAGCCCTAAGAACCTGAAGGGAAAGGGCGGAGGGGGGTTCTCTCTCTGCCCCCGACAGCCTCGAGCTGGGTCTGTCCCTCAGACCTGGCCAGGGGCAGCCCATCCCCCGGCGCCCTTCCCCGGGGCATCCAAGGGCAGGCCCGGCGCCAGCCCCACCCCGCTCGCCACTGCCCGACCATCGTCCTCCCTCGGGGGGCCTGGGCAGGACAGGGACCCGGGTGTGGGAGGCCTCCAGATCTCAGGCCTGGCACACCGTTTACCAGGCTGCTTCCTCCTCTGACGGGGGCCCAGCACACGCCCCAGGAGACTTGGCAGCCGCCCCCAGGGCTCTATCCTCTGGAACTCGTCCCCTTGGAAGGGGCCTGGCCCAGGTGCCAGGTTCGGCTGGTCGGCCAGCCTCCTTTGGAGAAAGCAGGCAAGCCGAGCCAGGCTTGCAGTGGCCCTGGCGTGACACCTGCCACCTCAGGCAGAGGGCCTCCCGCGTGCCCTCCATGGCGGGTTTCTCCCCGGAGCCGTGGCCTGGGCACTAGGAAGGCCGGGCCTCCCCGACTCCCGGGAGGAGGGGCTAGCCCAGTTGCGCGCTGGCCCCCAAACCCTCTGGTGCCATCTGCCTGTCTCGGCACTTCTGACTCCACAGAGCCTTTCCTACATCTGGGCTGCCTGCCGTGGCAAAGTGCAGGCGTGGGGTGAGGCCATGGCTTTGTCTTTCCAGGAAAAAATGAGCCCCTGGCCGAAGCAGCAGGCCCAGGCAGAGCCTTGAGCTTGAAGCCCAGTAGGTCTGTGGCCCTCAGGGCCAGAGCAATGCTGTCAAGGCAGGGAAGCGGCCTGCAAGCTGAGTGGGAGTGGGGGAGGGGAGGGAGACAGCTGAAGCCGAGTCCAGAAGGGCGGCGATGGAAGAGCTGCAGCTGGGTCAGAGCCTGGAGGGAGGGCGGGGCCTTCACTGAGGACCCCCCCGCCCCCCGAGGCCAGCCCTAGGCCCCGGCGGTCGCGCATGCGCCCTTGGCCTGTGCGGTGTGTGGGGGCTTGAACCCAAGCCCGCAGGGCTCCCGGAGCGGCCAGAGAAAGAAGGGC
The DNA here is from genome assembly GCF_020826845.1 of Diceros bicornis minor. Classification (NCBI taxonomy): domain Eukaryota; kingdom Metazoa; phylum Chordata; class Mammalia; order Perissodactyla; family Rhinocerotidae; genus Diceros; species Diceros bicornis. The sequence continues at coordinate 233,940 of NW_026691123.1, read as the reverse complement.
CCATGGAGAGGTAGGCGAGGTGGGCAGGGGGCGCCACCTTACTCTCCTCAGCTCCCTGAGGGAGAGAGAGAGAGACAGAGACAGAGAGAGAGATCCCTGACCTCTGAGTCTCTGCCTCCACCGCTGGCTGGTGCCAACTCACGCGCCATCCCACTTCCAGCCATCACCCCCACGCCTGCCCCGGGGCCAGCCCCACCACAGAGAGGCCGGTTGGTTCCTGCTCACCTCTGTGCCGTCCCTTCCCGACCTGACCCCAGTGCAGGGGATAAGCTTCAGACAAGTCTTTCCATGTCCCTCTGCATGACAATAGACTTCCTCCCCTCTCCCATTCCACAGGCCCACCCACCCGGGACATCCACCTTTGTCATTAGCTCAGGAGAGGATGCAAGATGAGAATCTCTGCTATTGTGTGGGGAGACTCAGTTTCCCGGGTTTCCCCCATGGACACATGTTCTTCAGCTGGGTCTGATTTTCTCCAGACAAGCTGTCTTGGGAAGGATTTGGCCAGCCCTAAGAACCTGAAGGGAAAGGGCGGAGGGGGGTTCTCTCTCTGCCCCCGACAGCCCCGAGCTGGGTCGGTCCCTCAGACCTGGCCAGGGGCAGCCCATCCCCCGGCGCCCTTCCCCGGGGCATCCAAGGGCAGGCCCGGCGCCAGCCCCACCCCGCTCGCCACTGCCCGACCATCGTCCTCCCTCGGGGGGCCTGGGCAGGACAGGGACCCGGCTGTGGGAGGCCTCCAGATCTCAGGCCTGGCACACCGTTTACCAGGCTGCTTCCTCCTCTGACGGGGGCCCAGCACACGCCCCAGGAGACTTGGCAGCCGCCCCCAGGGCTCTATCCTCTGGAACTCGTCCCCTTGGAAGGGGCCTGGCCCAGGTGCCAGGTTCGGCTGGTCGGCCAGCCTCCTTTGGAGAAAGCAGGCAAGCCGAGCCAGGCTTGCAGTGGCCCTGGCGTGACACCTGCCACCTCAGGCAGAGGGCCTCCCGCGTGCCCTCCATGGCGGGTTTCTCCCCGGAGCCGTGGCCTGGGCACTAGGAAGGCCGGGCCTCCCCGACTCCCGGGAGGAGGGGCTAGCCGAGTTGCGCGCTGGCCCCCAAACCCTCTGGTGCCATCTGCCTGTCTCGGCACTTCTGACTCCACAGAGCCTTTCCTACATCTGGGCTGCCTGCCGTGGCAAAGTGCAGGCGTGGGGTGAGGCCATGGCTTTGTCTTTCCAGGAAAAAATGAGCCCCTGGCCGAAGCAGCAGGCCCAGGCAGAGCCTTGAGCTTGAAGCCCAGTAGGTCTGTGGCCCTCAGGGCCAGAGCAATGCTCTCAAGGCAGGGAAGCGGCCTGCAAGCTGAGTGGGAGTGGGGGAGGGGAGGGAGACAGCTGAAGCCGAGTCCAGAAGGGCGGCGATGGAAGAGCTGCAGCTGGGTCAGAGCCTGGAGGGAGGGCGGGGCCTTCACTGAGGACCCCCCCGCACCCCGAGGCCAGCCCTAGGCCCCGGCGGTCGCGCATGCGCCCTTGGCCTGTGCGGTGTGTGGGGGCTTGAACCCAAGCCGGCAGGGCTCCCAGAGCGGCCAGAGAAAGAAGGGCCCATGGAGAGGTAGGCGAGGTGGGCAGGGGGCGCTACCTTACTCTCCTCAGCTCCCTGAGGGAGAGAGAGAGAGACAGAGACAGAGAGAGAGATCCCTGACCTCTGAGTCTCTGCCTCCACCGCTGGCTGGTGCCAACTCACGCGCCATCCCACTTCCAGCCATCACCCCCACGCCTGCCCCGGGGCCAGCCCCACCACAGAGAGGCCGGTTGGTTCCTGCTCACCTCTGTGCCGTCCCTTCCCGACCTGACCCCAGTGCAGGGGATAAGCTTCAGACAAGTCTTTCCATGTCCCTCTGCATGACAATAGACTTCCTCCCCTCTCCCATTCCACAGGCCCACCCACCCGGGACATCCACCTTTGTCATTAGCTCAGGAGAGGATGCAAGATGAGAATCTCTGCTATTGTGTGGGGAGACTCAGTTTCCCGGGTTTCCCCCATGGACACATGTTCTTCAGCTGGGTCTGATTTTCTCCAGACAAGCTGTCTTGGGAAGGATTTGGCCAGCCCTAAGAACCTGAAGGGAAAGGGCGGAGGGGGGTTCTCTCTCTGCCCCCGACAGCCCCGAGCTGGGTCGGTCCCTCAGACCTGGCCAGGGGCAGCCCATCCCCCGGCGCCCTTCCCCGGGGCATCCAAGGGCAGGCCCGGCGCCAGCCCCACCCCGCTCGCCACTGCCCGACCATCGTGCTCCCTCGGGGGGCCTGGGCAGGACAGGGACCCGGCTGTGGGAGGCCTCCAGATCTCAGGCCTGGCACACCGTTTACCAGGCTGCTTCCTCCTCTGACGGGGGCCCAGCACACGCCCCAGGAGACTTGGCAGCCGCCCCCAGGGCTCTATCCTCTGGAACTCGTCCCCTTGGAAGGGGCCTGGCCCAGGTGCCAGGTTCGGCTGGTCGGCCAGCCTCCTTTGGAGAAAGCAGGCAAGCCGAGCCAGGCTTGCAGTGGCCCTGGCGTGACACCTGCCACCTCAGGCAGAGGGCCTCCCGCGTGCCCTCCATGGCGGGTTTCTCCCCGGAGCCGTGGCCTGGGCACTAGGAAGGCCGGGCCTCCCCGACTCCCGGGAGGAGGGGCTAGCCCAGTTGCGCGCTGGCCCCCAAACCCTCTGGTGCCATCTGCCTGTCTCGGCACTTCTGACTCCACAGAGCCTTTCCTACATCTGGGCTGCCTGCCGTGGCAAAGTGCAGGCGTGGGGTGAGGCCATGGCTTTGTCTTTCCAGGAAAAAATGAGCCCCTGGCCGAAGCAGCAGGCCCAGGCAGAGCCTTGAGCTTGAAGCCCAGTAGGTCTGTGGCCCTCAGGGCCAGAGCAATGCTGTCAAGGCAGGGAAGCGGCCTGCAAGCTGAGTGGGAGTGGGGGAGGGGAGGGAGACAGCTGAAGCCGAGTCCAGAAGGGCGGCGATGGAAGAGCTGCAGCTGGGTCAGAGCCTGGAGGGAGGGCGGGGCCTTCACTGAGGACCCCCCCGCCCCCCGAGGCCAGCCCTAGGCCCCGGCGGTCGCGCATGCGCCCTTGGCCTGTGCGGTGTGTGGGGGCTTGAACCCAAGCCCGCAGGGCTCCCGGAGCGGCCAGAGAAAGAAGGGCCCATGGAGAGGTAGGCGAGGTGGGCAGGGGGCGCCACCTTACTCTCCTCAGCTCCCTGAGGGAGAGAGAGAGAGACAGAGACAGAGAGAGAGATCCCTGACCTCTGAGTCTCTGCCTCCACCGCTGGCTGGTGCCAACTCACGCGCCATCCCACTTCCAGCCATCACCCCCACGCCTGCCCCGGGGCCAGCCCCACCACAGAGAGGCCGGTTGGTTCCTGCTCACCTCTGTGCCGTCCCTTCCCGACCTGACCCCAGTGCAGGGGATAAGCTTCAGACAAGTCTTTCCATGTCCCTCTGCATGACAATAGACTTCCTCCCCTCTCCCATTCCACAGGCCCACCCACCCGGGACATCCACCTTTGTCATTAGCTCAGGAGAGGATGCAAGATGAGAATCTCTGCTATTGTGTGGGGAGACTCAGTTTCCCGGGTTTCCCCCATGGACACATGTTCTTCAGCTGGGTCTGATTTTCTCCAGACAAGCTGTCTTGGGAAGGATTTGGCCAGCCCTAAGAACCTGAAGGGAAAGGGCGGAGGGGGGTTCTCTCTCTGCCCCCGACAGCCCCGAGCTGGGTCGGTCCCTCAGACCTGGCCAGGGGCAGCCCATCCCCCGGCGCCCTTCCCCGGGGCATCCAAGGGCAGGCTCGGCGCCAGCCCCACCCCGCTCGCCACTGCCCGACCATCGTCCTCCCTCGGGGGGCCTGGGCAGGACAGGGACCCGGCTGTGGGAGGCCTCCAGATCTCAGGCCTGGCACACCGTTTACCAGGCTGCTTCCTCCTCTGACGGGGGCCCAGCACACGCCCCAGGAGACTTGGCAGCCGCCCCCAGGGCTCTATCCTCTGGAACTCGTCCCCTTGGAAGGGGCCTGGCCCAGGTGCCAGGTTCGGCTGGTCGGCCAGCCTCCTTTGGAGAAAGCAGGCAAGCCGAGCCAGGCTTGCAGTGGCCCTGGCGTGACACCTGCCACCTCAGGCAGAGGGCCTCCCGCGTGCCCTCCATGGCGGGTTTCTCCCCGGAGCGTGGCCTGGGCACTAGGAAGGCCGGGCCTCCCCGACTCCCGGGAGGAGGGGCTAGCCCAGTTGCGCCCTGGCCCCCAAACCCTCTGGTGCCATCTGCCTGTCTCGGCACTTCTGACTCCACAGAGCCTTTCCTACATCTGGGCTGCCTGCCGTGGCAAAGTGCAGGCGTGTGGTGAGGCCATGGCTTTGTCTTTCCAGGAAAAAATGAGCCCCTGGCCGAAGCAGCAGGCCCAGGCAGAGCCTTGAGCTTGACGCCCAGTAGGTCTGTGGCCCTCAGGGCCAGAGCAATGCTTTCAAGGCAGGGAAGCAGCCCGCAAGCTGAGTGGGAGTGGGGGAGGGGAGGGAGACAGCTGAAGCCGAGTCCAGAAGGGCGGCGATGGAAGAGCTGCAGCTGGGTCAGAGCCTGGAGGGAGGGCGGGGCCTTCACTGAGGACCCCCCGCCCCCCGAGGCCAGCCCTAGGCCCCGGCGGTCGCGCATGCGCCCTTGGCCTGTGCGGTGTGTGGGGGCTTGAACCCAAGCCCGCAGGGCTCCCGGAGCGGCCAGAGAAAGAAGGGCCCATGGAGAGGTAGGCGAGGTGGGCAGGGGGCGCCACCTTACTCTCCTCAGCTCCCTGAGGGAGAGAGAGAGAGACAGAGACAGAGAGAGAGATCCCTGACCTCTGAGTCTCTGCCTCCACCGCTGGCTGGTGCCAACTCACGCGCCATCCCACTTCCAGCCATCACCCCCACGCCTGCCCCGGGGCCAGCCCCACCACAGAGAGGCCGGTTGGTTCCTGCTCACCTCTGTGCTGTCCCTTCCCGACCTGACCCCAGTGCAGGGGATAAGCTTCAGACAAGTCTTTCCATGTCCCTCTGCATGACAATAGACTTCCTCCCCTCTCCCATTCCACAGGCCCACCCACCCGGGACATCCACCTTTGTCATTAGCTCAGGAGAGGATGCAAGATGAGAATCTCTGCTATTGTGTGGGGAGACTCAGTTTCCCGGGTTTCCCCCATGGACACATGTTCTTCAGCTGGGTCTGATTTTCTCCAGACAAGCTGTCTTGGGAAGGATTTGGCCAGCCCTAAGAACCTGAAGGGAAAGGGCGGAGGGGGGTTCTCTCTCTGCCCCCGACAGCCCCGAGCTGGGTCGGTCCCTCAGACCTGGCCAGGGGCAGCCCATCCCCCGGCGCCCTTCCCCGGGGCATCCAAGGGCAGGCCCGGCGCCAGCCCCACCCCGCTCGCCACTGCCCGACCATCGTCCTCCCTCGGGGGGCCTGGGCAGGACAGGGACCCGGCTGTGGGAGGCCTCCAGATCTCAGGCCTGGCACACCGTTTACCAGGCTGCTTCCTCCTCTGACGGGGGCCCAGCACACGCCCCAGGAGACTTGGCAGCCGCCCCCAGGGCTCTATCCTCTGGAACTCGTCCCCTTGGAAGGGGCCTGGCCCAGGTGCCAGGTTCGGCTGGTCGGCCAGCCTCCTTTGGAGAAAGCAGGCAAGCCGAGCCAGGCTTGCAGTGGCCCTGGCGTGACACCTGCCACCTCAGGCAGAGGGCCTCCGGCGTGCCCTCCATGGCGGGTTTCTCCCCGGAGCCGTGGCCTGGGCACTAGGAAGGCCGGGCCTCCCCGACTCCCGGGAGGAGGGGCTAGCCCAGTTGCGCCCTGGCCCCCAAACCCTCTGGTGCCATCTGCCTGTCTCGGCACTTCTGACTCCACACAGCCTTTCCTACATCTGGGCTGCCTGCCGTGGCAAAGTGCAGGCGTGGGGTGAGGCCATGGCTTTGTCTTTCCAGGAAAAAATGAGCCCCTGGCCGAAGCAGCAGGCCCAGGCAGAGCCTTGAGCTTGACGCCCAGTATGTCTGTGGCCCTCAGGGCCAGAGCAATGCTTTCAAGGCAGGGAAGCAGCCTGCAAGCTGAGTGGGAGTGGGGGAGGGGAGGGAGACAGCTGAAGCCGAGTCCAGAAGGGCGGCGATGGAAGAGCTGCAGCTGGGTCAGAGCCTGGAGGGAGGGCGGGGCCTTCACTGAGGACCCCCCGCCCCCCGAGGCCAGCCCTAGGCCCCGGCGGTCGCGCATGCGCCCTTGGCCTGTGCGGTGTGTGGGGGCTTGAACCCAAGCCCGCAGGGCTCCCGGAGCGGCCAGAGAAAGAAGGGCCCATGGAGAGGTAGGCGAGGTGGGCAGGGGGCGCCACCTTACTCTCCTCAGCTCCCTGAGGGAGAGAGAGAGAGACAGAGACAGAGAGAGAGATCCCTGACCTCTGAGTCTCTGCCTCCACCGCTGGCTGGTGCCAACTTACGCGCCATCCCACTTCCAGCCATCACCCCCACGCCTGCCCCAGGGCCAGCCCCACCACAGAGAGGCCGGTTGGTTCCTGCTCACCTCTGTGCCGTCCCTTCCCGACCTGACCCCAGTGCAGGGGATAAGCTTCAGACAAGTCTTTCCATGTCCCTCTGCATGACAATAGATTTCCTCCCCTCTCCCATTCCACAGGCCCACCCACCCGGGACATCCACCTTTGTCATTAGCTCAGGAGAGGATGCAAGATGAGAATCTCTGCTATTGTGTGGGGAGACTCAGTTTCCCGGGTTTCCCCCATGGACACATGTTCTTCAGCTGGGTCTGATTTTCTCCAGACAAGCTGTCTTGGGAAGGATTTGGCCAGCCCTAAGAACCTGAAGGGAAAGGGCGGAGGGGGGTTCTCTCTCTGCCCCCGACAGCCCCGAGCTGGGTCGGTCCCTCAGACCTGGCCAGTGGCAGCCCATCCCCCGGCGCCCTTCCCCGGGGCATCCAAGGGCAGGCTCGGCGCCAGACCCACCCCGCTCGCCACTGCCCGACCATCGTCCTCCCTCGGGGGGCCTGGGCAGGACAGGGACCCGGCTGTGGGAGGCCTCCAGATCTCAGGCCTGGCACACCGTTTACCAGGCTGCTTCCTCCTCTGACGGGGGCCCAGCACACGCCCCAGGAGACTTGGCAGCCGCCCCCAGGGCTCTATCCTCTGGAACTCGTCCCCTTGGAAGGGGCCTGGCCCAGGTGCCAGGTTCGGCTGGTCGGCCAGCCTCCTTTGGAGAAAGCAGGCAAGCCGAGCCAGGCTTGCAGTGGCCCTGGCGTGACACCTGCCACCTCAGGCAGAGGGCCTCCCGCGTGCCCTCCATGGCGGGTTTCTCCCCGGAGCCGTGGCCTGGGCACTAGGAAGGCCGGGCCTCCCCGACTCCCGGGAGGATGGGCTAGCCCAGTTGCGCGCTGGCCCCCAAACCCTCTGGTGCCATCTGCCTGTCTCGGCACTTCTGACTCCACAGAGCCTTTCCTACATCTGGGCTGCCTGCCGTGGCAAAGTGCAGGCGTGGGGTGAGGTCATGGCTTTGTCTTTCCAGGAAAAAATGAGCCCCTGGCCGAAGCAGCAGGCCCAGGCAGAGCCTTGAGCTTGAAGCCCAGTAGGTCTGTGGCCCTCAGGGCCAGAGCAATGCTCTCAAGGCAGGGAAGCGGCCTGCAAGCTGAGTGGGAGTGGGGGAGGGGAGGGAGACAGCTGAAGCCGAGTCCAGAAGGGCGGCGATGGAAGAGCTGCAGCTGGGTCAGAGCCTGGAGGGAGGGCGGGGCCTTCACTGAGGACCCCCCCGCACCCCGAGGCCAGCCCTAGGCCCCGGCGGTCGCGCATGCGCCCTTGGCCTGTGCGGTGTGTGGGGGCTTGAACCCAAGCCGGCAGGGCTCCCAGAGCGGCCAGAGAAAGAAGGGCCCATGGAGAGGTAGGCGAGGTGGGCAGGGGGCGCTACCTTACTCTCCTCAGCTCCCTGAGGGAGAGAGAGAGAGACAGAGACAGAGAGAGAGATCCCTGACCTCTGAGTCTCTGCCTCCACCGCTGGCTGGTGCCAACTCACGCGCCATCCCACTTCCAGCCATCACCCCCACGCCTGCCCCGGGGCCAGCCCCACCACAGAGAGGCCGGTTGGTTCCTGCTCACCTCTGTGCCGTCCCTTCCCGACCTGACCCCAGTGCAGGGGATAAGCTTCAGACAAGTCTTTCCATGTCCCTCTGCATGACAATAGACTTCCTCCCCTCTCCCATTCCACAGGCCCACCCACCCGGGACATCCACCTTTGTCATTAGCTCAGGAGAGGATGCAAGATGAGAATCTCTGCTATTGTGTGGGGAGACTCAGTTTCCCGGGTTTCCCCCATGGACACATGTTCTTCAGCTGGGTCTGATTTTCTCCAGACAAGCTGTCTTGGGAAGGATTTGGCCAGCCCTAAGAACCTGAAGGGAAAGGGCGGAGGGGGGTTCTCTCTCTGCCCCCGACAGCCCCGAGCTGGGTCGGTCCCTCAGACCTGGCCAGGGGCAGCCCATCCCCCGGCGCCCTTCCCCGGGGCATCCAAGGGCAGGCCCGGCGCCAGCCCCACCCCGCTCGCCACTGCCCGACCATCGTGCTCCCTCGGGGGGCCTGGGCAGGACAGGGACCCGGCTGTGGGAGGCCTCCAGATCTCAGGCCTGGCACACCGTTTACCAGGCTGCTTCCTCCTCTGACGGGGGCCCAGCACACGCCCCAGGAGACTTGGCAGCCGCCCCCAGGGCTCTATCCTCTGGAACTCGTCCCCTTGGAAGGGGCCTGGCCCAGGTGCCAGGTTCGGCTGGTCGGCCAGCCTCCTTTGGAGAAAGCAGGCAAGCCGAGCCAGGCTTGCAGTGGCCCTGGCGTGACACCTGCCACCTCAGGCAGAGGGCCTCCCGCGTGCCCTCCATGGCGGGTTTCTCCCCGGAGCCGTGGCCTGGGCACTAGGAAGGCCGGGCCTCCCCGACTCCCGGGAGGAGGGGCTAGCCCAGTTGCGCGCTGGCCCCCAAACCCTCTGGTGCCATCTGCCTGTCTCGGCACTTCTGACTCCACAGAGCCTTTCCTACATCTGGGCTGCCTGCCGTGGCAAAGTGCAGGCGTGGGGTGAGGCCATGGCTTTGTCTTTCCAGGAAAAAATGAGCCCCTGGCCGAAGCAGCAGGCCCAGGCAGAGCCTTGAGCTTGAAGCCCAGTAGGTCTGTGGCCCTCAGGGCCAGAGCAATGCTGTCAAGGCAGGGAAGCGGCCTGCAAGCTGAGTGGGAGTGGGGGAGGGGAGGGAGACAGCTGAAGCCGAGTCCAGAAGGGCGGCGATGGAAGAGCTGCAGCTGGGTCAGAGCCTGGAGGGAGGGCGGGGCCTTCACTGAGGACCCCCCCGCCCCCCGAGGCCAGCCCTAGGCCCCGGCGGTCGCGCATGCGCCCTTGGCCTGTGCGGTGTGTGGGGGCTTGAACCCAAGCCCGCAGGGCTCCCGGAGCGGCCAGAGAAAGAAGGGCCCATGGAGAGGTAGGCGAGGTGGGCAGGGGGCGCCACCTTACTCTCCTCAGCTCCCTGAGGGAGAGAGAGAGAGACAGAGACAGAGAGAGAGATCCCTGACCTCTGAGTCTCTGCCTCCACCGCTGGCTGGTGCCAACTCACGCGCCATCCCACTTCCAGCCATCACCCCCACGCCTGCCCCGGGGCCAGCCCCACCACAGAGAGGCCGGTTGGTTCCTGCTCACCTCTGTGCCGTCCCTTCCCGACCTGACCCCAGTGCAGGGGATAAGCTTCAGACAAGTCTTTCCATGTCCCTCTGCATGACAATAGACTTCCTCCCCTCTCCCATTCCACAGGCCCACCCACCCGGGACATCCACCTTTGTCATTAGCTCAGGAGAGGATGCAAGATGAGAATCTCTGCTATTGTGTGGGGAGACTCAGTTTCCCGGGTTTCCCCCATGGACACATGTTCTTCAGCTGGGTCTGATTTTCTCCAGACAAGCTGTCTTGGGAAGGATTTGGCCAGCCCTAAGAACCTGAAGGGAAAGGGCGGAGGGGGGTTCTCTCTCTGCCCCCGACAGCCCCGAGCTGGGTCGGTCCCTCAGACCTGGCCAGGGGCAGCCCATCCCCCGGCGCCCTTCCCCGGGGCATCCAAGGGCAGGCTCGGCGCCAGCCCCACCCCGCTCGCCACTGCCCGACCATCGTCCTCCCTCGGGGGGCCTGGGCAGGACAGGGACCCGGCTGTGGGAGGCCTCCAGATCTCAGGCCTGGCACACCGTTTACCAGGCTGCTTCCTCCTCTGACGGGGGCCCAGCACACGCCCCAGGAGACTTGGCAGCCGCCCCCAGGGCTCTATCCTCTGGAACTCGTCCCCTTGGAAGGGGCCTGGCCCAGGTGCCAGGTTCGGCTGGTCGGCCAGCCTCCTTTGGAGAAAGCAGGCAAGCCGAGCCAGGCTTGCAGTGGCCCTGGCGTGACACCTGCCACCTCAGGCAGAGGGCCTCCCGCGTGCCCTCCATGGCGGGTTTCTCCCCGGAGCGTGGCCTGGGCACTAGGAAGGCCGGGCCTCCCCGACTCCCGGGAGGAGGGGCTAGCCCAGTTGCGCCCTGGCCCCCAAACCCTCTGGTGCCATCTGCCTGTCTCGGCACTTCTGACTCCACAGAGCCTTTCCTACATCTGGGCTGCCTGCCGTGGCAAAGTGCAGGCGTGTGGTGAGGCCATGGCTTTGTCTTTCCAGGAAAAAATGAGCCCCTGGCCGAAGCAGCAGGCCCAGGCAGAGCCTTGAGCTTGACGCCCAGTAGGTCTGTGGCCCTCAGGGCCAGAGCAATGCTTTCAAGGCAGGGAAGCAGCCCGCAAGCTGAGTGGGAGTGGGGGAGGGGAGGGAGACAGCTGAAGCCGAGTCCAGAAGGGCGGCGATGGAAGAGCTGCAGCTGGGTCAGAGCCTGGAGGGAGGGCGGGGCCTTCACTGAGGACCCCCCGCCCCCCGAGGCCAGCCCTAGGCCCCGGCGGTCGCGCATGCGCCCTTGGCCTGTGCGGTGTGTGGGGGCTTGAACCCAAGCCCGCAGGGCTCCCGGAGCGGCCAGAGAAAGAAGGGCCCATGGAGAGGTAGGCGAGGTGGGCAGGGGGCGCCACCTTACTCTCCTCAGCTCCCTGAGGGAGAGAGAGAGAGACAGAGACAGAGAGAGAGATCCCTGACCTCTGAGTCTCTGCCTCCACCGCTGGCTGGTGCCAACTCACGCGCCATCCCACTTCCAGCCATCACCCCCACGCCTGCCCCGGGGCCAGCCCCACCACAGAGAGGCCGGTTGGTTCCTGCTCACCTCTGTGCTGTCCCTTCCCGACCTGACCCCAGTGCAGGGGATAAGCTTCAGACAAGTCTTTCCATGTCCCTCTGCATGACAATAGACTTCCTCCCCTCTCCCATTCCACAGGCCCACCCACCCGGGACATCCACCTTTGTCATTAGCTCAGGAGAGGATGCAAGATGAGAATCTCTGCTATTGTGTGGGGAGACTCAGTTTCCCGGGTTTCCCCCATGGACACATGTTCTTCAGCTGGGTCTGATTTTCTCCAGACAAGCTGTCTTGGGAAGGATTTGGCCAGCCCTAAGAACCTGAAGGGAAAGGGCGGAGGGGGGTTCTCTCTCTGCCCCCGACAGCCCCGAGCTGGGTCGGTCCCTCAGACCTGGCCAGGGGCAGCCCATCCCCCGGCGCCCTTCCCCGGGGCATCCAAGGGCAGGCCCGGCGCCAGCCCCACCCCGCTCGCCACTGCCCGACCATCGTCCTCCCTCGGGGGGCCTGGGCAGGACAGGGACCCGGGTGTGGGAGGCCTCCAGATCTCAGGCCTGGCACACCGTTTACCAGGCTGCTTCCTCCTCTGACGGGGGCCCAGCACACGCCCCAGGAGACTTGGCAGCCGCCCCCAGGGCTCTATCCTCTGGAACTCGTCCCCTTGGAAGGGGCCTGGCCCAGGTGCCAGGTTCGGCTGGTCGGCCAGCCTCCTTTGGAGAAAGCAGGCAAGCCGAGCCAGGCTTGCAGTGGCCCTGGCGTGACACCTGCCACCTCAGGCAGAGGGCCTCCGGCGTGCCCTCCATGGCGGGTTTCTCCCCGGAGCCGTGGCCTGGGCACTAGGAAGGCCGGGCCTCCCCGACTCCCGGGAGGAGGGGCTAGCCCAGTTGCGCCCTGGCCCCCAAACCCTCTGGTGCCATCTGCCTGTCTCGGCACTTCTGACTCCACACAGCCTTTCCTACATCTGGGCTGCCTGCCGTGGCAAAGTGCAGGCGTGGGGTGAGGCCATGGCTTTGTCTTTCCAGGAAAAAATGAGCCCCTGGCCGAAGCAGCAGGCCCAGGCAGAGCCTTGAGCTTGACGCCCAGTATGTCTGTGGCCCTCAGGGCCAGAGCAATGCTTTCAAGGCAGGGAAGCAGCCTGCAAGCTGAGTGGGAGTGGGGGAGGGGAGGGAGACAGCTGAAGCCGAGTCCAGAAGGGCGGCGATGGAAGAGCTGCAGCTGGGTCAGAGCCTGGAGGGAGGGCGGGGCCTTCACTGAGGACCCCCCGCCCCCCGAGGCCAGCCCTAGGCCCCGGCGGTCGCGCATGCGCCCTTGGCCTGTGCGGTGTGTGGGGGCTTGAACCCAAGCCCGCAGGGCTCCCGGAGCGGCCAGAGAAAGAAGGGCCCATGGAGAGGTAGGCGAGGTGGGCAGGGGGCGCCACCTTACTCTCCTCAGCTCCCTGAGGGAGAGAGAGAGAGACAGAGACAGAGAGAGAGATCCCTGACCTCTGAGTCTCTGCCTCCACCGCTGGCTGGTGCCAACTTACGCGCCATCCCACTTCCAGCCATCACCCCCACGCCTGCCCCAGGGCCAGCCCCACCACAGAGAGGCCGGTTGGTTCCTGCTCACCTCTGTGCCGTCCCTTCCCGACCTGACCCCAGTGCAGGGGATAAGCTTCAGACAAGTCTTTCCATGTCCCTCTGCATGACAATAGATTTCCTCCCCTCTCCCATTCCACAGGCCCACCCACCCGGGACATCCACCTTTGTCATTAGCTCAGGAGAGGATGCAAGATGAGAATCTCTGCTATTGTGTGGGGAGACTCAGTTTCCCGGGTTTCCCCCATGGACACATGTTCTTCAGCTGGGTCTGATTTTCTCCAGACAAGCTGTCTTGGGAAGGATTTGGCCAGCCCTAAGAACCTGAAGGGAAAGGGCGGAGGGGGGTTCTCTCTCTGCCCCCGACAGCCCCGAGCTGGGTCGGTCCCTCAGACCTGGCCAGTGGCAGCCCATCCCCCGGCGCCCTTCCCCGGGGCATCCAAGGGCAGGCTCGGCGCCAGACCCACCCCGCTCGCCACTGCCCGACCATCGTCCTCCCTCGGGGGGCCTGGGCAGGACAGGGACCCGGCTGTGGGAGGCCTCCAGATCTCAGGCCTGGCACACCGTTTACCAGGCTGCTTCCTCCTCTGACGGGGGCCCAGCACACGCCCCAGGAGACTTGGCAGCCGCCCCCAGGGCTCTATCCTCTGGAACTCGTCCCCTTGGAAGGGGCCTGGCCCAGGTGCCAGGTTCGGCTGGTCGGCCAGCCTCCTTTGGAGAAAGCAGGCAAGCCGAGCCAGGCTTGCAGTGGCCCTGGCGTGACACCTGCCACCTCAGGCAGAGGGCCTCCCGCGTGCCCTCCATGGCGGGTTTCTCCCCGGAGCCGTGGCCTGGGCACTAGGAAGGCCGGGCCTCCCCGACTCCCGGGAGGATGGGCTAGCCCAGTTGCGCGCTGGCCCCCAAACCCTCTGGTGCCATCTGCCTGTCTCGGCACTTCTGACTCCACAGAGCCTTTCCTACATCTGGGCTGCCTGCCGTGGCAAAGTGCAGGCGTGGGGTGAGGTCATGGCTTTGTCTTTCCAGGAAAAAATGAGCCCCTGGCCGAAGCAGCAGGCCCAGGCAGAGCCTTGAGCTTGAAGCCCAGTAGGTCTGTGGCCCTCAGGGCCAGAGCAATGCTCTCAAGGCAGGGAAGCGGCCTGCAAGCTGAGTGGGAGTGGGGGAGGGGAGGGAGACAGCTGAAGCCGAGTCCAGAAGGGCGGCGATGGAAGAGCTGCAGCTGGGTCAGAGCCTGGAGGGAGGGCGGGGCCTTCACTGAGGACCCCCCCGCCCCCCGAGGCAAGCCCTAGGCCCCGGCGGTCGCGCATGCGCCCTTGGCCTGTGCGGTGTGTGGGGGCTTGAACCCAAGCCCGCAGGGCTCCCGGAGCGGCCAGAGAAAGACGGGCCCATGGAGAGGTAGGCGAGGTGGGCAGGGGGCGCCACCTTACTCTCCTCAGCTCCCTGAGGGAGAGAGAGAGAGACAGAGACAGAGAGAGAGATCCCTGACCTCTGAGTCTCTGCCTCCACCGCTGGCTGGTGCCAACTCACGCGCCATCCCACTTCCAGCCATCACCCCCACGCCTGCCCCGGGGCCAGCCCCACCACAGAGAGGCCGGTTGGTTCCTGCTCACCTCTGTGCCGTCCCTTCCCGACCTGACCCCAGTGCAGGGGATAAGCTTCAGACAAGTCTTTCCATGTCCCTCTGCATGACAATAGACTTCCTCCCCTCTCCCATTCCACAGGCCCACCCACCCGGGACATCCACCTTTGTCATTAGCTCAGGAGAGGATGCAAGATGAGAATCTCTGCTATTGTGTGGGGAGACTCAGTTTCCCGGGTTTCCCCCATGGACACATGTTCTTCAGCTGGGTCTGATTTTCTCCAGACAAGCTGTCTTGGGAAGGATTTGGCCAGCCCTAAGAACCTGAAGGGAAAGGGCGGAGGGGGGTTCTCTCTCTGCCCCCGACAGCCCCGAGCTGGGTCGGTCCCTCAGACCTGGCCAGGGGCAGCCCATCCCCCGGCGCCCTTCCCCGGGGCATCCAAGGGCAGGCCCGGCGCCAGCCCCACCCCGCTCGCCACTGCCCGACCATCGTCCTCCCTCGGGGGGCCTGGGCAGGACAGGGACCCGGGTGTGGGAGGCCTCCAGATCTCAGGCCTGGCACACCGTTTACCAGGCTGCTTCCTCCTCTGACGGGGGCCCAGCACACGCCCCAGGAGACTTGGCAGCCGCCCCCAGGGCTCTATCCTCTGGAACTCGTCCCCTTGGAAGGGGCCTGGCCCAGGAGCCAGGTTCGGCTGGTCGGCCAGCCTCCTTTGGAGAAAGCAGGCAAGCCGAGCCAGGCTTGCAGTGGCCCTGGCGTGACACCTGCCACCTCAGGCAGAGGGCCTCCCGCGTGCCCTCCATGGCGGGTTTCTCCCCGGAGCCGTGGCCTGGGCACTAGGAAGGCCGGGCCTCCCCGACTCCCGGGAGGAGGGGCTAGCCCAGTTGCGCCCTGGCCCCCAAACCCTCTGGTGCCATCTGCCTGTCTCGGCACTTCTGACTCCACACAGCCTTTCCTACATCTGGGCTGCCTGCCGTGGCAAAGTGCAGGCGTGGGGTGAGGCCATGGCTTTGTCTTTCCAGGAAAAAATGAGCCCCTGGCCGAAGCAGCAGGCCCAGGCACAGCCTTGAGCTTGACGCCCAGTATGTCTGTGGCCCTCAGGGCCAGAGCAATGCTTTCAAGGCAGGGAAGCAGCCTGCAAGCTGAGTGGGAGTGGGGGAGGGGAGGGAGACAGCTGAAGCCGAGTCCAGAAGGGCGGCGATGGAAGAGCTGCAGCTGGGTCAGAGCCTGGAGGGAGGGCGGGGCCTTCACTGAGGACCCCCCGCCCCCCGAGGCCAGCCCTAGGCCCCGGCGGTCGCGCATGCGCCCTTGGCCTGTGCGGTGTGTGGGGGCTTGAACCCAAGCCCGCAGGGCTCCCGGAGCGGCCAGAGAAAGAAGGGCCCATGGAGAGGTAGGCGAGGTGGGCAGGGGGCGCCACCTTACTCTCCTCAGCTCCCTGAGGGAGAGAGAGAGAGACAGAGACAGAGAGAGAGATCCCTGACCTCTGAGTCTCTGCCTCCACCGCTGGCTGGTGCCAACTCACGCGCCATCCCACTTCCAGCCATCACCCCCACGCCTGCCCCGGGGCCAGCCCCACCACAGAGAGGCCGGTTGGTTCCTGCTCACCTCTGTGCCGTCCCTTCCCGACCTGACCCCAGTGCAGGGGATAAGCTTCAGACAAGTCTTTCCATGTCCCTCTGCATGACAATAGACTTCCTCCCCTCTCCCATTCCACAGGCCCACCCACCCGGGACATCCACCTTTGTCATTAGCTCAGGAGAGGATGCAAGATGAGAATCTCTGCTATTGTGTGGGGAGACTCAGTTTCCCGGGTTTCCCCCATGGACACATGTTCTTCAGCTGGGTCTGATTTTCTCCAGACAAGCTGTCTTGGGAAGGATTTGGCCAGCCCTAAGAACCTGAAGGGAAAGGGCGGAGGGGGGTTCTCTCTCTGCCCCCGACAGCCCCGAGCTGGGTCGGTCCCTCAGACCTGGCCAGGGGCAGCCCATCCCCCGGCGCCCTTCCCCGGGGCATCCAAGGGCAGGCCCGGCGCCAGCCCCACCCCGCTCGCCACTGCCCGACCATCGTCCTCCCTCGGGGGGCCTGGGCAGGACAGGGACCCGGGTGTGGGAGGCCTCCAGATCTCAGGCCTGGCACACCGTTTACCAGGCTGCTTCCTCCTCTGACGGGGGCCCAGCACACGCCCCAGGAGACTTGGCAGCCGCCCCCAGGGCTCTATCCTCTGGAACTCGTCCCCTTGGAAGGGGCCTGGCCCAGGAGCCAGGTTCGGCTGGTCGGCCAGCCTCCTTTGGAGAAAGCAGGCAAGCCGAGCCAGGCTTGCAGTGGCCCTGGCGTGACACCTGCCACCTCAGGCAGAGGGCCTCCCGCGTGCCCTCCATGGCGGGTTTCTCCCCGGAGCCGTGGCCTGGGCACTAGGAAGGCCGGGCCTCCCCGACTCCCGGGAGGAGGGGCTAGCCCAGTTGCGCCCTGGCCCCCAAACCCTCTGGTGCCATCTGCCTGTCTCGGCACTTCTGACTCCACACAGCCTTTCCTACATCTGGGCTGCCTGCCGTGGCAAAGTGCAGGCGTGGGGTGAGGCCATGGCTTTGTCTTTCCAGGAAAAAATGAGCCCCTGGCCGAAGCAGCAGGCCCAGGCACAGCCTTGAGCTTGACGCCCAGTATGTCTGTGGCCCTCAGGGCCAGAGCAATGCTTTCAAGGCAGGGAAGCAGCCTGCAAGCTGAGTGGGAGTGGGGGAGGGGAGGGAGACAGCTGAAGCCGAGTCCAGAAGGGCGGCGATGGAAGAGCTGCAGCTGGGTCAGAGCCTGGAGGGAGGGCGGGGCCTTCACTGAGGACCCCCCGCCCCCCGAGGCCAGCCCTAGGCCCCGGCGGTCGCGCATGCGCCCTTGGCCTGTGCGGTGTGTGGGGGCTTGAACCCAAGCCCGCAGGGCTCCCGGAGCGGCCAGAGAAAGAAGGGCCCATGGAGAGGTAGGCGAGGTGGGCAGGGGGCGCCACCTTACTCTCCTCAGCTCCCTGAGGGAGAGAGAGAGAGACAGAGACAGAGAGAGAGATCCCTGACCTCTGAGTCTCTGCCTCCACCGCTGGCTGGTGCCAACTTACGCGCCATCCCACTTCCAGCCATCACCCCCACGCCTGCCCCAGGGCCAGCCCCACCACAGAGAGGCCGGTTGGTTCCTGCTCACCTCTGTGCCGTCCCTTCCCGACCTGACCCCAGTGCAGGGGATAAGCTTCAGACAAGTCTTTCCATGTCCCTCTGCATGACAATAGACTTCCTCCCCTCTCCCATTCCACAGGCCCACCCACCCGGGACATCCACCTTTGTCATTAGCTCAGGAGAGGATGCAAGATGAGAATCTCTGCTATTGTGTGGGGAGACTCAGTTTCCCGGGTTTCCCCCATGGACACATGTTCTTCAGCTGGGTCTGATTTTCTCCAGACAAGCTGTCTTGGGAAGGATTTGGCCAGCCCTAAGAACCTGAAGGGAAAGGGCGGAGGGGGGTTCTCTCTCTGCCCCCGACAGCCCCGAGCTGGGTCGGTCCCTCAGACCTGGCCAGGGGCAGCCCATCCCCCGGCGCCCGTCCCCGGGGCATCCAAGGGCAGGCTCGCCGCCAGCCCAACCCCGCTCGCCACTGCCCGACCATCGTCCTCCCTCGGGGGGCCTGGGCAGGACAGGGACTCGGCTGTGGGAGGCCTCCAGATCTCAGGCCTGGCACACCGTTTACCAGGCTGCTTCCTCCTCTGACGGGGGCCCAGCACACCCCCCAGGAGACTTGGCAGCCGCCCCCAGGGCTCTATCCTCTGGAACTCGTCCCCTTGGAAGGGGCCTGGCCCAGGCGCCAGGTTCGGCTGGTCGGCCAGCCTCCTTTGGAGAAAGCAGGCAAGCCGAGCCAGGCTTGCAGTGGCCCTGGCGTGACACCTGCCACCTCAGGCAGAGGGCCTCCCGCGTGCCCTCCATGGCGGGTTTCTCCCCGGAGCCGTGGCCTGGGCACTAGGAAGGCCGGGCCTCCCCGACTCCCGGGAGGAGGGGCTAGCCCAGTTGCGCGCTGGCCCCCAAACCCTCTGGTGCCATCTGCCTGTCTCAGCACTTCTGACTCCACAGAGCCTTTCCTACATCTGGGCTGCCTGCCGTGGCAAAGTGCAGGCGTGGGGTGAGGCCATGGCTTTGTCTTTCCAGGAAAAAATGAGCCCCTGGCCGAAGCAGCAGGCCCAGGCAGAGCCTTGAGCTTGACGCCCAGTAGGTCTGTGGCCCTCAGGGCCAGAGCAATGCTTTCAAGGCAGGGAAGCAGCCTGCAAGCTGAGTGGGAGTGGGGGAGGGGAGGGAGACAGCTGAAGCCGAGTCCAGAAGGGCGGCGATGGAAGAGCTGCAGCTGGGTCAGAGCCTGGAGGGAGGGCGGGGCCTTCACTGAGGACCCCCCGCCCCCCGAGGCCAGCCCTAGGCCCCGGCGGTCGCGCATGCGCCCTTGGCCTGTGCGGTGTGTGGGGGCTTGAACCCAAGCCCGCAGGGCTCCCGGAGAGGCCAGAGAAGGAAGGGCCCATGGAGAGGTAGGCGAGGTGGGCAGGGGGCGCCACCTTACTCTCCTCAGCTCCCTGAGGGAGAGAGAGAGAGACAGAGACAGAGAGAGAGATCCCTGACCTCTGAGTCTCTGCCTCCACCGCTGGCTGGTGCCAACTCACGCGCCATCCCACTTCCAGCCATCACCCCCACGCCTGCCCCGGGGCCAGCCCCACCACAGAGAGGCCGGTTGGTTCCTGCTCACCTCTGTGCCGTCCCTTCCCGACCTGACCCCAGTGCAGGGGATAAGCTTCAGACAAGTCTTTCCATGTCCCTCTGCATGACAATAGACTTCCTCCCCTCTCCCATTCCACAGGCCCACCCACCCGGGACATCCACCTTTGTCATTAGTTCAGGAGAGGATGCAAGATGAGAATCTCTGCTATTGTGTGGGGAGACTCAGTTTCCCGGGTTTCCCCCATGGACACATGTTCTTCAGCTGGGTCTGATTTTCTCCAGACAAGCTGTCTTGGGAAGGATTTGGCCAGCCCTAAGAACCTGAAGGGAAAGGGCGGAGGGGGGTTCTCTCTCTGCCCCCGACAGCCCCGAGCTGGGTCGGTCCCTCAGACCTGGCCAGGGGCAGCCCATCCCCCGGCGCCCTTCCCCGGGGCATCCAAGGGCAGGCCCGGCGCCAGCCCCACCCCGCTCGCCACTGCCCGACCATCGTCCTCCCTCGGGGGGCCTGGGCAGGACAGGGACCCGGCTGTGGGAGGCCTCCAGATCTCAGGCCTGGCACACCGTTTACCAGGCTGCTTCCTCCTCTGACGGGGGCCCAGCACACGCCCCAGGAGACTTGGCAGCCGCCCCCAGGGCTCTATCCTCTGGAACTCGTCCCCTTGGAAGGGGCCTGGCCCAGGTGCCAGGTTCGGCTGGTCGTCCAGCCTTCTTTGGAGAAAGCAGGCAAGCCGAGCCAGGCTTGCTGTGGCCCTGGCGTGATACCTGCCACCTCAGGCAGAGGGCCTCCCGCGTGCCCTCCATGGCGGGTTTCTCCCCGGAGCCGTGGCCAGGGCACTAGGAAGGCCGGGCCTCCCCGACTCCCGGGAGGAGGGGCTAGCCCAGTTGCGCGCTGGCCCCCAAACCCTCTGGTGCCATCTGCCTGTCTCGGCACTTCTGACTCCACAGAGCCTTTCCTACATCTGGGCTGCCTGCCGTGGCAAAGTGCAGGCGTGGGGTGAGGCCATGGCTTTGTCTTTCCAGGAAAAAATGAGCCGCTGGCCGAAGCAGCAGGCCCAGGCAGAGCCTTGAGCTTGAAGCCCAGTAGGTCTGTGGCCCTCAGGGCCAGAGCAATGCTTTCAAGGCAGGGAAGCGGCCTGCAAGCTGAGTGGGAGTGGGGGAGGGGAGGGAGACAGCTGAAGCCGAGTCCAGAAGGGCGGCGATGGAAGAGCTGCAGCTGGGTCAGAGCCTGGAGGGAGGGCGGGGCCTTCACTGAGGACCCCCCGCCCCCCGAAGCCAGCCCTAGGCCCCGGCGGTCGCGCATGCGCCCTTGGCCTGTGCAGTGTGTGGGGGCTTGAACCCAAGCCCGCAGGGCTCCCGGAGCGGCCAGAGAAAGAAGGGCCCATGGAGAGGTAGGCGAGGTGGGCAGGGGGCGCCACCTTACTCTCCTCAGCTCCCTGAGGGAGAGAGAGAGAGACAGAGACAGAGAGAGAGATCCCTGACCTCTGAGTCTCTGCCTCCACCGCTGGCTGGTGCCAACTCACGCGCCATCCCACTTCCAGCCATCACCCCCACGCCTGCCCCAGGGCCAGCCCCTCCACAGAGAGGCCGGTTGGTTCCTGCTCACCTCTGTGCCGTCCCTTCCCGACCTGACCCCAGTGCAGGGGATAAGCTTCAGACAAGTCTTTCCATGTCCCTCTGCATGACAATAGACTTCCTCCCCTCTCCCATTCCACAGGCCCACCCACCCGGGACATCCACCTTTGTCATTAGCTCAGGAGAGGATGCAAGATGAGAATCTCTGCTATTGTGTGGGGAGACTCAGTTTCCCGGGTTTCCCCCATGGACACATGTTCTTCAGCTGGGTCTGATTTTCTCCAGACAAGCTGTCTTGGGAAGGATTTGGCCAGCCCTAAGAACCTGAAGGGAAAGGGCGGAGGGGGGTTCTCTCTCTGCCCCCGACAGCCCCGAGCTGGGTCGGTCCCTCAGACCTGGCCAGGGGCAGCCCATCCCCCGGCGCCCTTCCCCGGGGCATCCAAGGGCAGGCTCGGCGCCAGCCCCACCCCGCTCGCCACTGCCCGACCATCGTCCTCCCTCGGGGGGCCTGGGCAGGACAGGGACCCGGCTGTGGGAGGCCTCCAGATCTCAGGCCTGGCACACCGTTTACCAGGCTGCTTCCTCCTCTGACGGGGGCCCAGCACACGCCCCAGGAGACTTGGCAGCCGCCCCCAGGGCTCTATCCTCTGGAACTCGTCCCCTTGGAAGGGGCCTGGCCCAGGTGCCAGGTTCGGCTGGTCGGCCAGCCTCCTTTGGAGAAAGCAGGCAAGCCGAGCCAGGCTTGCAGTGGCCCTGGCGTGACACCTGCCACCTCAGGCAGAGGGCCTCCCGCGTGCCCTCCATGGCGGGTTTCTCCCCGGAGCGTGGCCTGGGCACTAGGAAGGCCGGGCCTCCCCGACTCCCGGGAGGAGGGGCTAGCCCAGTTGCGCCCTGGCCCCCAAACCCTCTGGTGCCATCTGCCTGTCTCGGCACTTCTGACTCCACAGAGCCTTTCCTACATCTGGGCTGCCTGCCGTGGCAAAGTGCAGGCGTGTGGTGAGGCCATGGCTTTGTCTTTCCAGGAAAAAATGAGCCCCTGGCCGAAGCAGCAGGCCCAGGCAGAGCCTTGAGCTTGACGCCCAGTAGGTCTGTGGCCCTCAGGGCCAGAGCAATGCTTTCAAGGCAGGGAAGCAGCCCGCAAGCTGAGTGGGAGTGGGGGAGGGGAGGGAGACAGCTGAAGCCGAGTCCAGAAGGGCGGCGATGGAAGAGCTGCAGCTGGGTCAGAGCCTGGAGGGAGGGCGGGGCCTTCACTGAGGACCCCCCGCCCCCCGAGGCCAGCCCTAGGCCCCGGCGGTCGCGCATGCGCCCTTGGCCTGTGCGGTGTGTGGGGGCTTGAACCCAAGCCCGCAGGGCTCCCGGAGCGGCCAGAGAAAGAAGGGCCCATGGAGAGGTAGGCGAGGTGGGCAGGGGGCGCCACCTTACTCTCCTCAGCTCCCTGAGGGAGAGAGAGAGAGACAGAGACAGAGAGAGAGATCCCTGACCTCTGAGTCTCTGCCTCCACCGCTGGCTGGTGCCAACTCACGCGCCATCCCACTTCCAGCCATCACCCCCACGCCTGCCCCGGGGCCAGCCCCACCACAGAGAGGCCGGTTGGTTCCTGCTCACCTCTGTGCTGTCCCTTCCCGACCTGACCCCAGTGCAGGGGATAAGCTTCAGACAAGTCTTTCCATGTCCCTCTGCATGACAATAGACTTCCTCCCCTCTCCCATTCCACAGGCCCACCCACCCGGGACATCCACCTTTGTCATTAGCTCAGGAGAGGATGCAAGATGAGAATCTCTGCTATTGTGTGGGGAGACTCAGTTTCCCGGGTTTCCCCCATGGACACATGTTCTTCAGCTGGGTCTGATTTTCTCCAGACAAGCTGTCTTGGGAAGGATTTGGCCAGCCCTAAGAACCTGAAGGGAAAGGGCGGAGGGGGGTTCTCTCTCTGCCCCCGACAGCCCCGAGCTGGGTCGGTCCCTCAGACCTGGCCAGGGGCAGCCCATCCCCCGGCGCCCTTCCCCGGGGCATCCAAGGGCAGGCCCGGCGCCAGCCCCACCCCGCTCGCCACTGCCCGACCATCGTCCTCCCTCGGGGGGCCTGGGCAGGACAGGGACCCGGGTGTGGGAGGCCTCCAGATCTCAGGCCTGGCACACCGTTTACCAGGCTGCTTCCTCCTCTGACGGGGGCCCAGCACACGCCCCAGGAGACTTGGCAGCCGCCCCCAGGGCTCTATCCTCTGGAACTCGTCCCCTTGGAAGGGGCCTGGCCCAGGTGCCAGGTTCGGCTGGTCGGCCAGCCTCCTTTGGAGAAAGCAGGCAAGCCGAGCCAGGCTTGCAGTGGCCCTGGCGTGACACCTGCCACCTCAGGCAGAGGGCCTCCGGCGTGCCCTCCATGGCGGGTTTCTCCCCGGAGCCGTGGCCTGGGCACTAGGAAGGCCGGGCCTCCCCGACTCCCGGGAGGAGGGGCTAGCCCAGTTGCGCCCTGGCCCCCAAACCCTCTGGTGCCATCTGCCTGTCTCGGCACTTCTGACTCCACACAGCCTTTCCTACATCTGGGCTGCCTGCCGTGGCAAAGTGCAGGCGTGGGGTGAGGCCATGGCTTTGTCTTTCCAGGAAAAAATGAGCCCCTGGCCGAAGCAGCAGGCCCAGGCAGAGCCTTGAGCTTGACGCCCAGTATGTCTGTGGCCCTCAGGGCCAGAGCAATGCTTTCAAGGCAGGGAAGCAGCCTGCAAGCTGAGTGGGAGTGGGGGAGGGGAGGGAGACAGCTGAAGCCGAGTCCAGAAGGGCGGCGATGGAAGAGCTGCAGCTGGGTCAGAGCCTGGAGGGAGGGCGGGGCCTTCACTGAGGACCCCCCGCCCCCCGAGGCCAGCCCTAGGCCCCGGCGGTCGCGCATGCGCCCTTGGCCTGTGCGGTGTGTGGGGGCTTGAACCCAAGCCCGCAGGGCTCCCGGAGCGGCCAGAGAAAGAAGGGCCCATGGAGAGGTAGGCGAGGTGGGCAGGGGGCGCCACCTTACTCTCCTCAGCTCCCTGAGGGAGAGAGAGAGAGACAGAGACAGAGAGAGAGATCCCTGACCTCTGAGTCTCTGCCTCCACCGCTGGCTGGTGCCAACTTACGCGCCATCCCACTTCCAGCCATCACCCCCACGCCTGCCCCAGGGCCAGCCCCACCACAGAGAGGCCGGTTGGTTCCTGCTCACCTCTGTGCCGTCCCTTCCCGACCTGACCCCAGTGCAGGGGATAAGCTTCAGACAAGTCTTTCCATGTCCCTCTGCATGACAATAGACTTCCTCCCCTCTCCCATTCCACAGGCCCACCCACCCGGGACATCCACCTTTGTCATTAGCTCAGGAGAGGATGCAAGATGAGAATCTCTGCTATTGTGTGGGGAGACTCAGTTTCCCGGGTTTCCCCCATGGACACATGTTCTTCAGCTGGGTCTGATTTTCTCCAGACAAGCTGTCTTGGGAAGGATTTGGCCAGCCCTAAGAACCTGAAGGGAAAGGGCGGAGGGGGGTTCTCTCTCTGCCCCCGACAGCCCCGAGCTGGGTCGGTCCCTCAGACCTGGCCAGGGGCAGACCATCCCCCGGCGCCCTTCCCCGGGGCATCCAAGGGCAGGCTCGGCGCCAGACCCACCCCGCTCGCCACTGCCCGACCATCGTCCTCCCTCGGGGGGCCTGGGCAGGACAGGGACCCGGCTGTGGGAGGCCTCCAGATCTCAGGCCTGGCACACCGTTTACCAGGCTGCTTCCTCCTCTGACGGGGGCCCAGCACACGCCCCAGGAGACTTGGCAGCCGCCCCCAGGGCTCTATCCTCTGGAACTCGTCCCCTTGGAAGGGGCCTGGCCCAGGTGCCAGGTTCGGCTGGTCGGCCAGCCTCCTTTGGAGAAAGCAGGCAAGCCGAGCCAGGCTTGCAGTGGCCCTGGCGTGACACCTGCCACCTCAGGCAGAGGGCCTCCCGCGTGCCCTCCATGGCGGGTTTCTCCCCGGAGCCGTGGCCTGGGCACTAGGAAGGCCGGGCCTCCCCGACTCCCGGGAGGATGGGCTAGCCCAGTTGCGCGCTGGCCCCCAAACCCTCTGGTGCCATCTGCCTGTCTCGGCACTTCTGACTCCACAGAGCCTTTCCTACATCTGGGCTGCCTGCCGTGGCAAAGTGCAGGCGTGGGGTGAGGTCATGGCTTTGTCTTTCCAGGAAAAAATGAGCCCCTGGCCGAAGCAGCAGGCCCAGGCAGAGCCTTGAGCTTGAAGCCCAGTAGGTCTGTGGCCCTGAGGGCCAGAGCAATGCTCTCAAGGCAGGGAAGCGGCCTGCAAGCTGAGTGGGAGTGGGGGAGGGGAGGGAGACAGCTGAAGCCGAGTCCAGAAGGGCGGCGATGGAAGAGCTGCAGCTGGGTCAGAGCCTGGAGGGAGGGCGGGGCCTTCACTGAGGACCCCCCCGCCCACCGAGGCAAGCCCTAGGCCCCGGCGGTCGCGCATGCGCCCTTGGCCTGTGCGGTGTGTGGGGGCTTGAACCCAAGCCCGCAGGGCTCCCGGAGCGGCCAGAGAAAGACGGGCCCATGGAGAGGTAGGCGAGGTGGGCAGGGGGCGCCACCTTACTCTCCTCAGCTCCCTGAGGGAGAGAGAGAGAGACAGAGACAGAGAGAGAGATCCCTGACCTCTGAGTCTCTGCCTCCACCGCTGGCTGGTGCCAACTCACGCGCCATCCCACTTCCAGCCATCACCCCCACGCCTGCCCCGGGGCCAGCCCCACCACAGAGAGGCCGGTTGGTTCCTGCTCACCTCTGTGCCGTCCCTTCCCGACCTGACCCCAGTGCAGGGGATAAGCTTCAGACAAGTCTTTCCATGTCCCTCTGCATGACAATAGACTTCCTCCCCTCTCCCATTCCACAGGCCCACCCACCCGGGACATCCACCTTTGTCATTAGCTCAGGAGAGGATGCAAGATGAGAATCTCTGCTATTGTGTGGGGAGACTCAGTTTCCCGGGTATCCTCCATGGACACATGTTCTTCAGCTGGGTCTGATTTTCTCCAGACAAGCTGTCTTGGGAAGGATTTGGCCAGCCCTAAGAACCTGAAGGGAAAGGGCGGAGGGGGGTTCTCTCTCTGCCCCCGACAGCCTCGAGTTGGGTCGGTCCCTCAGACCTGGCCAGGGGCAGCCCATCCCCCGGCGCCCTTCCCCGGGGCATCCAAGGGCAGGCCCGGCGCCAGCCCCACCCCGCTCGCCACTGCCCGACCATCGTCCTCCCTCGGGGGGCCTGGGCAGGACAGGGACCCGGCTGTGGGAGGCCTCCAGATCTCAGGCCTGGCACACCGTTTACCAGGCTGCTTCCTCCTCTGACGGGGGCCCAGCACACGCCCCAGGAGACTTGGCAGCCGCCCCCAGGGCTCTATCCTCTGGAACTCGTCCCCTTGGAAGGGGCCTGGCCCAGGTGCCAGGTTCGGCTGGTCGGCCAGCCTTCTTTGGAGAAAGCAGGCAAGCCGAACCAGGCTTGCAGTGGCCCTGGCGTGATACCTGCCACCTCAGGCAGAGGGCCTCCCGCGTGCCCTCCATGGCGGGTTTCTCCCCGGAGCCGTGGCCTGGGCACTAGGAAGGCCGGGCCTCCCCGACTCCCGGGAGGAGGGGCTAGCCCAGTTGCGCGCTGGCCCCCAAACCCTCTGGTGCCATCTGCCTGTCTCGGCACTTCTGACTCCACAGAGTCTTTCCTACATCTGGGCTGCCTGCCGTGGCAAAGTGCAGGCGTGGGGTGAGGCCATGGCTTTGTCTTTCCAGGAAAAAATGAGCCCCTGGCCGAAGCAGCAGGCCCAGGCAGAGCCTTGAGTTTGAAGCCCGGTAGGTCTGTGGCCCTCAGGGCCAGAGAAATGCTGTCAAGGCAGGGAAGCGGCCTGCAAGCTGAGTGGGAGTGGGGGAGGGGAGGGAGACAGCTGAAGCCGAGTCCAGAAGGGCGGCGATGGAAGAGCTGCAGCTGGGTCAGAGCCTGGAGGGAGGGCGGGGCCTTCACTGAGGACCCCCCCGCCCCCCGAGGCCAGCCCTAGGCCCCGGCGGTCGCGCATGCGCCCTTGGCCTGTGCGGTGTGTGGGGGCTTGAACCCAAGCCCGCAGGGCTCCCGGAGCGGCCAGAGAAAGAAGGGCCCATGGAGAGGTAGGCGAGGTGGGCAGGGGGCGCCACCTTACTCTCCTCAGCTCCCTGAGGGAGAGAGAGAGAGACAGAGACAGAGAGAGAGATCCCTGACCTCTGAGTCTCTGCCTCCACCGCTGGCTGGTGCCAACTCACGCGCCATCCCACTTCCAGCCATCACCCCCACGCCTGCCCCGGGGCCAGCCCCACCACAGAGAGGCCGGTTGGTTCCTGCTCACCTCTGTGCCGTCCCTTCCCGACCTGACCCCAGTGCAGGGGAGAAGCTTCAGACAAGTCTTTCCATGTCCCTCTGCATGACAATAGACTTCCTCCCCTCTCCCATTCCACAGGCCCACCCACCCGGGACATCCACCTTTGTCATTAGCTCAGGAGAGGATGCAAGATGAGAATCTCTGCTATTGTGTGGGGAGACTCAGTTTCCCGGGTTTCCCCCATGGACACATGTTCTTCAGCTGGGTCTGATTTTCTCCAGACAAGCTGTCTTGGGAAGGATTTGGCCAGCCCTAAGAACCTGAAGGGAAAGGGCGGAGGGGGGTTCTCTCTCTGCCCCCGACAGCCCCGAGCTGGGTCGGTCCCTCAGACCTGGCCAGGGGCAGCCCATCCCCCGGCGCCCTTCCCCGGGGCATCCAAGGGCAGGCTCGGCGCCAGCCCCACCCCGCTCGCCACTGCCCGACCATCGTCCTCCCTCGGGGGGCCTGGGCAGGACAGGGACCCGGGTGTGGGAGGCCTCCAGATCTCAGGCCTGGCACACCGTTTACCAGGCTGCTTCCTCCTCTGACGGGGGCCCAGCACACGCCCCAGGAGACTTGGCAGCCGCCCCCAGGGCTCTATCCTCTGGAACTCGTCCCCTTGGAAGGGGCCTGGCCCAGGTGCCAGGTTCGGCTGGTCGGCCAGCCTCCTTTGGAGAAAGCAGGCAAGCCGAGCCAGGCTTGCAGTGACCCTGGCGTGACACCTGCCACCTCAGGCAGAGGGCCTCCCGCGAGCCCTCCATGGCGGGTTTCTCCCCGGAGCCGTGGCCTGGGCACTAGGAAGGCAGGGCCTCCCCGACTCCCGGGAGGAGGGGCTAGCCCAGTTGCGCGCTGGCCCCCAAACCCTCTGGTGCCATCTGCCTGTCTCCGCACTTCTGACTCCACAGAGCCTTTCCTACATCTGGGCTGCCTGCCGTGGCAAAGTGCAGGCGTGGGGTGAGGCCATGGCTTTGTCTTTCCAGGAAAAAATGAGCCCCTGGCCGAAGCAGCAGGCCCAGGCAGAGCCTTGAGTTTGAAGCCCGGTAGGTCTGTGGCCCTCAGGGCCAGAGAAATGCTGTCAAGGCAGGGAAGCGGCCTGCAAGCTGAGTGGGAGTGGGGGAGGGGAGGGAGACAGCTGAAGCCGAGTCCAGAAGGGCGGCGATGGAAGAGCTGCAGCTGGGTCAGAGCCTGGAGGGAGGGCGGGGCCTTCACTGAGGACCCCCCGCCCCCCGAAGCCAGCCCTAGGCCCCGGCGGTCGCGCATGCGCCCTTGGCCTGTGCGGTGTGTGGGGGCTTGAACCCAAGCCCGCAGGGCTCCCGGAGCGGCCAGAGAAAGAAGGGCCCATGGAGAGGTAGGCGAGGTGGGCAGGGGGCGCCACCTTACTCTCCTCAGCTCCCTGAGGGAGAGAGAGAGAGACAGAGACAGAGAGAGAGATCCCTGACCTCTGAGTCTCTGCCTCCACCGCTGGCTGGTGCCAACTCACGCGCCATCCCACTTCCAGCCATCACCCCCATGCCTGCCCAGGGGCCAGCCCCACCACAGAGAGGCCGGTTGGTTCCTGCTCACCTCTGTGCCGTCCCTTCCCGACCTGACCCCAGTGCAGGGGATAAGCTTCAGACAAGTCTTTCCATGTCCCTCTGCATGACAATAGACTTCCTCCCCTCTCCCATTCCACAGGCCCACCCACCCGGGACATCCACCTTTGTCATTAGCTCAGGAGAGGATGCAAGATGAGAATCTCTGCTATTGTGTGGGGAGACTCAGTTTCCCGGGTATCCTCCATGGACACATGTTCTTCAGCTGGGTCTGATTTTCTCCAGACAAGCTGTCTTGGGAAGGATTTGGCCAGCCCTAAGAACCTGAAGGGAAAGGGCGGAGGGGGGTTCTCTCTCTGCCCCCGACAGCCTCGAGTTGGGTCGGTCCCTCAGACCTGGCCAGGGGCAGCCCATCCCCCGGCGCCCTTCCCCGGGGCATCCAAGGGCAGGCCCGGCGCCAGCCCCACCCCGCTCGCCACTGCCCGACCATCGTCCTCCCTCGGGGGGCCTGGGCAGGACAGGGACCCGGCTGTGGGAGGCCTCCAGATCTCAGGCCTGGCACACCGTTTACCAGGCTGCTTCCTCCTCTGACGGGGGCCCAGCACACGCCCCAGGAGACTTGGCAGCCGCCCCCAGGGCTCTATCCTCTGGAACTCGTCCCCTTGGAAGGGGCCTGGCCCAGGTGCCAGGTTCGGCTGGTCGTCCAGCCTTCTTTGGAGAAAGCAGGCAAGCCGAACCAGGCTTGCAGTGGCCCTGGCGTGATACCTGCCACCTCAGGCAGAGGGCCTCCCGCGTGCCCTCCATGGCGGGTTTCTCCCCGGAGCCGTGGCCTGGGCACTAGGAAGGCCGGGCCTCCCCGACTCCCGGGAGGAGGGGCTAGCCCAGTTGCGCGCTGGCCCCCAAACCCTCTGGTGCCATCTGCCTGTCTCGGCACTTCTGACTCCACAGAGTCTTTCCTACATCTGGGCTGCCTGCCGTGGCAAAGTGCAGGCGTGGGGTGAGGCCATGGCTTTGTCTTTCCAGGAAAAAATGAGCCCCTGGCCGAAGCAGCAGGCCCAGGCAGAGCCTTGAGTTTGAAGCCCGGTAGGTCTGTGGCCCTCAGGGCCAGAGAAATGCTGTCAAGGCAGGGAAGCGGCCTGCAAGCTGAGTGGGAGTGGGGGAGGGGAGGGAGACAGCTGAAGCCGAGTCCAGAAGGGCGGCGATGGAAGAGCTGCAGCTGGGTCAGAGCCTGGAGGGAGGGCGGGGCCTTCACTGAGGACCCCCCCGCCCCCCGAGGCCAGCCCTAGGCCCCGGCGGTCGCGCATGCGCCCTTGGCCTGTGCGGTGTGTGGGGGCTTGAACCCAAGCCCGCAGGGCTCCCGGAGCGGCCAGAGAAAGAAGGGCCCATGGAGAGGTAGGCGAGGTGGGCAGGGGGCGCCACCTTACTCTCCTCAGCTCCCTGAGGGAGAGAGAGAGAGACAGAGACAGAGAGAGAGATCCCTGACCTCTGAGTCTCTGCCTCCACCGCTGGCTGGTGCCAACTCACGCGCCATCCCACTTCCAGCCATCACCCCCACGCCTGCCCCGGGGCCAGCCCCACCACAGAGAGGCCGGTTGGTTCCTGCTCACCTCTGTGCCGTCCCTTCCCGACCTGACCCCAGTGCAGGGGATAAGCTTCAGACAAGTCTTTCCATGTCCCTCTGCATGACAATAGACTTCCTCCCCTCTCCCATTCCACAGGCCCACCCACCCGGGACATCCACCTTTGTCATTAGCTCAGGAGAGGATGCAAGATGAGAATCTCTGCTATTGTGTGGGGAGACTCAGTTTCCCGGGTTTCCCCCATGGACACATGTTCTTCAGCTGGGTCTGATTTTCTCCAGACAAGCTGTCTTGGGAAGGATTTGGCCAGCCCTAAGAACCTGAAGGGAAAGGGCGGAGGGGGGTTCTCTCTCTGCCCCCGACAGCCCCGAGCTGGGTCGGTCCCTCAGACCTGGCCAGGGGCAGCCCATCCCCCGGCGCCCTTCCCCGGGGCATCCAAGGGCAGGCTCGGCGCCAGCCCCACCCCGCTCGCCACTGCCCGACCATCGTCCTCCCTCGGGGGGCCTGGGCAGGACAGGGACCCGGGTGTGGGAGGCCTCCAGATCTCAGGCCTGGCACACCGTTTACCAGGCTGCTTCCTCCTCTGACGGGGGCCCAGCACACGCCCCAGGAGACTTGGCAGCCGCCCCCAGGGCTCTATCCTCTGGAACTCGTCCCCTTGGAAGGGGCCTGGCCCAGGTGCCAGGTTCGGCTGGTCGGCCAGCCTCCTTTGGAGAAAGCAGGCAAGCCGAGCCAGGCTTGCAGTGACCCTGGCGTGACACCTGCCACCTCAGGCAGAGGGCCTCCCGCGAGCCCTCCATGGCGGGTTTCTCCCCGGAGCCGTGGCCTGGGCACTAGGAAGGCAGGGCCTCCCCGACTCCCGGGAGGAGGGGCTAGCCCAGTTGCGCGCTGGCCCCCAAACCCTCTGGTGCCATCTGCCTGTCTCGGCACTTCTGACTCCACAGAGCCTTTCCTACATCTGGGCTGCCTGCCGTGGCAAAGTGCAGGCGTGGGGTGAGGCCATGGCTTTGTCTTTCCAGGAAAAAATGAGCCCCTGGCCGAAGCAGCAGGCCCAGGCAGAGCCTTGAGTTTGAAGCCCGGTAGGTCTGTGGCCCTCAGGGCCAGAGAAATGCTGTCAAGGCAGGGAAGCGGCCTGCAAGCTGAGTGGGAGTGGGGGAGGGGAGGGAGACAGCTGAAGCCGAGTCCAGAAGGGCGGCGATGGAAGAGCTGCAGCTGGGTCAGAGCCTGGAGGGAGGGCGGGGCCTTCACTGAGGACCCCCCGCCCCCCGAAGCCAGCCCTAGGCCCCGGCGGTCGCGCATGCGCCCTTGGCCTGTGCGGTGTGTGGGGGCTTGAACCCAAGCCCGCAGGGCTCCCGGAGCGGCCAGAGAAAGAAGGGCCCATGGAGAGGTAGGCGAGGTGGGCAGGGGGCGCCACCTTACTCTCCTCAGCTCCCTGAGGGAGAGAGAGAGAGACAGAGACAGAGAGAGAGATCCCTGACCTCTGAGTCTCTGCCTCCACCGCTGGCTGGTGCCAACTCACGCGCCATCCCACTTCCAGCCATCACCCCCACGCCTGCCCCGGGGCCAGCCCCACCACAGAGAGGCCGGTTGGTTCCTGCTCACCTCTGTGCCGTCCCTTCCCGACCTGACCCCAGTGCAGGGGATAAGCTTCAGACAAGTCTTTCCATGTCCCTCTGCATGACAATAGACTTCCTCCCCTCTCCCATTCCACAGGCCCACCCACCCGGGACATCCACCTTTGTCATTAGCTCAGGAGAGGATGCAAGATGAGAATCTCTGCTATTGTGTGGGGAGACTCAGTTTCCCGGGTTTCCCCCATGGACACATGTTCTTCAGCTGGGTCTGATTTTCTCCAGACAAGCTGTCTTGGGAAGGATTTGGCCAGCCCTAAGAACCTGAAGGGAAAGGGCGGAGGGGGGGTTCTCTCTCTGCCCCCGACAGCCCCGAGCTGGGTCGGTCCCTCAGACCTGGCCAGGGGCAGCCCATCCCCTGGCGACCTTCCCCGGGGCATCCAAGGGCAGGCTCGGCGCCAGCCCCACCCCGCTCGCCACTGCCCGACCATCGTCCTCCCTCGGGGGGCCTGGGCAGGACAGGGACCCGGCTGTGGGAGGCCTCCAGATCTCAGGCCTGGCACACCGTTTACCAGGCTGCTTCCTCCTCTGACGGGGGCCCAGCACACGCCCCAGGAGACTTGGCAGCCGCCCCCAGGGCTCTATCCTCTGGAACTCGTCCCCTTGGAAGGGGCCTGGCCCAGGTGCCAGGTTCGGCTGGTCGGCCAGCCTCCTTTGGAGAAAGCAGGCAAGCCGAGCCAGGCTTGCAGTGACCCTGGCGTGACACCTGCCACCTCAGGCAGAGGTCCTCCCGCGAGCCCTCCATGGCGGGTTTCTCCCCGGAGCCGTGGCCTGGGCACTAGGAAGGCAGGGCCTCCCCGACTCCCGGGAGGAGGGGCTAGCCCAGTTGCGCGCTGGCCCCCAAACCCTCTGGTGTAATCTGCCTGTCTCGGCACTTCTGACTCCACAGAGCCTTTCCTACATCTGGGCTGCCTGCCGTGGCAAAGTGCAGGCGTGGGGTGAGGCCATGGCTTTGTCTTTCCAGGAAAAAATGAGCCGCTGGCCGAAGCAGCAGGCCCAGGCAGAGCCTTGAGCTTGAAGCCCAGTAGGTCTGTGGCCCTCAGGGCCAGAGCAATGCTTTCAAGGCAGGGAAGCGGCCTGCAAGCTGAGTGGGAGTGGGGGAGGGGAGGGAGACAGCTGAAGCCGAGTCCAGAAGGGCGGCGATGGAAGAGCTGCAGCTGGGTCAGAGCCTGGAGGGAGGGCGGGGCCTTCACTGAGGACCCCCCGCCCCCCGAAGCCAGCCCTAGGCCCCGGCGGTCGCGCATGCGCCCTTGGCCTGTGCGGTGTGTGGGGGCTTGAACCCAAGCCCGCAGGGCTCCCGGAGCGGCCAGAGAAAGAAGGGCCCATGGAGAGGTAGGCGAGGTGGGCAGGGGGCGCCACCTTACTCTCCTCAGCTCCCTGAGGGAGAGAGAGAGAGACAGAGACAGAGAGAGAGATCCCTGACCTCTGAGTCTCTGCCTCCACCGCTGGCTGGTGCCAACTCACGCGCCATCCCACTTCCAGCCATCACCCCCACGCCTGCCCCGGGGCCAGCCCCACCACAGAGAGGCCGGTTGGTTCCTGCTCACCTCTGTGCCGTCCCTTCCCGACCTGACCCCAGTGCAGGGGAGAAGCTTCAGACAAGTCTTTCCATGTCCCTCTGCATGACAATAGACTTCCTCCCCTCTCCCATTCCACAGGCCCACCCACCCGGGACATCCACCTTTGTCATTAGCTCAGGAGAGGATGCAAGATGAGAATCTCTGCTATTGTGTGGGGAGACTCAGTTTCCCGGGTTTCCCCCATGGACACATGTTCTTCAGCTGGGTCTGATTTTCTCCAGACAAGCTGTCTTGGGAAGGATTTGGCCAGCCCTAAGAACCTGAAGGGAAAGGGCGGAGGGGGGTTCTCTCTCTGCCCCCGACAGCCCCGAGCTGGGTCGGTCCCTCAGACCTGGCCAGGGGCAGCCCATCCCCCGGCGCCCTTCCCCGGGGCATCCAAGGGCAGGCCCGGCGCCAGCCCCACCCCGCTCGCCACTGCCCGACCATCGTCCTCCCTCGGGGGGCCTGGGCAGGACAGGGACCCGGCTGTGGGAGGCCTCCAGATCTCAGGCCTGGCACACCGTTTACCAGGCTGCTTCCTCCTCTGACGGGGGCCCAGCACACGCCCCAGGAGACTTGGCAGCCGCCCCCAGGGCTCTATCCTCTGGAACTCGTCCCCTTGGAAGGGGCCTGGCCCAGGTGCCAGGTTCGGCTGGTCGGCCAGCCTCCTTTGGAGAAAGCAGGCAAGCCGAGCCAAGCTTGCAGTGGCCCTGGCGTGACACCTGCCACCTCAGGCAGAGGGCCTCCCGCGTGCCCTCCATGGCGGGTTTCTCCCCGGAGCCGTGGCCTGGGCACTAGGAAGGCCGGGCCTCCCCGACTCCCGGGAGGAGGGGCTAGCCCAGTTGCGCGCTGGCCCCCAAACCCTCTGGTGCCATCTGCCTGTCTCGGCACTTCTGACTCCACAGAGCCTTTCCTACATCTGGGCTGCCTGCCGTGGCAAAGTGCAGGCGTGGGGTGAGGCCATGGCTTTGTCTTTCCAGGAAAAAATGAGCCCCTGGCCGAAGCAGCAGGCCCAGGCAGAGCCTTGAGCTTGAAGCCCAGTAGGTCTGTGGCCCTCAGGGCCAGAGCAATGCTGTCAAGGCAGGGAAGCGGCCTGCAAGCTGAGTGGGAGTGGGGGAGGGGAGGGAGACAGCTGAAGCCGAGTCCAGAAGGGCGGCGATGGAAGAGCTGCAGCTGGGTCAGAGCCTGGAGGGAGGGCGGGGCCTTCACTGAGGACCCCCCCGCCCCCCGAGGCCAGCCCTAGGCCCCGGCGGTCGCGCATGCGCCCTTGGCCTGTGCGGTGTGTGGGGGCTTGAACCCAAGCCCGCAGGGCTCCCGGAGCGGCCAGAGAAAGAAGGGCCCATGGAGAGGTAGGCGAGGTGGGCAGGGGGCGCCACCTTACTCTCCTCAGCTCCCTGAGGGAGAGAGAGAGAGACAGAGACAGAGAGAGAGATCCCTGACCTCTGAGTCTCTGCCTCCACCGCTGGCTGGTGCCAACTCACGCGCCATCCCACTTCCAGCCATCACCCCCACGCCTGCCCCGGGGCCAGCCCCACCACAGAGAGGCCGGTTGGTTCCTGCTCACCTCTGTGCCGTCCCTTCCCGACCTGACCCCAGTGCAGGGGATAAGCTTCAGACAAGTCTTTCCATGTCCCTCTGCATGACAATAGACTTCCTCCCCTCTCCCATTCCACAGGCCCACCCACCCGGGACATCCACCTTTGTCATTAGCTCAGGAGAGGATGCAAGATGAGAATCTCTGCTATTGTGTGGGGAGACTCAGTTTCCCGGGTTTCCCCCATGGACACATGTTCTTCAGCTGGGTCTGATTTTCTCCAGACAAGCTGTCTTGGGAAGGATTTGGCCAGCCCTAAGAACCTGAAGGGAAAGGGCGGAGGGGGGTTCTCTCTCTGCCCCCGACAGCCCCGAGCTGGGTCGGTCCCTCAGACCTGGCCAGGGGCAGCCCATCCCCCGGCGCCCTTCCCCGGGGCATCCAAGGGCAGGCTCGGCGCCAGCCCCACCCCGCTCGCCACTGCCCGACCATCGTCCTCCCTCGGGGGGCCTGGGCAGGACAGGGACCCGGGTGTGGGAGGCCTCCAGATCTCAGGCCTGGCACACCGTTTACCAGGCTGCTTCCTCCTCTGACGGGGGCCCAGCACACGCCCCAGGAGACTTGGCAGCCGCCCCCAGGGCTCTATCCTCTGGAACTCGTCCCCTTGGAAGGGGCCTGGCCCAGGTGCCAGGTTCGGCTGGTCGGCCAGCCTCCTTTGGAGAAAGCAGGCAAGCCGAGCCAGGCTTGCAGTGACCCTGGCGTGACACCTGCCACCTCAGGCAGAGGGCCTCCCGCGAGCCCTCCATGGCGGGTTTCTCCCCGGAGCCGTGGCCTGGGCACTAGGAAGGCAGGGCCTCCCCGACTCCCGGGAGGAGGGGCTAGCCCAGTTGCGCGCTGGCCCCCAAACCCTCTGGTGCCATCTGCCTGTCTCGGCACTTCTGACTCCACAGAGCCTTTCCTACATCTGGGCTGCCTGCCGTGGCAAAGTGCAGGCGTGGGGTGAGGCCATGGCTTTGTCTTTCCTGGAAAAAATGAGCCCCTGGCCGAAGCAGCAGGCCCAGGCAGAGCCTTGAGTTTGAAGCCCGGTAGGTCTGTGGCCCTCAGGGCCAGAGAAATGCTGTCAAGGCAGGGAAGCGGCCTGCAAGCTGAGTGGGAGTGGGGGAGGGGAGGGAGACAGCTGAAGCCGAGTCCAGAAGGGCGGCGATGGAAGAGCTGCAGCTGGGTCAGAGCCTGGAGGGAGGGCGGGGCCTTCACTGAGGACCCCCCCCGCCCCCCGAGGCCAGCCCTAGGCCCCGGCGGTCGCGCATGCGCCCTTGGCCTGTGCGGTGTGTGGGGGCTTGAACCCAAGCCCGCAGGGCTCCCGGAGCGGCCAGAGAAAGAAGGGCCCATGGAGAGGTAGGCGAGGTGGGCAGGGGGCGCCACCTTACTCTCCTCAGCTCCCTGAGGGAGAGAGAGAGAGACAGAGACAGAGAGAGAGATCCCTGACCTCTGAGTCTCTGCCTCCACCGCTGGCTGGTGCCAACTCACGCGCCATCCCACTTCCAGCCATCACCCCCACGCCTGCCCCGGGGCCAGCCCCACCACAGAGAGGCCGGTTGGTTCCTGCTCACCTCTGTGCCGTCCCTTCCCGACCTGACCCCAGTGCAGGGGATAAGCTTCAGACAAGTCTTTCCATGTCCCTCTGCATGACAATAGACTTCCTCCCCTCTCCCATTCCACAGGCCCACCCACCCGGGACATCCACCTTTGTCATTAGCTCAGGAGAGGATGCAAGATGAGAATCTCTGCTATTGTGTGGGGAGACTCAGTTTCCCGGGTTTCCCCCATGGACACATGTTCTTCAGCTGGGTCTGATTTTCTCCAGACAAGCTGTCTTGGGAAGGATTTGGCCAGCCCTAAGAACCTGAAGGGAAAGGGCGGAGGGGGGTTCTCTCTCTGCCCCCGACAGCCCCGAGCTGGGTCGGTCCCTCAGACCTGGCCAGGGGCAGCCCATCCCCCGGCGACCTTCCCCGGGGCATCCAAGGGCAGGCTCGGCGCCAGCCCCACCCCGCTCGCCACTGCCCGACCATCGTCCTCCCTCGGGGGGCCTGGGCAGGACAGGGACCCGGCTGTGGGAGGCCTCCAGATCTCAGGCCTGGCACACCGTTTACCAGGCTGCTTCCTCCTCTGACGGGGGCCCAGCACACGCCCCAGGAGACTTGGCAGCCGCCCCCAGGGCTCTATCCTCTGGAACTCGTCCCCTTGGAAGGGGCCTGGCCCAGGTGCCAGGTTCGGCTGGTCGGCCAGCCTCCTTTGGAGAAAGCAGGCAAGCCGAGCCAGGCTTGCAGTGACCCTGGCGTGACACCTGCCACCTCAGGCAGAGGTCCTCCCGCGAGCCCTCCATGGCGGGTTTCTCCCCGGAGCCGTGGCCTGGGCACTAGGAAGGCAGGGCCTCCCCGACTCCCGGGAGGAGGGGCTAGCCCAGTTGCGCGCTGGCCCCCAAACCCTCTGGTGTAATCTGCCTGTCTCGGCACTTCTGACTCCACAGAGCCTTTCCTACATCTGGGCTGCCTGCCGTGGCAAAGTGCAGGCGTGGGGTGAGGCCATGGCTTTGTCTTTCCAGGAAAAAATGAGCCGCTGGCCGAAGCAGCAGGCCCAGGCAGAGCCTTGAGCTTGAAGCCCAGTAGGTCTGTGGCCCTCAGGGCCAGAGCAATGCTTTCAAGGCAGGGAAGCGGCCTGCAAGCTGAGTGGGAGTGGGGGAGGGGAGGGAGACAGCTGAAGCCGAGTCCAGAAGGGCGGCGATGGAAGAGCTGCAGCTGGGTCAGAGCCTGGAGGGAGGGCGGGGCCTTCACTGAGGACCCCCCGCCCCCCGAAGCCAGCCCTAGGCCCCGGCGGTCGCGCATGCGCCCTTGGCCTGTGCGGTGTGTGGGGGCTTGAACCCAAGCCCGCAGGGCTCCCGGAGCGGCCAGAGAAAGAAGGGCCCATGGAGAGGTAGGCGAGGTGGGCAGGGGGCGCCACCTTACTCTCCTCAGCTCCCTGAGGGAGAGAGAGAGAGACAGAGACAGAGAGAGAGATCCCTGACCTCTGAGTCTCTGCCTCCACCGCTGGCTGGTGCCAACTCACGCGCCATCCCACTTCCAGCCATCACCCCCACGCCTGCCCCGGGGCCAGCCCCACCACAGAGAGGCCGGTTGGTTCCTGCTCACCTCTGTGCCGTCCCTTCCCGACCTGACCCCAGTGCAGGGGAGAAGCTTCAGACAAGTCTTTCCATGTCCCTCTGCATGACAATAGACTTCCTCCCCTCTCCCATTCCACAGGCCCACCCACCCGGGACATCCACCTTTGTCATTAGCTCAGGAGAGGATGCAAGATGAGAATCTCTGCTATTGTGTGGGGAGACTCAGTTTCCCGGGTTTCCCCCATGGACACATGTTCTTCAGCTGGGTCTGATTTTCTCCAGACAAGCTGTCTTGGGAAGGATTTGGCCAGCCCTAAGAACCTGAAGGGAAAGGGCGGAGGGGGGTTCTCTCTCTGCCCCCGACAGCCCCGAGCTGGGTCGGTCCCTCAGACCTGGCCAGGGGCAGCCCATCCCCCGGCGCCCTTCCCCGGGGCATCCAAGGGCAGGCCCGGCGCCAGCCCCACCCCGCTCGCCACTGCCCGACCATCGTCCTCCCTCGGGGGGCCTGGGCAGGACAGGGACCCGGCTGTGGGAGGCCTCCAGATCTCAGGCCTGGCACACCGTTTACCAGGCTGCTTCCTCCTCTGACGGGGGCCCAGCACACGCCCCAGGAGACTTGGCAGCCGCCCCCAGGGCTCTATCCTCTGGAACTCGTCCCCTTGGAAGGGGCCTGGCCCAGGTGCCAGGTTCGGCTGGTCGGCCAGCCTCCTTTGGAGAAAGCAGGCAAGCCGAGCCAAGCTTGCAGTGGCCCTGGCGTGACACCTGCCACCTCAGGCAGAGGGCCTCCCGCGTGCCCTCCATGGCGGGTTTCTCCCCGGAGCCGTGGCCTGGGCACTAGGAAGGCCGGGCCTCCCCGACTCCCGGGAGGAGGGGCTAGCCCAGTTGCGCGCTGGCCCCCAAACCCTCTGGTGCCATCTGCCTGTCTCGGCACTTCTGACTCCACAGAGCCTTTCCTACATCTGGGCTGCCTGCCGTGGCAAAGTGCAGGCGTGGGGTGAGGCCATGGCTTTGTCTTTCCAGGAAAAAATGAGCCCCTGGCCGAAGCAGCAGGCCCAGGCAGAGCCTTGAGCTTGAAGCCCAGTAGGTCTGTGGCCCTCAGGGCCAGAGCAATGCTGTCAAGGCAGGGAAGCGGCCTGCAAGCTGAGTGGGAGTGGGGGAGGGGAGGGAGACAGCTGAAGCCGAGTCCAGAAGGGCGGCGATGGAAGAGCTGCAGCTGGGTCAGAGCCTGGAGGGAGGGCGGGGCCTTCACTGAGGACCCCCCCGCCCCCCGAGGCCAGCCCTAGGCCCCGGCGGTCGCGCATGCGCCCTTGGCCTGTGCGGTGTGTGGGGGCTTGAACCCAAGCCCGCAGGGCTCCCGGAGCGGCCAGAGAAAGAAGGGCCCATGGAGAGGTAGGCGAGGTGGGCAGGGGGCGCCACCTTACTCTCCTCAGCTCCCTGAGGGAGAGAGAGAGAGACAGAGACAGAGAGAGAGATCCCTGACCTCTGAGTCTCTGCCTCCACCGCTGGCTGGTGCCAACTCACGCGCCATCCCACTTCCAGCCATCACCCCCACGCCTGCCCCGGGGCCAGCCCCACCACAGAGAGGCCGGTTGGTTCCTGCTCACCTCTGTGCCGTCCCTTCCCGACCTGACCCCAGTGCAGGGGATAAGCTTCAGACAAGTCTTTCCATGTCCCTCTGCATGACAATAGACTTCCTCCCCTCTCCCATTCCACAGGCCCACCCACCCGGGACATCCACCTTTGTCATTAGCTCAGGAGAGGATGCAAGATGAGAATCTCTGCTATTGTGTGGGGAGACTCAGTTTCCCGGGTTTCCCCCATGGACACATGTTCTTCAGCTGGGTCTGATTTTCTCCAGACAAGCTGTCTTGGGAAGGATTTGGCCAGCCCTAAGAACCTGAAGGGAAAGGGCGGAGGGGGGTTCTCTCTCTGCCCCCGACAGCCCCGAGCTGGGTCGGTCCCTCAGACCTGGCCAGTGGCAGCCCATCCCCCGGCGCCCTTCCCCGGGGCATCCAAGGGCAGGCTCGGCGCCAGACCCACCCCGCTCGCCACTGCCCGACCATCGTCCTCCCTCGGGGGGCCTGGGCAGGACAGGGACCCGGCTGTGGGAGGCCTCCAGATCTCAGGCCTGGCACACCGTTTACCAGGCTGCTTCCTCCTCTGACGGGGGCCCAGCACCTGCCCCAGGAGACTTGGCAGCCGCCCCCAGGGCTCTATCCTCTGGAACTCGTCCCCTTGGAAGGGGCCTGGCCCAGGTGCCAGGTTCGGCTGGTCGGCCAGCCTCCTTTGGAGAAAGCAGGCAAGCCGAGCCAGGCTTGCAGTGGCCCTGGCGTGACACCTGCCACCTCAGGCAGAGGGCCTCCCGCGTGCCCTCCATGGCGGGTTTCTCCCCGGAGCGTGGCCTGGGCACTAGGAAGGCCGGGCCTCCCCGACTCCCGGGAGGAGGGGCTAGCCCAGTTGCGCCCTGGCCCCCAAACCCTCTGGTGCCATCTGCCTGTCTCGGCACTTCTGACTCCACAGAGCCTTTCCTACATCTGGGCTGCCTGCCGTGGCAAAGTGCAGGCGTGGGGTGAGGCCATGGCTTTGTCTTTCCAGGAAAAAATGAGCCCCTGGCCGAAGCAGCAGGCCCAGGCAGAGCCTTGAGCTTGACGCCCAGTAGGTCTGTGGCCCTCAGGGCCAGAGTAATGCTTTCAAGGCAGGGAAGCAGCCTGCAAGCTGAGTGGGAGTGGGGGAGGGGAGGGAGACAGCTGAAGCCGAGTCCAGAAGGGCGGCGATGGAAGAGCTGCAGCTGGGTCAGAGCCTGGAGGGAGGGCGGGGCCTTCACTGAGGACCCCCCGCCCCCCGAGGCCAGCCCTAGGCCCCGGCGGTCACGCATGCGCCCTTGGCCTGTGCGGTGTGTGGGGGCTTGAACCCAAGCCCGCAGGGCTCCCGGAGCGGCCAGAGAAAGAAGGGCCCATGGAGAGGTAGGCGAGGTGGGCAGGGGGCGCCACCTTACTCTCCTCAGCTCCCTGAGGGAGAGAGAGAGAGACAGAGACAGAGAGAGAGATCCCTGACCTCTGAGTCTCTGCCTCCACCGCTGGCTGGTGCCAACTCACGCGCCATCCCACTTCCAGCCATCACCCCCACGCCTGCCCCGGGGCCAGCCCCACCACAGAGAGGCCGGTTGGTTCCTGCTCACCTCTGTGCCGTCCCTTCCCGACCTGACCCCAGTGCAGGGGATAAGCTTCAGACAAGTCTTTCCATGTCCCTCTGCATGACAATAGACTTCCTCCCCTCTCCCATTCCACAGGCCCACCCACCCGGGACATCCACCTTTGTCATTAGCTCAGGAGAGGATGCAAGATGAGAATCTCTGCTATTGTGTGGGGAGACTCAGTTTCCCGGGTTTCCCCCATGGACACATGTTCTTCAGCTGGGTCTGATTTTCTCCAGACAAGCTGTCTTGGGAAGGATTTGGCCAGCCCTAAGAACCTGAAGGGAAAGGGCGGAGGGGGGTTCTCTCTCTGCCCCCGACAGCCCCGAGCTGGGTCGGTCCCTCAGACCTGGCCAGGGGCAGCCCATCCCCCGGCGCCCTTCCCCGGGGCATCCAAGGGCAGGCCCGGCGCCAGCCCCACCCCGCTCGCCACTGCCCGACCATCGTCCTCCCTCGGGGGGCCTGGGCAGGACAGGGACCCGGCTGTGGGAGGCCTCCAGATCTCAGGCCTGGCACACCGTTTACCAGGCTGCTTCCTCCTCTGACGGGGGCCCAGCACACGCCCCAGGAGACTTGGCAGCCGCCCCCAGGGCTCTATCCTCTGGAACTCGTCCCCTTGGAAGGGGCCTGGCCCAGGTGCCAGGTTCGGCTGGTCGGCCAGCCTCCTTTGGAGAAAGCAGGCAAGCCGAGCCAGGCTTGCAGTGGCCCTGGCGTGACACCTGCCACCTCAGGCAGAGGGCCTCCCGCGTGCCCTCCATGGCGGGTTTCTCCACGGAGCCGTGGCCTGGGCACTAGGAAGGCCGGGCCTCCCCGACTCCCGGGAGGAGGGGCTAGCCCAGTTGCGCCCTGGCCCCCAAACCCTCTGGTGCCATCTGCCTGTCTCGGCACTTCTGACTCCACAGAGCCTTTCCTACATCTGGGCTGCCTGCCGTGGCAAAGTGCAGGCGTGGGGTGAGGCCATGGCTTTGTCTTTCCAGGAAAAAATGAGCCCCTGGCCGAAGCAGCAGGCCCAGGCAGAGCCTTGAGCTTGAAGCCCAGTAGGTCTGTGGCCCTCAGGGCCAGAGCAATGCTTTCAAGGCAGGGCAGCGGCCTGCAAGCTGAGTGGGAGTGGGGGAGGGGAGGGAGACAGCTGAAGCCGAGTCCAGAAGGGCGGCGATGGAAGAGCTGCAGCTGGGTCAGAGCCTGGAGGGAGGGCGGGGCCTTCACTGAGGACCCCCCCGCCCCCCGAGGCCAGCCCTAGGCCCCGGCGGTCGCGCATGCGCCCTTGGCCTGTGCGGTGTGTGGGGGCTTGAACCCAAGCCCGCAGGGCTCCCGGAGCGGCCAGAGAAAGAAGGGCCCATGGAGAGGTAGGCGAGGTGGGCAGGGGGCGCCACCTTACTCTCCTCAGCTCCCTGAGGGAGAGAGAGAGAGACAGAGACAGAGAGAGAGATCCCTGACCTCTGAGTCTCTGCCTCCACCGCTGGCTGGTGCCAACTCACGCGCCATCCCACTTCCAGCCATCACCCCCACGCCTGCCCCGGGGCCAGCCCCACCACAGAGAGGCCGGTTGGTTCCTGCTCACCTCTGTGCCGTCCCTTCCCGACCTGACCCCAGTGCAGGGGATAAGCTTCAGACAAGTCTTTCCATGTCCCTCTGCATGACAATAAACTTCCTCCCCTCTCCCATTCCACAGGCCCACCCACCCGGGACATCCACCTTTGTCATTAGCTCAGGAGAGGATGCAAGATGAGAATCTCTGCTATTGTGTGGGGAGACTCAGTTTCCCGGGTTTCCCCCATGGACACATGTTCTTCAGCTGGGTCTGATTTTCTCCAGACAAGCTGTCTTGGGAAGGATTTGGCCAGCCCTAAGAACCTGAAGGGAAAGGGCGGAGGGGGGTTCTCTCTCTGCCCCCGACAGCCCCGAGCTGGGTCGGTCCCTCAGACCTGGCCAGTGGCAGCCCATCCCCCGGCGCCCTTCCCCGGGGCATCCAAGGGCAGGCTCGGCGCCAGACCCACCCCGCTCGCCACTGCCCGACCATCGTCCTCCCTCGGGGGGCCTGGGCAGGACAGGGACCCGGCTGTGGGAGGCCTCCAGATCTCAGGCCTGGCACACCGTTTACCAGGCTGCTTCCTCCTCTGACGGGGGCCCAGCACACGCCCCAGGAGACTTGGCAGCCGCCCCCAGGGCTCTATCCTCTGGAACTCGTCCCCTTGGAAGGGGCCTGGCCCAGGTGCCAGGTTCGGCTGGTCGGCCAGCCTCCTTTGGAGAAAGCAGGCAAGCCGAGCCAGGCTTGCAGTGGCCCTGGCGTGACACCTGCCACCTCAGGCAGAGGGCCTCCCGCGTGCCCTCCATGGCGGGTTTCTCCCCGGAGCGTGGCCTGGGCACTAGGAAGGCCGGGCCTCCCCGACTCCCGGGAGGAGGGGCTAGCCCAGTTGCGCCCTGGCCCCCAAACCCTCTGGTGCCATCTGCCTGTCTCGGCACTTCTGACTCCACAGAGCCTTTCCTACATCTGGGCTGCCTGCCGTGGCAAAGTGCAGGCG
Source organism: Diceros bicornis minor (assembly GCF_020826845.1). Taxonomy (NCBI): domain Eukaryota; kingdom Metazoa; phylum Chordata; class Mammalia; order Perissodactyla; family Rhinocerotidae; genus Diceros; species Diceros bicornis. The sequence goes on along the minus strand of NW_026691123.1, from coordinate 190,219 downwards.
TGGGGTGAGGCCATGGCTTTGTCTTTCCAGGAAAAAATGAGCCCCTGGCCGAAGCAGCAGGCCCAGGCAGAGCCTTGAGCTTGACGCCCAGTAGGTCTGTGGCCCTCAGGGCCAGAGCAATGCTTTCAAGGCAGGGAAGCAGCCTGCAAGCTGAGTGGGAGTGGTGGAGGGGAGGGAGACAGCTGAAGCCGAGTCCAGAAGGGCGGCGATGGAAGAGCTGCAGCTGGGTCAGAGCCTGGAGGGAGGGCGGGGCCTTCACTGAGGACCCCCCGCCCCCCGAGGCCAGCCCTAGGCCCCGGCGGTCGCGCATGCGCCCTTGGCCTGTGCGGTGTGTGGGGGCTTGAACCCAAGCCCGCAGGGCTCCCGGAGCGGCCAGAGAAAGAAGGGCCCATGGAGAGGTAGGCGAGGTGGGCAGGGGGCGCCACCTTACTCTCCTCAGCTCCCTGAGGGAGAGAGAGAGAGACAGAGACAGAGAGAGAGATCCCTGACCTCTGAGTCTCTGCCTCCACCGCTGGCTGGTGCCAACTCACGCGCCATCCCACTTCCAGCCATCACCCCCACGCCTGCCCCGGGGCCAGCCCCACCACAGAGAGGCCGGTTGGTTCCTGCTCACCTCTGTGCCGTCCCTTCCCGACCTGACCCCAGTGCAGGGGATAAGCTTCAGACAAGTCTTTCCATGTCCCTCTGCATGACAATAGACTTCCTCCCCTCTCCCATTCCACAGGCCCACCCACCCGGGACATCCACCTTTGTCATTAGCTCAGGAGAGGATGCAAGATGAGAATCTCTGCTATTGTGTGGGGAGACTCAGTTTCCCGGGTTTCCCCCATGGACACATGTTCTTCAGCTGGGTCTGATTTTCTCCAGACAAGCTGTCTTGGGAAGGATTTGGCCAGCCCTAAGAACCTGAAGGGAAAGGGCGGAGGGGGGTTCTCTCTCTGCCCCCGACAGCCCCGAGCTGGGTCGGTCCCTCAGACCTGGCCAGTGGCAGCCCATCCCCCGGCGCCCTTCCCCGGTGCATCCAAGGGCAGGCTCGGCGCCAGACCCACCCCGCTCGCCACTGCCCGACCATCGTCCTCCCTCGGGGGGCCTGGGCAGGACAGGGACCCGGCTGTGGGAGGCCTCCAGATCTCAGGCCTGGCACACCGTTTACCAGGCTGCTTCCTCCTCTGACGGGGGCCCAGCACACGCCCCAGGAGACTTGGCAGCCGCCCCCAGGGCTCTATCCTCTGGAACTCGTCCCCTTGGAAGGGGCCTGGCCCAGGTGCCAGGTTCGGCTGGTCGGCCAGCCTCCTTTGGAGAAAGCAGGCAAGCCGAGCCAGGCTTGCAGTGGCCCTGGCGTGACACCTGCCACCTCAGGCAGAGGGCCTCCCGCGTGCCCTCCATGGCGGGTTTCTCCCCGGAGCCGTGGCCTGGGCACTAGGAAGGCCGGGCCTCCCCGACTCCCGGGAGGATGGGCTAGCCCAGTTGCGCGCTGGCCCCCAAACCCTCTGGTGCCATCTGCCTGTCTCGGCACTTCTGACTCCACAGAGCCTTTCCTACATCTGGGCTGCCTGCCGTGGCAAAGTGCAGGCGTGGGGTGAGGCCATGGCTTTGTCTTTCCAGGAAAAAATGAGCCCCTGGCCGAAGCAGCAGGCCCAGGCAGAGCCTTGAGCTTGAAGCCCAGTAGGTCTGTGGCCCTCAGGGCCAGAGCAATGCTTTCAAGGCAGGGAAGCAGCCTGCAAGCTGAGTGGGAGTGGGGGAGGGGAGGGAGACAGCTGAAGCCGAGTCCAGAAGGGCGGCGATGGAAGAGCTGCAGCTGGGTCAGAGCCTGGAGGGAGGGCGGGGCCTTCACTGAGGACCCCCCGCCCCCCGAGGCCAGCCCTAGGCCCCGGCGGTCGCGCATGCGCCCTTGGCCTGTGCGGTGTGTGGGGGCTTGAACCCAAGCCCGCAGGGCTCCCGGAGCGGCCAGAGAAAGAAGGGCCCATGGAGAGGTAGGCGAGGTGGGCAGGGGGCGCCACCTTACTCTCCTCAGCTCCCTGAGGGAGAGAGAGAGAGACAGAGACAGAGAGAGAGATCCCTGACCTCTGAGTCTCTGCCTCCACCGCTGGCTGGTGCCAACTCACGCGCCATCCCACTTCCAGCCATCACCCCCACGCCTGCCCCGGGGCCAGCCCCACCACAGAGAGGCCGGTTGGTTCCTGCTCACCTCTGTGCCGTCCCTTCCCGACCTGACCCCAGTGCAGGGGATAAGCTTCAGACAAGTCTTTCCATGTCCCTCTGCATGACAATAGACTTCCTCCCCTCTCCCATTCCACAGGCCCACCCACCCGGGACATCCACCTTTGTCATTAGCTCAGGAGAGGATGCAAGATGAGAATCTCTGCTATTGTGTGGGGAGACTCAGTTTCCCGGGTTTCCCCCATGGACACATGTTCTTCAGCTGGGTCTGATTTTCTCCAGACAAGCTGTCTTGGGAAGGATTTGGCCAGCCCTAAGAACCTGAAGGGAAAGGGCGGAGGGGGGTTCTCTCTCTGCCCCCGACAGCCCCGAGCTGGGTCGGTCCCTCAGACCTGGCCAGGGGCAGCCCATCCCCCGGCGCCCTTCCCCGGGGCATCCAAGGGCAGGCCCGGCGCCAGCCCCACCCCGCTCGCCACTGCCCGACCATCGTCCTCCCTCGGGGGGCCTGGGCAGGACAGGGACCCGGGTGTGGGAGGCCTCCAGATCTCAGGCCTGGCACACCGTTTACCAGGCTGCTTCCTCCTCTGACGGGGGCCCAGCACACGCCCCAGGAGACTTGGCAGCCGCCCCCAGGGCTCTATCCTCTGGAACTCGTCCCCTTGGAAGGGGCCTGGCCCAGGTGCCAGGTTCGGCTGGTCGGCCAGCCTCCTTTGGAGAAAGCAGGCAAGCCGAGCCAGGCTTGCAGTGGCCCTGGCGTGACACCTGCCACCTCAGGCAGAGGGCCTCCCGCGTGCCCTCCATGGCGGGTTTCTCCCCGGAGCCATGGCCTGGGCACTAGGAAGGCCGGGCCTCCCCGACTCCCGGGAGGAGGGGCTAGCCCAGTTGCGCGCTGGCCCCCAAACCCTCTGGTGCCATCTGCCTGTCTCGGCACTTCTGACTCCACAGAGCCTTTCCTACATCTGGGCTGCCTGCCGTGGCAAAGTGCAGGCGTGTGGTGAGGCCATGGCTTTGTCTTTCCAGGAAAAAATGAGCCCCTGGCCGAAGCAGCAGGCCCAGGCAGAGCCTTGAGCTTGAAGCCCAGTAGGTCTGTGGCCCTCAGGGCCAGAGCAATGCTTTCAAGGCAGGGAAGCGGCCTGCAAGTTGAGTGGGAGTGGGGGAGGGGAGGGAGACAGCTGAAGCCGAGTCCAGAAGGGCGGCGATGGAAGAGCTGCAGCTGGGTCAGAGCCTGGAGGGAGGGCGGGGCCTTCACTGAGGACCCCCCCGCCCCCCGAGGCCAGCCCTAGGCCCCGGCGGTCGCGCATGCGCCCTTGGCCTGTGCGGTGTGTGGGGGCTTGAACCCAAGCCCGCAGGGCTCCCGGAGCGGCCAGAGAAAGAAGGGCCCATGGAGAGGTAGGCGAGGTGGGCAGGGGGCGCCACCTTACTCTCCTCAGCTCCCTGAGGGAGAGAGAGAGAGACAGAGACAGAGAGAGAGATCCCTGACCTCTGAGTCTCTGCCTCCACCGCTGGCTGGTGCCAACTCACGCGCCATCCCACTTCCAGCCATCACCCCCACGCCTGCCCCGGGGCCAGCCCCACCACAGAGAGGCCGGTTGGTTCCTGCTCACCTCTGTGCCGTCCCTTCCCGACCTGACCCCAGTGCAGGGGATAAGCTTCAGACAAGTCTTTCCATGTCCCTCTGCATGACAATAGACTTCCTCCCCTCTCCCATTCCACAGGCCCACCCACCCGGGACATCCACCTTTGTCATTAGCTCAGGAGAGGATGCAAGATGAGAATCTCTGCTATTGTGTGGGGAGACTCAGTTTCCCGGGTTTCCCCCATGGACACATGTTCTTCAGCTGGGTCTGATTTTCTCCAGACAAGCTGTCTTGGGAAGGATTTGGCCAGCCCTAAGAACCTGAAGGGAAAGGGCGGAGGGGGGTTCTCTCTCTGCCCCCGACAGCCCCGAGCTGGGTCGGTCCCTCAGACCTGGCCAGGGGCAGCCCATCCCCCGGCGCCCTTCCCCGGGGGATCCAAGGGCAGGCTCGGCGCCAGCCCCACCCCGCTCGCCACTGCCCGACCATCGTCCTCCCTCGGGGGGCCTGGGCAGGACAGGGACCCGGCTGTGGGAGGCCTCCAGATCTCAGGCTTGGCACACCGTTTACCAGGCTGCTTCCTCCTCTGACGGGGGCCCAGCACACGCCCCAGGAGACTTGGCAGCCGCCCCCAGGGCTCTATCCTCTGGAACTCGTCCCCTTGGAAGGGGCCTGGCCCAGGTGCCAGGTTCGGCTGGTCGGCCAGCCTCCTTTGGAGAAAGCAGGCAAGCCGAGCCAGGCTTGCAGTGGCCCTGGCGTGACACATGCCACCTCAGGCAGAGGGCCTCCCGCGAGCCCTCCATGGCGGGTTTCTCCCCGGAGCCGTGGCCTGGGCACTAGGAAGGCCGGGCCTCCCCGACTCCCGGGAGGAGGGGCTAGCCCAGTTGCGCGCTGGCCCCCAAACCCTCTGGTGCCATCTGCCTGTCTCGGCACTTCTGACTCCACAGAGCCTTTCCTACATCTGGGCTGCCTGCCGTGGCAAAGTGCAGGCGTGGGGTGAGGCCATGGCTTTGTCTTTCCAGGAAAAAATGAGCCCCTGGCCGAAGCAGCAGGCCCAGGCAGAGCCTTGAGCTTGAAGCCCAGTAGGTCTGTGGCCCTCAGGGCCAGAGCAATGCTGTCAAGGCAGGGAAGCGGCCTGCAAGCTGAGTGGGAGTGGGGGAGGGGAGGGAGACAGCTGAAGCCGAGTCCAGAAGGGCGGCGATGGAAGAGCTGCAGCTGGGTCAGAGCCTGGAGGGAGGGCGGGGCCTTCACTGAGGACCCCCCCGCCCCCCGAGGCCAGCCCTAGGCCCCGGCGGTCGCGCATGCGCCCTTGGCCTGTGCGGTGTGTGGGGGCTTGAACCCAAGCCCGCAGGGCTCCCGGAGCGGCCAGAGAAAGAAGGGCCCATGGAGAGGTAGGCGAGGTGGGCAGGGGGCGCCACCTTACTCTCCTCAGCTCCCTGAGGGAGAGAGAGAGAGACAGAGACAGAGAGAGAGATCCCTGACCTCTGAGTCTCTGCCTCCACCGCTGGCTGGTGCCAACTCACGCGCCATCCCACTTCCAGCCATCACCCCCACGCCTGCCCCGGGGCCAGCCCCACCACAGAGAGGCCGGTTGGTTCCTGCTCACCTCTGTGCCGTCCCTTCCCGACCTGACCCCAGTGCAGGGGATAAGCTTCAGACAAGTCTTTCCATGTCCCTCTGCATGACAATAGACTTCCTCCCCTCTCCCATTCCACAGGCCCACCCACCCGGGACATCCACCTTTGTCATTAGCTCAGGAGAGGATGCAAGATGAGAATCTCTGCTATTGTGTGGGGAGACTCAGTTTCCCGGGTTTCCCCCATGGACACATGTTCTTCAGCTGGGTCTGATTTTCTCCAGACAAGCTGTCTTGGGAAGGATTTGGCCAGCCCTAAGAACCTGAAGGGAAAGGGCGGAGGGGGGTTCTCTCTCTGCCCCCGACAGCCCCGAGCTGGGTCGGTCCCTCAGACCTGGCCAGGGGCAGCCCATCCCCCGGCGCCCTTCCCCGGGGCATCCAAGGGCAGGCCCGGCGCCAGCCCCACCCCGCTCGCCACTGCCCGACCATCGTCCTCCCTCGGGGGGCCTGGGCAGGACAGGGACCCGGGTGTGGGAGGCCTCCAGATCTCAGGCCTGGCACACCGTTTACCAGGCTGCTTCCTCCTCTGACGGGGGCCCAGCACACGCCCCAGGAGACTTGGCAGCCGCCCCCAGGGCTCTATCCTCTGGAACTCGTCCCCTTGGAAGGGGCCTGGCCCAGGTGCCAGGTTCGGCTGGTCGGCCAGCCTCCTTTGGAGAAAGCAGGCAAGCCGAGCCAGGCTTGCAGTGGCCCTGGCGTGACACCTGCCACCTCAGGCAGAGGGCCTCCCGCGTGCCCTCCATGGCGGGTTTCTCCCCGGAGCCATGGCCTGGGCACTAGGAAGGCCGGGCCTCCCCGACTCCCGGGAGGAGGGGCTAGCCCAGTTGCGCGCTGGCCCCCAAACCCTCTGGTGCCATCTGCCTGTCTCGGCACTTCTGACTCCACAGAGCCTTTCCTACATCTGGGCTGCCTGCCGTGGCAAAGTGCAGGCGTGTGGTGAGGCCATGGCTTTGTCTTTCCAGGAAAAAATGAGCCCCTGGCCGAAGCAGCAGGCCCAGGCAGAGCCTTGAGCTTGAAGCCCAGTAGGTCTGTGGCCCTCAGGGCCAGAGCAATGCTTTCAAGGCAGGGAAGCGGCCTGCAAGTTGAGTGGGAGTGGGGGAGGGGAGGGAGACAGCTGAAGCCGAGTCCAGAAGGGCGGCGATGGAAGAGCTGCAGCTGGGTCAGAGCCTGGAGGGAGGGCGGGGCCTTCACTGAGGACCCCCCCGCCCCCCGAGGCCAGCCCTAGGCCCCGGCGGTCGCGCATGCGCCCTTGGCCTGTGCGGTGTGTGGGGGCTTGAACCCAAGCCCGCAGGGCTCCCGGAGCGGCCAGAGAAAGAAGGGCCCATGGAGAGGTAGGCGAGGTGGGCAGGGGGCGCCACCTTACTCTCCTCAGCTCCCTGAGGGAGAGAGAGAGAGACAGAGACAGAGAGAGAGATCCCTGACCTCTGAGTCTCTGCCTCCACCGCTGGCTGGTGCCAACTCACGCGCCATCCCACTTCCAGCCATCACCCCCACGCCTGCCCCGGGGCCAGCCCCACCACAGAGAGGCCGGTTGGTTCCTGCTCACCTCTGTGCCGTCCCTTCCCGACCTGACCCCAGTGCAGGGGATAAGCTTCAGACAAGTCTTTCCATGTCCCTCTGCATGACAATAGACTTCCTCCCCTCTCCCATTCCACAGGCCCACCCACCCGGGACATCCACCTTTGTCATTAGCTCAGGAGAGGATGCAAGATGAGAATCTCTGCTATTGTGTGGGGAGACTCAGTTTCCCGGGTTTCCCCCATGGACACATGTTCTTCAGCTGGGTCTGATTTTCTCCAGACAAGCTGTCTTGGGAAGGATTTGGCCAGCCCTAAGAACCTGAAGGGAAAGGGCGGAGGGGGGTTCTCTCTCTGCCCCCGACAGCCCCGAGCTGGGTCGGTCCCTCAGACCTGGCCAGGGGCAGCCCATCCCCCGGCGCCCTTCCCCGGGGCATCCAAGGGCAGGCTCGGCGCCAGCCCCACCCCGCTCGCCACTGCCCGACCATCGTCCTCCCTCGGGGGGCCTGGGCAGGACAGGGACCCGGGTGTGGGAGGCCTCCAGATCTCAGGCCTGGCACACCGTTTACCAGGCTGCTTCCTCCTCTGACGGGGGCCCAGCACACGCCCCAGGAGACTTGGCAGCCGCCCCCAGGGCTCTATCCTCTGGAACTCGTCCCCTTGGAAGGGGCCTGGCCCAGGTGCCAGGTTCGGCTGGTCGGCCAGCCTCCTTTGGAGAAAGCAGGCAAGCCGAGCCAGGCTTGCAGTGGCCCTGGCGTGACACCTGCCACCTCAGGCAGAGGGCCTCCCGCGTGCCCTCCATGGCGGGTTTCTCCCCGGAGCCATGGCCTGGGCACTAGGAAGGCCGGGCCTCCCCGACTCCCGGGAGGAGGGGCTAGCCCAGTTGCGCGCTGGCCCCCAAACCCTCTGGTGCCATCTGCCTGTCTCGGCACTTCTGACTCCACAGAGCCTTTCCTACATCTGGGCTGCCTGCCGTGGCAAAGTGCAGGCGTGTGGTGAGGCCATGGCTTTGTCTTTCCAGGAAAAAATGAGCCCCTGGCCGAAGCAGCAGGCCCAGGCAGAGCCTTGAGCTTGAAGCCCAGTAGGTCTGTGGCCCTCAGGGCCAGAGCAATGCTTTCAAGGCAGGGAAGCGGCCTGCAAGTTGAGTGGGAGTGGGGGAGGGGAGGGAGACAGCTGAAGCCGAGTCCAGAAGGGCGGCGATGGAAGAGCTGCAGCTGGGTCAGAGCCTGGAGGGAGGGCGGGGCCTTCACTGAGGACCCCCCCGCCCCCCGAGGCCAGCCCTAGGCCCCGGCGGTCGCGCATGCGCCCTTGGCCTGTGCGGTGTGTGGGGGCTTGAACCCAAGCCCGCAGGGCTCCCGGAGCGGCCAGAGAAAGAAGGGCCCATGGAGAGGTAGGCGAGGTGGGCAGGGGGCGCCACCTTACTCTCCTCAGCTCCCTGAGGGAGAGAGAGAGAGACAGAGACAGAGAGAGAGATCCCTGACCTCTGAGTCTCTGCCTCCACCGCTGGCTGGTGCCAACTCACGCGCCATCCCACTTCCAGCCATCACCCCCACGCCTGCCCCGGGGCCAGCCCCACCACAGAGAGGCCAGTTGGTTCCTGCTCACCTCTGTGCCGTCCCTTCCCGACCTGACCCCAGTGCAGGGGATAAGCTTCAGACAAGTCTTTCCATGTCCCTCTGCATGACAATAGACTTCCTCCCCTCTCCCATTCCACAGGCCCACCCACCCGGGACATCCACCTTTGTCATTAGCTCAGGAGAGGATGCAAGATGAGAATCTCTGCTATTGTGTGGGGAGACTCAGTTTCCCGGGTTTCCCCCATGGACACATGTTCTTCAGCTGGGTCTGATTTTCTCCAGACAAGCTGTCTTGGGAAGGATTTGGCCAGCCCTAAGAACCTGAAGGGAAAGGGCGGAGGGGGGTTCTCTCTCTGCCCCCGACAGCCCCGAGCTGGGTCGGTCCCTCAGACCTGGCCAGGGGCAGCCCATCCCCCGGCGCCCTTCCCCGGGGGATCCAAGGGCAGGCTCGGCGCCAGCCCCACCCCGCTCGCCACTGCCCGACCATCGTCCTCCCTCGGGGGGCCTGGGCAGGACAGGGACCCGGCTGTGGGAGGCCTCCAGATCTCAGGCTTGGCACACCGTTTACCAGGCTGCTTCCTCCTCTGACGGGGGCCCAGCACACGCCCCAGGAGACTTGGCAGCCGCCCCCAGGGCTCTATCCTCTGGAACTCGTCCCCTTGGAAGGGGCCTGGCCCAGGTGCCAGGTTCGGCTGGTCGGCCAGCCTCCTTTGGAGAAAGCAGGCAAGCCGAGCCAGGCTTGCAGTGGCCCTGGCGTGACACATGCCACCTCAGGCAGAGGGCCTCCCGCGAGCCCTCCATGGCGGGTTTCTCCCCGGAGCCGTGGCCTGGGCACTAGGAAGGCCGGGCCTCCCCGACTCCCGGGAGGAGGGGCTAGCCCAGTTGCGCGCTGGCCCCCAAACCCTCTGGTGCCATCTGCCTGTCTCGGCACTTCTGACTCCACAGAGCCTTTCCTACATCTGGGCTGCCTGCCGTGGCAAAGTGCAGGCGTGGGGTGAGGCCATGGCTTTGTCTTTCCAGGAAAAAATGAGCCCCTGGCCGAAGCAGCAGGCCCAGGCAGAGCCTTGAGCTTGAAGCCCAGTAGGTCTGTGGCCCTCAGGGCCAGAGCAATGCTGTCAAGGCAGGGAAGCGGCCTGCAAGCTGAGTGGGAGTGGGGGAGGGGAGGGAGACAGCTGAAGCCGAGTCCAGAAGGGCGGCGATGGAAGAGCTGCAGCTGGGTCAGAGCCTGGAGGGAGGGCGGGGCCTTCACTGAGGACCCCCCCGCCCCCCGAGGCCAGCCCTAGGCCCCGGCGGTCGCGCATGCGCCCTTGGCCTGTGCGGTGTGTGGGGGCTTGAACCCAAGCCCGCAGGGCTCCCGGAGCGGCCAGAGAAAGAAGGGCCCATGGAGAGGTAGGCGAGGTGGGCAGGGGGCGCCACCTTACTCTCCTCAGCTCCCTGAGGGAGAGAGAGAGAGACAGAGACAGAGAGAGAGATCCCTGACCTCTGAGTCTCTGCCTCCACCGCTGGCTGGTGCCAACTCACGCGCCATCCCACTTCCAGCCATCACCCCCACGCCTGCCCCGGGGCCAGCCCCACCACAGAGAGGCCGGTTGGTTCCTGCTCACCTCTGTGCCGTCCCTTCCCGACCTGACCCCAGTGCAGGGGATAAGCTTCAGACAAGTCTTTCCATGTCCCTCTGCATGACAATAGACTTCCTCCCCTCTCCCATTCCACAGGCCCACCCACCCGGGACATCCACCTTTGTCATTAGCTCAGGAGAGGATGCAAGATGAGAATCTCTGCTATTGTGTGGGGAGACTCAGTTTCCCGGGTTTCCCCCATGGACACATGTTCTTCAGCTGGGTCTGATTTTCTCCAGACAAGCTGTCTTGGGAAGGATTTGGCCAGCCCTAAGAACCTGAAGGGAAAGGGCGGAGGGGGGTTCTCTCTCTGCCCCCGACAGCCCCGAGCTGGGTCGGTCCCTCAGACCTGGCCAGGGGCAGCCCATCCCCCGGCGCCCTTCCCCGGGGCATCCAAGGGCAGGCCCGGCGCCAGCCCCACCCCGCTCGCCACTGCCCGACCATCGTCCTCCCTCGGGGGGCCTGGGCAGGACAGGGACCCGGGTGTGGGAGGCCTCCAGATCTCAGGCCTGGCACACCGTTTACCAGGCTGCTTCCTCCTCTGACGGGGGCCCAGCACACGCCCCAGGAGACTTGGCAGCCGCCCCCAGGGCTCTATCCTCTGGAACTCGTCCCCTTGGAAGGGGCCTGGCCCAGGTGCCAGGTTCGGCTGGTCGGCCAGCCTCCTTTGGAGAAAGCAGGCAAGCCGAGCCAGGCTTGCAGTGGCCCTGGCGTGACACCTGCCACCTCAGGCAGAGGGCCTCCCGCGTGCCCTCCATGGCGGGTTTCTCCCCGGAGCCATGGCCTGGGCACTAGGAAGGCCGGGCCTCCCCGACTCCCGGGAGGAGGGGCTAGCCCAGTTGCGCGCTGGCCCCCAAACCCTCTGGTGCCATCTGCCTGTCTCGGCACTTCTGACTCCACAGAGCCTTTCCTACATCTGGGCTGCCTGCCGTGGCAAAGTGCAGGCGTGTGGTGAGGCCATGGCTTTGTCTTTCCAGGAAAAAATGAGCCCCTGGCCGAAGCAGCAGGCCCAGGCAGAGCCTTGAGCTTGAAGCCCAGTAGGTCTGTGGCCCTCAGGGCCAGAGCAATGCTTTCAAGGCAGGGAAGCGGCCTGCAAGTTGAGTGGGAGTGGGGGAGGGGAGGGAGACAGCTGAAGCCGAGTCCAGAAGGGCGGCGATGGAAGAGCTGCAGCTGGGTCAGAGCCTGGAGGGAGGGCGGGGCCTTCACTGAGGACCCCCCCGCCCCCCGAGGCCAGCCCTAGGCCCCGGCGGTCGCGCATGCGCCCTTGGCCTGTGCGGTGTGTGGGGGCTTGAACCCAAGCCCGCAGGGCTCCCGGAGCGGCCAGAGAAAGAAGGGCCCATGGAGAGGTAGGCGAGGTGGGCAGGGGGCGCCACCTTACTCTCCTCAGCTCCCTGAGGGAGAGAGAGAGAGACAGAGACAGAGAGAGAGATCCCTGACCTCTGAGTCTCTGCCTCCACCGCTGGCTGGTGCCAACTCACGCGCCATCCCACTTCCAGCCATCACCCCCACGCCTGCCCCGGGGCCAGCCCCACCACAGAGAGGCCGGTTGGTTCCTGCTCACCTCTGTGCCGTCCCTTCCCGACCTGACCCCAGTGCAGGGGATAAGCTTCAGACAAGTCTTTCCATGTCCCTCTGCATGACAATAGACTTCCTCCCCTCTCCCATTCCACAGGCCCACCCACCCGGGACATCCACCTTTGTCATTAGCTCAGGAGAGGATGCAAGATGAGAATCTCTGCTATTGTGTGGGGAGACTCAGTTTCCCGGGTTTCCCCCATGGACACATGTTCTTCAGCTGGGTCTGATTTTCTCCAGACAAGCTGTCTTGGGAAGGATTTGGCCAGCCCTAAGAACCTGAAGGGAAAGGGCGGAGGGGGGTTCTCTCTCTGCCCCCGACAGCCCCGAGCTGGGTCGGTCCCTCAGACCTGGCCAGGGGCAGCCCATCCCCCGGCGCCCTTCCCCGGGGGATCCAAGGGCAGGCTCGGCGCCAGCCCCACCCCGCTCGCCACTGCCCGACCATCGTCCTCCCTCGGGGGGCCTGGGCAGGACAGGGACCCGGCTGTGGGAGGCCTCCAGATCTCAGGCTTGGCACACCGTTTACCAGGCTGCTTCCTCCTCTGACGGGGGCCCAGCACACGCCCCAGGAGACTTGGCAGCCGCCCCCAGGGCTCTATCCTCTGGAACTCGTCCCCTTGGAAGGGGCCTGGCCCAGGTGCCAGGTTCGGCTGGTCGGCCAGCCTCCTTTGGAGAAAGCAGGCAAGCCGAGCCAGGCTTGCAGTGGCCCTGGCGTGACACATGCCACCTCAGGCAGAGGGCCTCCCGCGAGCCCTCCATGGCGGGTTTCTCCCCGGAGCCGTGGCCTGGGCACTAGGAAGGCCGGGCCTCCCCGACTCCCGGGAGGAGGGGCTAGCCCAGTTGCGCGCTGGCCCCCAAACCCTCTGGTGCCATCTGCCTGTCTCGGCACTTCTGACTCCACAGAGCCTTTCCTACATCTGGGCTGCCTGCCGTGGCAAAGTGCAGGCGTGGGGTGAGGCCATGGCTTTGTCTTTCCAGGAAAAAATGAGCCCCTGGCCGAAGCAGCAGGCCCAGGCAGAGCCTTGAGCTTGAAGCCCAGTAGGTCTGTGGCCCTCAGGGCCAGAGCAATGCTGTCAAGGCAGGGAAGCGGCCTGCAAGCTGAGTGGGAGTGGGGGAGGGGAGGGAGACAGCTGAAGCCGAGTCCAGAAGGGCGGCGATGGAAGAGCTGCAGCTGGGTCAGAGCCTGGAGGGAGGGCGGGGCCTTCACTGAGGACCCCCCCGCCCCCCGAGGCCAGCCCTAGGCCCCGGCGGTCGCGCATGCGCCCTTGGCCTGTGCGGTGTGTGGGGGCTTGAACCCAAGCCCGCAGGGCTCCCGGAGCGGCCAGAGAAAGAAGGGCCCATGGAGAGGTAGGCGAGGTGGGCAGGGGGCGCCACCTTACTCTCCTCAGCTCCCTGAGGGAGAGAGAGAGAGACAGAGACAGAGAGAGAGATCCCTGACCTCTGAGTCTCTGCCTCCACCGCTGGCTGGTGCCAACTCACGCGCCATCCCACTTCCAGCCATCACCCCCACGCCTGCCCCGGGGCCAGCCCCACCACAGAGAGGCCGGTTGGTTCCTGCTCACCTCTGTGCCGTCCCTTCCCGACCTGACCCCAGTGCAGGGGATAAGCTTCAGACAAGTCTTTCCATGTCCCTCTGCATGACAATAGACTTCCTCCCCTCTCCCATTTCACAGGCCCACCCACCCGGGACATCCACCTTTGTCATTAGCTCAGGAGAGGATGCAAGATGAGAATCTCTGCTATTGTGTGGGGAGACTCAGTTTCCCGGGTTTCCCCCATGGACACATGTTCTTCAGCTGGGTCTGATTTTCTCCAGACAAGCTGTCTTGGGAAGGATTTGGCCAGCCCTAAGAACCTGAAGGGAAAGGGCGGAGGGGGGTTCTCTCTCTGCCCCCGACAGCCCCGAGCTGGGTCGGTCCCTCAGACCTGGCCAGGGGCAGCCCATCCCCCGGCGCCCTTCCCCGGGGCATCCAAGGGCAGGCTCGGCGCCAGCCCCACCCCGCTCGCCACTGCCCGACCATCGTCCTCCCTCGGGGGGCCTGGGCAGGACAGGGACCCGGCTGTGGGAGGCCTCCAGATCTCAGGCCTGGCACACCGTTTACCAGGCTGCTTCCTCCTCTGACGGGGGCCCAGCACACGCCCCAGGAGACTTGGCAGCCGCCCCCAGGGCTCTATCCTCTGCAACTCGTCCACTTGGAAGGGGCCTGGCCCAGGTGCCAGGTTCGGCTGGTCGGCCAGCCTCCTTTGGAGAAAGCAGGCAAGCCGAGCCAGGCTTGCAGTGGCCCTGGCGTGACACCTGCCACCTCAGGCAGAGGGCCTCCCGCGTGCCCTCCATGGCGGGTTTCTCCCCGGAGCCGTGGCCTGGGCACTAGGAAGGCCGGGCCTCCCCGACTCCCGGGAGGAGGGGCTAGCCCAGTTGCGCGCTGGCCCCCAAACCCTCTGGTGCCATCTGCCTGTCTCGGCACTTCTGACTCCACAGAGCCTTTCCTACATCTGGGCTGCCTGCCGTGGCAAAGTGCAGGCGTGGGGTGAGGCCATGGCTTTGTCTTTCCAGGAAAAAATGAGCCCCTGGCCGAAGCAGCAGGCCCAGGCAGAGCCTTGAGCTTGAAGCCCAGTAGGTCTGTGGCCCTCAGGGCCAGAGCAATGCTGTCAAGGCAGGGAAGCGGCCTGCAAGCTGAGTGGGAGTGGGGGAGGGGAGGGAGACAGCTGAAGCCGAGTCCAGAAGGGCGGCGATGGAAGAGCTGCAGCTGGGTCAGAGCCTGGAGGGAGGGCGGGGCCTTCACTGAGGACCCCCCCGCCCCCCGAGGCCAGCCCTAGGCCCCGGCGGTCGCGCATGCGCCCTTGGCCTGTGCGGTGTGTGGGGGCTTGAACCCAAGCCCGCAGGGCTCCCGGAGCGGCCAGAGAAAGAAGGGCCCATGGAGAGGTAGGCGAGGTGGGCAGGGGGTGCCACCTTACTCTCCTCAGCTCCCTGAGGGAGAGAGAGAGAGACAGAGACAGAGAGAGAGATCCCTGACCTCTGAGTCTCTGCCTCCACCGCTGGCTGGTGCCAACTCACGCGCCATCCCACTTCCAGCCATCACCCCCACGCCTGCCCCGGGGCCAGCCCCACCACAGAGAGGCCGGTTGGTTCCTGCTCACCTCTGTGCCGTCCCTTCCCGACCTGACCCCAGTGCAGGGGATAAGCTTCAGACAAGTCTTTCCATGTCCCTCTGCATGACAATAGACTTCCTCCCCTCTCCCATTCCACAGGCCCACCCACCCGGGACATCCACCTTTGTCATTAGCTCAGGAGAGGATGCAAGATGAGAATCTCTGCTATTGTGTGGGGAGACTCAGTTTCCCGGGTTTCCCCCATGGACACATGTTCTTCAGCTGGGTCTGATTTTCTCCAGACAAGCTGTCTTGGGAAGGATTTGGCCAGCCCTAAGAACCTGAAGGGAAAGGGCGGAGGGGGGTTCTCTCTCTGCCCCCGACAGCCCCGAGCTGGGTCGGTCCCTCAGACCTGGCCAGGGGCAGCCCATCCCCCGGCGCCCTTCACCTGGGCATCCAAGGGCAGGCTCGGCGCCAGCCCCACCCCGCTCGCCACTGCCCGACCATCGTCCTCCCTCGGGGGGCCTGGGCAGGACAGGGACCCGGCTGTGGGAGGCCTCCAGATCTCAGGCCTGGCACACCGTTTACCAGGCTGCTTCCTCCTCTGACGGGGGCCCAGCACACGCCCCAGGAGACTTGGCAGCCGCCCCCAGGGCTCTATCCTCTGGAACTCGTCCCCTTGGAAGGGGCCTGGCCCAGGTGCCAGGTTCGGCTGGTCGGCCAGCCTCCTTTGGAGAAAGCAGGCAAGCCGAGCCAGGCTTGCAGTGGCCCTGGCGTGACACCTGCCACCTCAGGCAGAGGGCCTCCCGCGTGCCCTCCATGGCGGGTTTCTCCCCGGAGCCGTGGCCTGGGCACTAGGAAGGCCGGGCCTCCCCGACTCCCGGGAGGAGGGGCTAGCCCAGTTGCGCGCTGGCCCCCAAACCCTCTGGTGCCATCTGCCTGTCTCGGCACTTCTGACTCCACAGAGCCTTTCCTACATCTGGGCTGCCTGCCGTGGCAAAGTGCAGGCGTGGGGTGAGGCCATGGCTTTGTCTTTCCAGGAAAAAATGAGCCCCTGGCCGAAGCAGCAGGCCCAGGCAGAGCCTTGAGCTTGAAGCCCAGTAGGTCTGTGGCCCTCAGGGCCAGAGCAATGCTGTCAAGGCAGGGAAGCGGCCTGCAAGCTGAGTGGGAGTGGGGGAGGGGAGGGAGACAGCTGAAGCCGAGTCCAGAAGGGCGGCGATGGAAGAGCTGCAGCTGGGTCAGAGCCTGGAGGGAGGGCGGGGCCTTCACTGAGGACCCCCCCGCCCCCCGAGGCCAGCCCTAGGCCCCGGCGGTCGCGCATGCGCCCTTGGCCTGTGCGGTGTGTGGGGGCTTGAACCCAAGCCCGCAGGGCTCCCGGAGCGGCCAGAGAAAGAAGGGCCCATGGAGAGGTAGGCGAGGTGGGCAGGGGGCGCCACCTTACTCTCCTCAGCTCCCTGAGGGAGAGAGACAGAGACAGAGACAGAGAGAGAGATCCCTGACCTCTGAGTCTCTGCCTCCACCGCTGGCTGGTGCCAACTCACGCGCCATCCCACTTCCAGCCATCACCCCCACGCCTGCCCCGGGGCCAGCCCCACCACAGAGAGGCCGGTTGGTTCCTGCTCACCTCTGTGCCGTCCCTTCCCGACCTGACCCCAGTGCAGGGGATAAGCTTCAGACAAGTCTTTCCATGTCCCTCTGCATGACAATAGACTTCCTCCCCTCTCCCATTCCACAGGCCCACCCACCCGGGACATCCACCTTTGTCATTAGCTCAGGAGAGGATGCAAGATGAGAATCTCTGCTATTGTGTGGGGAGACTCAGTTTCCCGGGTTTCCCCCATGGACACATGTTCTTCAGCTGGGTCTGATTTTCTCCAGACAAGCTGTCTTGGGAAGGATTTGGCCAGCCCTAAGAACCTGAAGGGAAAGGGCGGAGGGGGGTTCTCTCTCTGCCCCCGACAGCCCCGAGCTGGGTCGGTCCCTCAGACCTGGCCAGGGGCAGCCCATCCCCCGGCGCCCTTCCCCGGGGCATCCAAGGGCAGGCCCGGCGCCAGCCCCACCCCGCTCGCCACTGCCCAACCATCGTCCTCCCTCGGGGGGCCTGGGCAGGACAGGGACCCGGGTGTGGGAGGCCTCCAGATCTCAGGCCTGGCACACCGTTTACCAGGCTGCTTCCTCCTCTGACGGGGGCCCAGCACACGCCCCAGGAGACTTGGCAGCCGCCCCCAGGGCTCTATCCTCTGCAACTCGTCCCCTTGGAAGGGGCCTGGCCCAGGTGCCAGGTTCGGCTGGTCGGCCAGCCTCCTTTGGAGAAAGCAGGCAAGCCGAGCCAGGCTTGCAGTGGCCCTGGCGTGATACCTGCCACCTCAGGCGGAGGGCCTCCCGCGTGCCCTCCATGGCGGGTTTCTCCCCGGAGCCGTGGCCTGGGCACTAGGAAGGCCGGGCCTCCCCGACTCCCGGGAGGAGGGGCTAGCCCAGTTGCGCGCTGGCCCCCAAACCCTCTGGTGCCATCTGCCTGTCTCGGCACTTCTGACTCCACAGAGCCTTTCCTACATCTGGGCTGCCTGCCGTGGCAAAGTGCAGGCGTGGGGTGAGGCCATGGCTTTGTCTTTCCAGGAAAAAATGAGCCCCTGGCCGAAGCAGCAGGCCCAGGCAGAGCCTTGAGCTTGAAGCCCAGTAGGTCTGTGGCCCTCAGGGCCAGAGCAATGCTGTCAAGGCAGGGAAGCGGCCTGCAAGCTGAGTGGGAGTGGGGGAGGGGAGGGAGACAGCTGAAGCCGAGTCCAGAAGGGCGGCGATGGAAGAGCTGCAGCTGGGTCAGAGCCTGGAGGGAGGGCGGGGCCTTCACTGAGGACCCCCCCGCCCCTGAGGCCAGCCCTAGGCCCCGGCGGTCGCGCATGCGCCCTTGGCCTGTGCGGTGTGTGGGGGCTTGAACCCAAGCCCGCAGGGCTCCCGGAGCGGCCAGAGAAAGAAGGGCCCATGGAGAGGTAGGCGAGGTGGGCAGGGGGCGCCACCTTACTCTCCTCAGCTCCCTGAGGGAGAGAGAGAGACAGAGACAGAGAGAGAGATCCCTGACCTCTGAGTCTCTGCCTCCACCGCTGGCTGGTGCCAACTCACGCGCCATCCCACTTCCAGCCATCACCCCCACGCCTGCCCCGGGGCCAGCCCCACCACAGAGAGGCCGGTTGGTTCCTGCTCACCTCTGTGCCGTCCCTTCCCGACCTGACCCCAGTGCAGGGGATAAGCTTCAGACAAGTCTTTCCATGTCCCTCTGCATGACAATAGACTTCCTCCCCTCTCCCATTCCACAGGCCCACCCACCCGGGACATCCACCTTTGTCATTAGCTCAGGAGAGGATGCAAGATGAGAATCTCTGCTATTGTGTGGGGAGACTCAGTTTCCCGGGTTTCCCCCATGGACACATGTTCTTCAGCTGGGTCTGATTTTCTCCAGACAAGCTGTCTTGGGAAGGATTTGGCCAGCCCTAAGAACCTGAAGGGAAAGGGCGGAGGGGGGTTCTCTCTCTGCCCCCGACAGCCCCGAGCTGGGTCGGTCCCTCAGACCTGGCCAGGGGCAGCCCATCCCCCGGCGCCCTTCCCCGGGGCATCCAAGGGCAGGCCCGGCGCCAGCCCCACCCCGCTCGCCACTGCCCGACCATCGTCCTCCCTCGGGGGGCCTGGGCAGGACAGGGACCCGGGTGTGGGAGGCCTCCAGATCTCAGGCCTGGCACACCGTTTACCAGGCTGCTTCCTCCTCTGACGGGGGCCCAGCACACGCCCCAGGAGACTTGGCAGCCGCCCCCAGGGCTCTGTCCTCTGCAACTCGTCCCCTTGGAAGGGGCCTGGCCCAGGTGCCAGGTTCGGCTGGTCGGCCAGCCTCCTTTGGAGAAAGCAGGCAAGCCGAGCCAGGCTTGCAGTGGCCCTGGCGTGATACCTGCCACCTCAGCCGGAGGGCCTCCCGCGTGCCCTCCATGGCGGGTTTCTCCCCGGAGCCGTGGCCTGGGCACTAGGAAGGCCGGGCCTCCCCGACTCCCGGGAGGAGGGGCTAGCCCAGTTGCGCCCTGGCCCCCAAACCCTCTGGTGCCATCTGCCTGTCTCGGCACTTCTGACTCCACAGAGCCTTTCCTACATCTGGGCTGCCTGCCGTGGCAAAGTGCAGGCGTGGGGTGAGGCCATGGCTTTGTCTTTCCAGGAAAAAATGAGCCCCTGGCCGAAGCAGCAGGCCCAGGCAGAGCCTTGAGCTTGAAGCCCAGTAGGTCTGTGGCCCTCAGGGCCAGAGCAATGCTGTCAAGGCAGGGAAGCGGCCTGCAAGCTGAGTGGGAGTGGGGGAGGGGAGGGAGACAGCTGAAGCCGAGTCCAGAAGGGCGGCGATGGAAGAGCTGCAGCTGGGTCAGAGCCTGGAGGGAGGGCGGGGCCTTCACTGAGGACCCCCCCGCCCCTGAGGCCAGCCCTAGGCCCCGGCGGTCGCGCATGCGCCCTTGGCCTGTGCGGTGTGTGGGGGCTTGAACCCAAGCCCGCAGGGCTCCCGGAGCGGCCAGAGAAAGAAGGGCCCATGGAGAGGTAGGCGAGGTGGGCAGGGGGCGCCACCTTACTCTCCTCAGCTCCCTGAGGGAGAGAGAGAGACAGAGACAGAGAGAGAGATCCCTGACCTCTGAGTCTCTGCCTCCACCGCTGGCTGGTGCCAACTCACGCGCCATCCCACTTCCAGCCATCACCCCCACGCCTGCCCCGGGGCCAGCCCCACCACAGAGAGGCCGGTTGGTTCCTGCTCACCTCTGTGCCGTCCCTTCCCGACCTGACCCCAGTGCAGGGGATAAGCTTCAGACAAGTCTTTCCATGTCCCTCTGCATGACAATAGACTTCCTCCCCTCTCCCATTCCACAGGCCCACCCACCCGGGACATCCACCTTTGTCATTAGCTCAGGAGAGGATGCAAGATGAGAATCTCTGCTATTGTGTGGGGAGACTCAGTTTCCCGGGTTTCCCCCATGGACACATGTTCTTCAGCTGGGTCTGATTTTCTCCAGACAAGCTGTCTTGGGAAGGATTTGGCCAGCCCTAAGAACCTGAAGGGAAAGGGCGGAGGGGGGTTCTCTCTCTGCCCCCGACAGCCCCGAGCTGGGTCGGTCCCTCAGACCTGGCCAGGGGCAGCCCATCCCCCGGCGCCCTTCCCCGGGGCATCCAAGGGCAGGCCCGGCGCCAGCCCCACCCCGCTCGCCACTGCCCGACCATCGTCCTCCCTCGGGGGGCCTGGGCAGGACAGGGACCCGGGTGTGGGAGGCCTCCAGATCTCAGGCCTGGCACACCGTTTACCAGGCTGCTTCCTCCTCTGACGGGGGCCCAGCACACGCCCCAGGAGACTTGGCAGCCGCCCCCAGGGCTCTGTCCTCTGCAACTCGTCCCCTTGGAAGGGGCCTGGCCCAGGTGCCAGGTTCGGCTGGTCGGCCAGCCTCCTTTGGAGAAAGCAGGCAAGCCGAGCCAGGCTTGCAGTGGCCCTGGCGTGATACCTGCCACCTCAGCCGGAGGGCCTCCCGCGTGCCCTCCATGGCGGGTTTCTCCCCGGAGCCGTGGCCTGGGCACTAGGAAGGCCGGGCCTCCCCGACTCCCGGGAGGAGGGGCTAGCCCAGTTGCGCCCTGGCCCCCAAACCCTCTGGTGCCATCTGCCTGTCTCGGCACTTCTGACTCCACAGAGCCTTTCCTACATCTGGGCTGCCTGCCGTGGCAAAGTGCAGGCGTGGGGTGAGGCCATGGCTTTGTCTTTCCAGGAAAAAATGAGCCCCTGGCCGAAGCAGCAGGCCCAGGCAGAGCCTTGAGCTTGAAGCCCAGTAGGTCTGTGGCCCTCAGGGCCAGAGCAATGCTGTCAAGGCAGGGAAGCGGCCTGCAAGCTGAGTGGGAGTGGGGGAGGGGAGGGAGACAGCTGAAGCCGAGTCCAGAAGGGCGGCGATGGAAGAGCTGCAGCTGGGTCAGAGCCTGGAGGGAGGGCGGGGCCTTCACTGAGGACCCCCCCGCCCCCCGAGGCCAGCCCTAGGCCCCGGCGGTCGCGCATGCGCCCTTGGCCTGTGCGGTGTGTGGGGGCTTGAACCCAAGCCCGCAGGGCTCCCGGAGCGGCCAGAGAAAGAAGGGCCCATGGAGAGGTAGGCGAGGTGGGCAGGGGGCGCCACCTTACTCTCCTCAGCTCCCTGAGGGAGAGAGAGAGAGACAGAGACAGAGAGAGAGATCCCTGACCTCTGAGTCTCTGCCTCCACCGCTGGCTGGTGCCAACTCACGCGCCATCCCACTTCCAGCCATCACCCCCACGCCTGCCTGCCCCGGGGCCAGCCCCACCACAGAGAGGCCGGTTGGTTCCTGCTCACCTCTGTGCCGTCCCTTCCCGACCTGACCCCAGTGCAGGGGATAAGCTTCAGACAAGTCTTTCCATGTCCCTCTGCATGACAATAGACTTCCTCCCCTCTCCCATTCCACAGGCCCACCCACCCGGGACATCCACCTTTGTCATTAGCTCAGGAGAGGATGCAAGATGAGAATCTCTGCTATTGTGTGGGGAGACTCAGTTTCCCGGGTTTCCCCCATGGACACATGTTCTTCAGCTGGGTCTGATTTTCTCCAGACAAGCTGTCTTGGGAAGGATTTGGCCAGCCCTAAGAACCTGAAGGGAAAGGGCGGAGGGGGGTTCTCTCTCTGCCCCCGACAGCCCCGAGCTGGGTCGGTCCCTCAGACCTGGCCAGGGGCAGCCCATCCCCCGGCGCCCTTCCCCGGGGCATCCAAGGGCAGGCCCGGCGCCAGCCCCACCCCGCTCGCCACTGCCAGACCATCGTCCTCCCTCGGGGGGCCTGGGCAGGACAGGGACCCGGGTGTGGGAGGCCTCCAGATCTCAGGCCTGGCACACCGTTTACCAGGCTGCTTCCTCCTCTGACGGGGGCCCAGCACACGCCCCAGGAGACTTGGCAGCCGCCCCCAGGGCTCTATCCTCTGGAACTCGTCCCCTTGGAAGGGGCCTGGCCCAGGTGCCAGGTTCGGCTGGTCGGCCAGCCTCCTTTGGAGAAAGCAGGCAAGCCGAGCCAGGCTTGCAGTGGCCCTGGCGTGACACCTGCCACCTCAGGCAGAGGGCCTCCCGCGTGCCCTCCATGGCGGGTTTCTCCCCGGAGCCGTGGCCTGGGCACTAGGAAGGCCGGGCCACCCCGACTCCCGGGAGGAGGGGCTAGCCCAGTTGCGCCCTGGCCCCCAAACCCTCTGGTGCCATCTGCCTGTCTCGGCACTTCTGACTCCACAGAGCCTTTCCTACATCTGGGCTGCCTGCCGTGGCAAAGCGCAGG
Source organism: Diceros bicornis minor (assembly GCF_020826845.1). Lineage (NCBI taxonomy): Eukaryota > Metazoa > Chordata > Mammalia > Perissodactyla > Rhinocerotidae > Diceros > Diceros bicornis. The sequence goes on along the minus strand of NW_026691123.1, from coordinate 168,161 downwards.
CGTGGGGTGAGGCCATGGCTTTGTCTTTCCAGGAAATAATGAGCCCCTGGCCGAAGCAGCAGGCCCAGGCAGAGCCTTGAGCTTGAAGCCCAGTAGGTCTGTGGCCCTCAGGGCCAGAGCAATGCTGTCAAGGCAGGGAAGCGGCCTGCAAGCTGAGTGGGAGTGGGGGAGGGGAGGGAGACAGCTGAAGCCGAGTCCAGAAGGGCGGCGATGGAAGAGCTGCAGCTGGGTCAGAGCCTGGAGGGAGGGCGGGGCCTTCACTGAGGACCCCCCCGCCCCCCGAGGCCAGCCCTAGGCCCCGGCGGTCGCGCATGCGCCCTTGGCCTGTGCGGTGTGTGGGGGCTTGAACCCAAGCCCGCAGGGCTCCCGGAGCGGCCAGAGAAAGAAGGGCCCATGGAGAGGTAGGCGAGGTGGGCAGGGGGCGCCACCTTACTCTCCTCAGCTCCCTGAGGGAGAGAGAGAGAGACAGAGACAGAGAGAGAGATCCCTGACCTCTGAGTCTCTGCCTCCACCGCTGGCTGGTGCCAACTCACGCGCCATCCCACTTCCAGCCATCACCCCCACGCCTGCCCCGGGGCCAGCCCCACCACAGAGAGGCCGGTTGGTTCCTGCTCACCTCTGTGCCGTCCCTTCCCGACCTGACCCCAGTGCAGGGGATAAGCTTCAGACAAGTCTTTCCATGTCCCTCTGCATGACAATAGACTTCCTCCCCTCTCCCATTCCACAGGCCCACCCACCCGGGACATCCACCTTTGTCATTAGCTCAGGAGAGGATGCAAGATGAGAATCTCTGCTATTGTGTGGGGAGACTCAGTTTCCCGGGTTTCCCCCATGGACACATGTTCTTCAGCTGGGTCTGATTTTCTCCAGACAAGCTGTCTTGGGAAGGATTTGGCCAGCCCTAAGAACCTGAAGGGAAAGGGCGGAGGGGGGTTCTCTCTCTGCCCCCGACAGCCCCGAGCTGGGTCGGTCCCTCAGACCTGGCCAGGGGCAGCCCATCCCCCGGCGCCCTTCCCCGGGGCATCCAAGGGCAGGCCCGGCGCCAGCCCCACCCCGCTCGCCACTGCCCGACCATCGTCCTCCCTCGGGGGGCCTGGGCAGGACAGGGACCCGGGTGTGGGAGGCCTCCAGATCTCAGGCCTGGCACACCGTTTACCAGGCTGCTTCCTCCTCTGACGGGGGCCCAGCACACGCCCCAGGAGACTTGGCAGCCGCCCCCAGGGCTCTGTCCTCTGCAACTCGTCCCCTTGGAAGGGGCCTGGCCCAGGTGCCAGGTTCGGCTGGTCGGCCAGCCTCCTTTGGAGAAAGCAGGCAAGCCGAGCCAGGCTTGCAGTGGCCCTGGCGTGATACCTGCCACCTCAGGCGGAGGGCCTCCCGCGTGCCCTCCATGGCGGGTTTCTCCCCGGAGCCGTGGCCTCGGCACTAGGAAGGCCGGGCCTCCCCGACTCCCGGGAGGAGGGGCTAGCCCAGTTGCGCCCTGGCCCCCAAACCCTCTGGTGCCATCTGCCTGTCTCGGCACTTCTGACTCCACACAGCCTTTCCTACATCTGGGCTGCCTGCCGTGGCAAAGTGCAGGCGTGGGGTGAGGCCATGGCTTTGTCTTTCCAGGAAAAAATGAGCCCCTGGCCGAAGCAGCAGGCCCAGGCAGAGCCTTGAGCTTGAAGCCCAGTAGGTCTGTGGCCCTCAGGGCCAGAGCAATGCTGTCAAGGCAGGGAAGCGGCCTGCAAGCTGAGTGGGAGTGGGGGAGGGGAGGGAGACAGCTGAAGCCGAGTCCAGAAGGGCGGCGATGGAAGAGCTGCAGCTGGGTCAGAGCCTGGAGGGAGGGCGGGGCCTTCACTGAGGACCCCCCCGCCCCCCGAGGCCAGCCCTAGGCCCCGGCGGTCGCGCATGCGCCCTTGGCCTGTGCGGTGTGTGGGGGCTTGAACCCAAGCCCGCAGGGCTCCCGGAGCGGCCAGAGAAAGAAGGGCCCATGGAGAGGTAGGCGAGGTGGGCAGGGGGCGCCACCTTACTCTCCTCAGCTCCCTGAGGGAGAGAGAGAGAGACAGAGACAGAGAGAGAGATCCCTGACCTCTGAGTCTCTGCCTCCACCGCTGGCTGGTGCCAACTCACGCGCCATCCCACTTCCAGCCATCACCCCCACGCCTGCCCCGGGGCCAGCCCCACCACAGAGAGGCCGGTTGGTTCCTGCTCACCTCTGTGCCGTCCCTTCCCGACCTGACCCCAGTGCAGGGGATAAGCTTCAGACAAGTCTTTCCATGTCCCTCTGCATGACAATAGACTTCCTCCCCTCTCCCATTCCACAGGCCCACCCACCCGGGACATCCACCTTTGTCATTAGCTCAGGAGAGGATGCAAGATGAGAATCTCTGCTATTGTGTGGGGAGACTCAGTTTCCCGGGTTTCCCCCATGGACACATGTTCTTCAGCTGGGTCTGATTTTCTCCAGACAAGCTGTCTTGGGAAGGATTTGGCCAGCCCTAAGAACCTGAAGGGAAAGGGCGGAGGGGGGTTCTCTCTCTGCCCCCGACAGCCCCGAGCTGGGTCGGTCCCTCAGACCTGGCCAGGGGCAGCCCATCCCCCGGCGCCCTTCCCCGGGGCATCCAAGGGCAGGCCCGGCGCCAGCCCCACCCCGCTCGCCACTGCCCGACCATCGTCCTCCCTCGGGGGGCCTGGGCAGGACAGGGACCCGGGTGTGGGAGGCCTCCAGATCTCAGGCCTGGCACACCGTTTACCAGGCTGCTTCCTCCTCTGACGGGGGCCCAGCACACGCCCCAGGAGACTTGGCAGCCGCCCCCAGGGCTCTGTCCTCTGCAACTCGTCCCCTTGGAAGGGGCCTGGCCCAGGTGCCAGGTTCGGCTGGTCGGCCAGCCTCCTTTGGAGAAAGCAGGCAAGCCGAGCCAGGCTTGCAGTGGCCCTGGCGTGATACCTGCCACCTCAGGCGGAGGGCCTCCCGCGTGCCCTCCATGGCGGGTTTCTCCCCGGAGCCGTGGCCTGGGCACTAGGAAGGCCGGGCCTCCCCGACTCCCGGGAGGAGGGGCTAGCCCAGTTGCGCCCTGGCCCCCAAACCCTCTGGTGCCATCTGCCTGTCTCGGCACTTCTGACTCCACACAGCCTTTCCTACATCTGGGCTGCCTGCCGTGGCAAAGTGCAGGCGTGGGGTGAGGCCATGGCTTTGTCTTTCCAGGAAAAAATGAGCCCCTGGCCGAAGCAGCAGGCCCAGGCAGAGCCTTGAGCTTGAAGCCCAGTAGGTCTGTGGCCCTCAGGGCCAGAGCAATGCTGTCAAGGCAGGGAAGCGGCCTGCAAGCTGAGTGGGAGTGGGGGAGGGGAGGGAGACAGCTGAAGCCGAGTCCAGAAGGGCGGCGATGGAAGAGCTGCAGCTGGGTCAGAGCCTGGAGGGAGGGCGGGGCCTTCACTGAGGACCCCCCCGTCCCCCGAGGCCAGCCCTAGGCCACGGCGGTCGCGCATGCGCCCTTGGCCTGTGCGGTGTGTGGGGGCTTGAACCCAAGCCCGCAGGGCTCCCGGAGCGGCCAGAGAAAGAAGGGCCCATGGAGAGGTAGGCGAGGTGGGCAGGGGGCGCCACCTTACTCTCCTCAGCTCCCTGAGGGAGAGAGAGAGAGACAGAGACAGAGAGAGAGATCCCTGACCTCTGAGTCTCTGCCTCCACCGCTGGCTGGTGCCAACTCACGCGCCATCCCACTTCCAGCCATCACCCCCACGCCTGCCCCGGGGCCAGCCCCACCACAGAGAGGCCGGTTGGTTCCTGCTCACCTCTGTGCCGTCCCTTCCCGACCTGACCCCAGTGCAGGGGATAAGCTTCAGACAAGTCTTTCCATGTCCCTCTGCATGACAATAGACTTCCTCCCCTCTCCCATTCCACAGGCCCACCCACCCGGGACATCCACCTTTGTCATTAGCTCAGGAGAGGATGCAAGATGAGAATCTCTGCTATTGTGTGGGGAGACTCAGTTTCCCGGGTTTCCCCCATGGACACATGTTCTTCAGCTGGGTCTGATTTTCTCCAGACAAGCTGTCTTGGGAAGGATTTGGCCAGCCCTAAGAACCTGAAGGGAAAGGGCGGAGGGGGGTTCTCTCTCTGCCCCCGACAGCCCCGAGCTGGGTCGGTCCCTCAGACCTGGCCAGGGGCAGCCCATCCCCCGGCGCCCTTCCCCGGGGCATCCAAGGGCAGGCCCGGCGCCAGCCCCACCCCGCTCGCCACTGCCCGACCATCGTCCTCCCTCGGGGGGCCTGGGCAGGACAGGGACCCGGGTGTGGGAGGCCTCCAGATCTCAGGCCTGGCACACCGTTTACCAGGCTGCTTCCTCCTCTGACGGGGGCCCAGCACACGCCCCAGGAGACTTGGCAGCCGCCCCCAGGGCTCTGTCCTCTGCAACTCGTCCCCTTGGAAGGGGCCTGGCCCAGGTGCCAGGTTCGGCTGGTCGGCCAGCCTCCTTTGGAGAAAGCAGGCAAGCCGAGCCAGGCTTGCAGTGGCCCTGGCGTGATACCTGCCACCTCAGGCGGAGGGCCTCCCGCGTGCCCTCCATGGCGGGTTTCTCCCCGGAGCCGTGGCCTCGGCACTAGGAAGGCCGGGCCTCCCCGACTCCCGGGAGGAGGGGCTAGCCCAGTTGCGCCCTGGCCCCCAAACCCTCTGGTGCCATCTGCCTGTCTCGGCACTTCTGACTCCACACAGCCTTTCCTACATCTGGGCTGCCTGCCGTGGCAAAGTGCAGGCGTGGGGTGAGGCCATGGCTTTGTCTTTCCAGGAAAAAATGAGCCCCTGGCCGAAGCAGCAGGCCCAGGCAGAGCCTTGAGCTTGAAGCCCAGTAGGTCTGTGGCCCTCAGGGCCAGAGCAATGCTTTCAAGGCAGGGAAGCGGCCTGCAAGCTGAGTGGGAGTGGGGGAGGGGAGGGAGACAGCTGAAGCCGAGTCCAGAAGGGCGGCGATGGAAGAGCTGCAGCTGGGTCAGAGCCTGGAGGGAGGGCGGGGCCTTCACTGAGGACACCCCGCCCCCCGAGGCCAGCCCTAGGCCCCGGCGGTCGCGCATGCGCCCTTGGCCTGTGCGGTGTGTGGGGGGTTGAACCCAAGCCCGCAGGGCTCCCGGAGCGGCCAGAGAAAGAAGGGCCCATGGAGAGGTAGGCGAGGTGGGCAGGGGGCGCCACCTTACTCTCCTCAGCTCCCTGAGGGAGAGAGAGAGAGACAGAGACAGAGAGAGAGATCCCTGACCTCTGAGTCTCTGCCTCCACCGCTGGCTGGTGCCAACTCACGCGCCATCCCACTTCCAGCCATCACCCCCACGCCTGCCTGCCCCGGGGCCAGCCCCACCACAGAGAGGCCGGTTGGTTCCTGCTCACCTCTGTGCCGTCCCTTCCCGACCTGACCCCAGTGCAGGGGATAAGCTTCAGACAAGTCTTTCCATGTCCCTCTGCATGACAATAGACTTCCTCCCCTCTCCCATTCCACAGGCCCACCCACCCGGGACATCCACCTTTGTCATTAGCTCAGGAGAGGATGCAAGATGAGAATCTCTGCTATTGTGTGGGGAGACTCAGTTTCCCGGGTTTCCCCCATGGACACATGTTCTTCAGCTGGGTCTGATTTTCTCCAGACAAGCTGTCTTGGGAAGGATTTGGCCAGCCCTAAGAACCTGAAGGGAAAGGGCGGAGGGGGGTTCTCTCTCTGCCCCCGACAGCCCCGAGCTGGGTCGGTCCCTCAGACCTGGCCAGGGGCAGCCCATCCCCCGGCGCCCTTCCCCGGGGCATCCAAGGGCAGGCCCGGCGCCAGCCCCACCCCGCTCGCCACTGCCAGACCATCGTCCTCCCTCGGGGGGCCTGGGCAGGACAGGGACCCGGGTGTGGGAGGCCTCCAGATCTCAGGCCTGGCACACCGTTTACCAGGCTGCTTCCTCCTCTGACGGGGGCCCAGCACACGCCCCAGGAGACTTGGCAGCCGCCCCCAGGGCTCTATCCTCTGGAACTCGTCCCCTTGGAAGGGGCCTGGCCCAGGTGCCAGGTTCGGCTGGTCGGCCAGCCTCCTTTGGAGAAAGCAGGCAAGCCGAGCCAGGCTTGCAGTGGCCCTGGCGTGACACCTGCCACCTCAGGCAGAGGGCCTCCCGCGTGCCCTCCATGGCGGGTTTCTCCCCGGAGCCGTGGCCTGGGCACTAGGAAGGCCGGGCCACCCCGACTCCCGGGAGGAGGGGCTAGCCCAGTTGCGCCCTGGCCCCCAAACCCTCTGGTGCCATCTGCCTGTCTCGGCACTTCTGACTCCACAGAGCCTTTCCTACATCTGGGCTGCCTGCCGTGGCAAAGCGCAGGCGTGGGGTGAGGCCATGGCTTTGTCTTTCCAGGAAATAATGAGACCCTGGCCGAAGCAGCAGGCCCAGGCAGAGCCTTGAGCTTGAAGCCCAGTAGGTCTGTGGCCCTCAGGGCCAGAGCAATGCTGTCAAGGCAGGGAAGCGGCCTGCAAGCTGAGTGGGAGTGGGGGAGGGGAGGGAGACAGCTGAAGCCGAGTCCAGAAGGGCGGCGATGGAAGAGCTGCAGCTGGGTCAGAGCCTGGAGGGAGGGCGGGGCCTTCACTGAGGACCCCCCCGCCCCCCGAGGCCAGCCCTAGGCCCCGGCGGTCGCGCATGCGCCCTTGGCCTGTGCGGTGTGTGGGGGCTTGAACCCAAGCCCGCAGGGCTCCCGGAGCGGCCAGAGAAAGAAGGGCCCATGGAGAGGTAGGCGAGGTGGGCAGGGGGCGCCACCTTACTCTCCTCAGCTCCCTGAGGGAGAGAGAGAGAGACAGAGACAGAGAGAGAGATCCCTGACCTCTGAGTCTCTGCCTCCACCGCTGGCTGGTGCCAACTCACGCGCCATCCCACTTCCAGCCATCACCCCCACGCCTGCCCCGGGGCCAGCCCCACCACAGAGAGGCCGGTTGGTTCCTGCTCACCTCTGTGCCGTCCCTTCCCGACCTGACCCCAGTGCAGGGGATAAGCTTCAGACAAGTCTTTCCATGTCCCTCTGCATGACAATAGACTTCCTCCCCTCTCCCATTCCACAGGCCCACCCACCCGGGACATCCACCTTTGTCATTAGCTCAGGAGAGGATGCAAGATGAGAATCTCTGCTATTGTGTGGGGAGACTCAGTTTCCCGGGTTTCCCCCATGGACACATGTTCTTCAGCTGGGTCTGATTTTCTCCAGACAAGCTGTCTTGGGAAGGATTTGGCCAGCCCTAAGAACCTGAAGGGAAAGGGCGGAGGGGGGTTCTCTCTCTGCCCCCGACAGCCCCGAGCTGGGTCGGTCCCTCAGACCTGGCCAGGGGCAGCCCATCCCCCGGCGCCCTTCCCCGGGGCATCCAAGGGCAGGCCCGGCGCCAGCCCCACCCCGCTCGCCACTGCCCGACCATCGTCCTCCCTCGGGGGGCCTGGGCAGGACAGGGACCCGGGTGTGGGAGGCCTCCAGATCTCAGGCCTGGCACACCGTTTACCAGGCTGCTTCCTCCTCTGACGGGGGCCCAGCACACGCCCCAGGAGACTTGGCAGCCGCCCCCAGGGCTCTGTCCTCTGCAACTCGTCCCCTTGGAAGGGGCCTGGCCCAGGTGCCAGGTTCGGCTGGTCGGCCAGCCTCCTTTGGAGAAAGCAGGCAAGCCGAGCCAGGCTTGCAGTGGCCCTGGCGTGATACCTGCCACCTCAGGCGGAGGGCCTCCCGCGTGCCCTCCATGGCGGGTTTCTCCCCGGAGCCGTGGCCTCGGCACTAGGAAGGCCGGGCCTCCCCGACTCCCGGGAGGAGGGGCTAGCCCAGTTGCGCCCTGGCCCCCAAACCCTCTGGTGCCATCTGCCTGTCTCGGCACTTCTGACTCCACACAGCCTTTCCTACATCTGGGCTGCCTGCCGTGGCAAAGTGCAGGCGTGGGGTGAGGCCATGGCTTTGTCTTTCCAGGAAAAAATGAGCCCCTGGCCGAAGCAGCAGGCCCAGGCAGAGCCTTGAGCTTGAAGCCCAGTAGGTCTGTGGCCCTCAGGGCCAGAGCAATGCTGTCAAGGCAGGGAAGCGGCCTGCAAGCTGAGTGGGAGTGGGGGAGGGGAGGGAGACAGCTGAAGCCGAGTCCAGAAGGGCGGCGATGGAAGAGCTGCAGCTGGGTCAGAGCCTGGAGGGAGGGCGGGGCCTTCACTGAGGACCCCCCCGCCCCCCGAGGCCAGCCCTAGGCCCCGGCGGTCGCGCATGCGCCCTTGGCCTGTGCGGTGTGTGGGGGCTTGAACCCAAGCCCGCAGGGCTCCCGGAGCGGCCAGAGAAAGAAGGGCCCATGGAGAGGTAGGCGAGGTGGGCAGGGGGCGCCACCTTACTCTCCTCAGCTCCCTGAGGGAGAGAGAGAGAGACAGAGACAGAGAGAGAGATCCCTGACCTCTGAGTCTCTGCCTCCACCGCTGGCTGGTGCCAACTCACGCGCCATCCCACTTCCAGCCATCACCCCCACGCCTGCCCCGGGGCCAGCCCCACCACAGAGAGGCCGGTTGGTTCCTGCTCACCTCTGTGCCGTCCCTTCCCGACCTGACCCCAGTGCAGGGGATAAGCTTCAGACAAGTCTTTCCATGTCCCTCTGCATGACAATAGACTTCCTCCCCTCTCCCATTCCACAGGCCCACCCACCCGGGACATCCACCTTTGTCATTAGCTCAGGAGAGGATGCAAGATGAGAATCTCTGCTATTGTGTGGGGAGACTCAGTTTCCCGGGTTTCCCCCATGGACACATGTTCTTCAGCTGGGTCTGATTTTCTCCAGACAAGCTGTCTTGGGAAGGATTTGGCCAGCCCTAAGAACCTGAAGGGAAAGGGCGGAGGGGGGTTCTCTCTCTGCCCCCGACAGCCCCGAGCTGGGTCGGTCCCTCAGACCTGGCCAGGGGCAGCCCATCCCCCGGCGCCCTTCCCCGGGGCATCCAAGGGCAGGCCCGGCGCCAGCCCCACCCCGCTCGCCACTGCCCGACCATCGTCCTCCCTCGGGGGGCCTGGGCAGGACAGGGACCCGGGTGTGGGAGGCCTCCAGATCTCAGGCCTGGCACACCGTTTACCAGGCTGCTTCCTCCTCTGACGGGGGCCCAGCACACGCCCCAGGAGACTTGGCAGCCGCCCCCAGGGCTCTGTCCTCTGCAACTCGTCCCCTTGGAAGGGGCCTGGCCCAGGTGCCAGGTTCGGCTGGTCGGCCAGCCTCCTTTGGAGAAAGCAGGCAAGCCGAGCCAGGCTTGCAGTGGCCCTGGCGTGATACCTGCCACCTCAGGCGGAGGGCCTCCCGCGTGCCCTCCATGGCGGGTTTCTCCCCGGAGCCGTGGCCTGGGCACTAGGAAGGCCGGGCCTCCCCGACTCCCGGGAGGAGGGGCTAGCCCAGTTGCGCCCTGGCCCCCAAACCCTCTGGTGCCATCTGCCTGTCTCGGCACTTCTGACTCCACACAGCCTTTCCTACATCTGGGCTGCCTGCCGTGGCAAAGTGCAGGCGTGGGGTGAGGCCATGGCTTTGTCTTTCCAGGAAAAAATGAGCCCCTGGCCGAAGCAGCAGGCCCAGGCAGAGCCTTGAGCTTGAAGCCCAGTAGGTCTGTGGCCCTCAGGGCCAGAGCAATGCTGTCAAGGCAGGGAAGCGGCCTGCAAGCTGAGTGGGAGTGGGGGAGGGGAGGGAGACAGCTGAAGCCGAGTCCAGAAGGGCGGCGATGGAAGAGCTGCAGCTGGGTCAGAGCCTGGAGGGAGGGCGGGGCCTTCACTGAGGACCCCCCCGCCCCCCGAGGCCAGCCCTAGGCCCCGGCGGTCGCGCATGCGCCCTTGGCCTGTGCGGTGTGTGGGGGCTTGAACCCAAGCCCGCAGGGCTCCCGGAGCGGCCAGAGAAAGAAGGGCCCATGGAGAGGTAGGCGAGGTGGGCAGGGGGCGCCACCTTACTCTCCTCAGCTCCCTGAGGGAGAGAGAGAGAGACAGAGACAGAGAGAGAGATCCCTGACCTCTGAGTCTCTGCCTCCACCGCTGGCTGGTGCCAACTCACGCGCCATCCCACTTCCAGCCATCACCCCCACGCCTGCCCCGGGGCCAGCCCCACCACAGAGAGGCCGGTTGGTTCCTGCTCACCTCTGTGCCGTCCCTTCCCGACCTGACCCCAGTGCAGGGGATAAGCTTCAGACAAGTCTTTCCATGTCCCTCTGCATGACAATAGACTTCCTCCCCTCTCCCATTCCACAGGCCCACCCACCCGGGACATCCACCTTTGTCATTAGCTCAGGAGAGGATGCAAGATGAGAATCTCTGCTATTGTGTGGGGAGACTCAGTTTCCCGGGTTTCCCCCATGGACACATGTTCTTCAGCTGGGTCTGATTTTCTCCAGACAAGCTGTCTTGGGAAGGATTTGGCCAGCCCTAAGAACCTGAAGGGAAAGGGCGGAGGGGGGTTCTCTCTCTGCCCCCGACAGCCCCGAGCTGGGTCGGTCCCTCAGACCTGGCCAGGGGCAGCCCATCCCCCGGCGCCCTTCCCCGGGGCATCCAAGGGCAGGCCCGGCGCCAGCCCCACCCCGCTCGCCACTGCCCGACCATCGTCCTCCCTCGGGGGGCCTGGGCAGGACAGGGACCCGGGTGTGGGAGGCCTCCAGATCTCAGGCCTGGCACACCGTTTACCAGGCTGCTTCCTCCTCTGACGGGGGCCCAGCACACGCCCCAGGAGACTTGGCAGCCGCCCCCAGGGCTCTGTCCTCTGCAACTCGTCCCCTTGGAAGGGGCCTGGCCCAGGTGCCAGGTTCGGCTGGTCGGCCAGCCTCCTTTGGAGAAAGCAGGCAAGCCGAGCCAGGCTTGCAGTGGCCCTGGCGTGATACCTGCCACCTCAGGCGGAGGGCCTCCCGCGTGCCCTCCATGGCGGGTTTCTCCCCGGAGCCGTGGCCTCGGCACTAGGAAGGCCGGGCCTCCCCGACTCCCGGGAGGAGGGGCTAGCCCAGTTGCGCCCTGGCCCCCAAACCCTCTGGTGCCATCTGCCTGTCTCGGCACTTCTGACTCCACACAGCCTTTCCTACATCTGGGCTGCCTGCCGTGGCAAAGTGCAGGCGTGGGGTGAGGCCATGGCTTTGTCTTTCCAGGAAAAAATGAGCCCCTGGCCGAAGCAGCAGGCCCAGGCAGAGCCTTGAGCTTGAAGCCCAGTAGGTCTGTGGCCCTCAGGGCCAGAGCAATGCTGTCAAGGCAGGGAAGCGGCCTGCAAGCTGAGTGGGAGTGGGGGAGGGGAGGGAGACAGCTGAAGCCGAGTCCAGAAGGGCGGCGATGGAAGAGCTGCAGCTGGGTCAGAGCCTGGAGGGAGGGCGGGGCCTTCACTGAGGACCCCCCCGCCCCCCGAGGCCAGCCCTAGGCCCCGGCGGTCGCGCATGCGCCCTTGGCCTGTGCGGTGTGTGGGGGCTTGAACCCAAGCCCGCAGGGCTCCCGGAGCGGCCAGAGAAAGAAGGGCCCATGGAGAGGTAGGCGAGGTGGGCAGGGGGCGCCACCTTACTCTCCTCAGCTCCCTGAGGGAGAGAGAGAGAGACAGAGACAGAGAGAGAGATCCCTGACCTCTGAGTCTCTGCCTCCACCGCTGGCTGGTGCCAACTCACGCGCCATCCCACTTCCAGCCATCACCCCCACGCCTGCCCCGGGGCCAGCCCCACCACAGAGAGGCCGGTTGGTTCCTGCTCACCTCTGTGCCGTCCCTTCCCGACCTGACCCCAGTGCAGGGGATAAGCTTCAGACAAGTCTTTCCATGTCCCTCTGCATGACAATAGACTTCCTCCCCTCTCCCATTCCACAGGCCCACCCACCCGGGACATCCACCTTTGTCATTAGCTCAGGAGAGGATGCAAGATGAGAATCTCTGCTATTGTGTGGGGAGACTCAGTTTCCCGGGTTTCCCCCATGGACACATGTTCTTCAGCTGGGTCTGATTTTCTCCAGACAAGCTGTCTTGGGAAGGATTTGGCCAGCCCTAAGAACCTGAAGGGAAAGGGCGGAGGGGGGTTCTCTCTCTGCCCCCGACAGCCCCGAGCTGGGTCGGTCCCTCAGACCTGGCCAGGGGCAGCCCATCCCCCGGCGCCCTTCCCCGGGGCATCCAAGGGCAGGCCCGGCGCCAGCCCCACCCCGCTCGCCACTGCCCGACCATCGTCCTCCCTCGGGGGGCCTGGGCAGGACAGGGACCCGGGTGTGGGAGGCCTCCAGATCTCAGGCCTGGCACACCGTTTACCAGGCTGCTTCCTCCTCTGACGGGGGCCCAGCACACGCCCCAGGAGACTTGGCAGCCGCCCCCAGGGCTCTGTCCTCTGCAACTCGTCCCCTTGGAAGGGGCCTGGCCCAGGTGCCAGGTTCGGCTGGTCGGCCAGCCTCCTTTGGAGAAAGCAGGCAAGCCGAGCCAGGCTTGCAGTGGCCCTGGCGTGATACCTGCCACCTCAGGCGGAGGGCCTCCCGCGTGCCCTCCATGGCGGGTTTCTCCCCGGAGCCGTGGCCTGGGCACTAGGAAGGCCGGGCCTCCCCGACTCCCGGGAGGAGGGGCTAGCCCAGTTGCGCCCTGGCCCCCAAACCCTCTGGTGCCATCTGCCTGTCTCGGCACTTCTGACTCCACACAGCCTTTCCTACATCTGGGCTGCCTGCCGTGGCAAAGTGCAGGCGTGGGGTGAGGCCATGGCTTTGTCTTTCCAGGAAAAAATGAGCCCCTGGCCGAAGCAGCAGGCCCAGGCAGAGCCTTGAGCTTGAAGCCCAGTAGGTCTGTGGCCCTCAGGGCCAGAGCAATGCTGTCAAGGCAGGGAAGCGGCCTGCAAGCTGAGTGGGAGTGGGGGAGGGGAGGGAGACAGCTGAAGCCGAGTCCAGAAGGGCGGCGATGGAAGAGCTGCAGCTGGGTCAGAGCCTGGAGGGAGGGCGGGGCCTTCACTGAGGACCCCCCCGCCCCCCGAGGCCAGCCCTAGGCCCCGGCGGTCGCGCATGCGCCCTTGGCCTGTGCGGTGTGTGGGGGCTTGAACCCAAGCCCGCAGGGCTCCCGGAGCGGCCAGAGAAAGAAGGGCCCATGGAGAGGTAGGCGAGGTGGGCAGGGGGCGCCACCTTACTCTCCTCAGCTCCCTGAGGGAGAGAGAGAGAGACAGAGACAGAGAGAGAGATCCCTGACCTCTGAGTCTCTGCCTCCACCGCTGGCTGGTGCCAACTCACGCGCCATCCCACTTCCAGCCATCACCCCCACGCCTGCCCCGGGGCCAGCCCCACCACAGACAGGCCGGTTGGTTCCTGCTCACCTCTGTGCCGTCCCTTCCCGACCTGACCCCAGTGCAGGGGATAAGCTTCAGACAAGTCTTTCCATGTCCCTCTGCATGACAATAGACTTCCTCCCCTCTCCCATTCCACAGGCCCACCCACCCGGGACATCCACCTTTGTCATTAGCTCAGGAGAGGATGCAAGATGAGAATCTCTGCTATTGTGTGGGGAGACTCAGTTTCCCGGGTTTCCCCCATGGACACATGTTCTTCAGCTGGGTCTGATTTTCTCCAGACAAGCTGTCTTGGGAAGGATTTGGCCAGCCCTAAGAACCTGAAGGGAAAGGGCGGAGGGGGGTTCTCTCTCTGCCCCCGACAGCCCCGAGCTGGGTCGGTCCCTCAGACCTGGCCAGGGGCAGCCCATCCCCCGGCGCCCTTCCCCGGGGCATCCAAGGGCAGGCTCGGCGCCAGCCCCACCCCGCTCGCCACTGCCCGACCATCGTGCTCCCTCGGGGGGCCTGGGCAGGACAGGGACCCGGCTGTGGGAGGCCTCCAGATCTCAGGCCTGGCACACCGTTTACCAGGCTGCTTCCTCCTCTGACGGGGGCCCAGCACACGCCCCAGGAGACTTGGCAGCCGCCCCCAGGGCTCTATCCTCTGGAACTCGTCCCCTTGGAAGGGGCCTGGCCCAGGTGCCAGGTTCGGCTGGTCGGCCAGCCTCCTTTGGAGAAAGCAGGCAAGCCGAGCCAGGCTTGCAGTGGCCCTGGCGTGACACCTGCCACCTCAGGCAGAGGGCCTCCCGCGTGCCCTCCATGGCGGGTTTCTCCCCGGAGCCGTGGCCTGGGCACTAGGAAGGCCGGGCCTCCCCGACTCCCGGGAGGAGGGGCTAGCCCAGTTGCGCGCTGGCCCCCAAACCCTCTGGTGCCATCTGCCTGTCTCGGCACTTCTGACTCCACAAAGCCTTTTCTACATCTGGGCTGCCTGCCGTGGCAAAGTGCAGGCGTGGGGTGAGGCCATGGCTTTGTCTTTCCAGGAAAAAATGAGCCCCTGGCCGAAGCAGCAGGCCCAGGCAGAGCCTTGAGCTTGAAGCCCAGTAGGTCTGTGGCCCTCAGGGCCAGAGCAATGCTGTCAAGGCAGGGAAGCGGCCTGCAAGCTGAGTGGGAGTGGGGGAGGGGAGGGAGACAGCTGAAGCCGAGTCCAGAAGGGCGGCGATGGAAGAGCTGCAGCTGGGTCAGAGCCTGGAGGGAGGGCGGGGCCTTCACTGAGGACCCCCCCCGCCCCCCGAGGCCAGCCCTAGGCCCCGGCGGTCGCGCATGCGCCCTTGGCCTGTGCGGTGTGTGGGGGCTTGAACCCAAGCCCGCAGGGCTCCCGGAGCGGCCAGAGAAAGAAGGGCCCATGGAGAGGTAGGCGAGGTGGGCAGGGGGCGCCACCTTACTCTCCTCAGCTCCCTGAGGGAGAGAGAGAGAGACAGAGACAGAGAGAGAGATCCCTGACCTCTGAGTCTCTGCCTCCACCGCTGGCTGGTGCCAACTCACGCGCCATCCCACTTCCAGCCATCACCCCCACGCCTGCCCCGGGGCCAGCCCCACCACAGACAGGCCGGTTGGTTCCTGCTCACCTCTGTGCCGTCCCTTCCCGACCTGACCCCAGTGCAGGGGATAAGCTTCAGACAAGTCTTTCCATGTCCCTCTGCATGACAATAGACTTCCTCCCCTCTCCCATTCCACAGGCCCACCCACCCGGGACATCCACCTTTGTCATTAGCTCAGGAGAGGATGCAAGATGAGAATCTCTGCTATTGTGTGGGGAGACTCAGTTTCCCGGGTTTCCCCCATGGACACATGTTCTTCAGCTGGGTCTGATTTTCTCCAGACAAGCTGTCTTGGGAAGGATTTGGCCAGCCCTAAGAACCTGAAGGGAAAGGGCGGAGGGGGGTTCTCTCTCTGCCCCCGACAGCCCCGAGCTGGGTCGGTCCCTCAGACCTGGCCAGGGGCAGCCCATCCCCCGGCGCCCTTCCCCGGGGCATCCAAGGGCAGGCCCGGCGCCAGCCCCACCACGCTCGCCACTGCCCGACCATCGTCCTCCCTCGGGGGGCCTGGGCAGGACAGGGACCCGGGTGTGGGAGGCCTCCAGATCTCAGGCCTGGCACACCGTTTACCAGGCTGCTTCCTCCTCTGACGGGGGCCCAGCACACGCCCCAGGAGACTTGGCAGCCGCCCCCAGGGCTCTATCCTCTGCAACTCGTCCCCTTGGAAGGGGCCTGGCCCAGGTGCCAGGTTCGGCTGGTCGGCCAGCCTCCTTTGGAGAAAGCAGGCAAGCCGAGCCAGGCTTGCAGTGGCCCTGGCGTGATACCTGCCACCTCAGGCAGAGGGCCTCCCGCGTGCACTCCATGGCGGTTTTCTCCCCGGAGCCGTGGCCTGGGCACTAGGAAGGCCGGGCCACCCCGACTCCCGGGAGGAGGGGCTAGCCCAGTTGCGCCCTGGCCCCCAAACCCTCTGGTGCCATCTGCCTGTCTCGGCACTTCTGACTCCACAGAGCCTTTCCTACATCTGGGCTGCCTGCCGTGGCAAAGCGCAGGCGTGGGGTGAGGCCATGGCTTTGTCTTTCCAGGAAAAAATGAGCCCCTGGCCGAAGCAGCAGGCCCAGGCAGAGCCTTGAGCTTGAAGCCCAGTAGGTCTGTGGCCCTCAGGGCCAGAGCAATGCTGTCAAGGCAGGGTAGCGGCCTGCAAGCTGAGTGGGAGTGGGGGAGGGGAGGGAGACAGCTGAAGCCGAGTCCAGAAGGGCGGCGATGGAAGAGCTGCAGCTGGGTCAGAGCCTGGAGGGAGGGCGGGGCCTTCACTGAGGACCCCCCCGCCCCCCGAGGCCAGCCCTAGGCCCCGGCGGTCGCGCATGCGCCCTTGGCCTGTGCGGTGTGTGGGGGCTTGAACCCAAGCCCGCAGGGCTCCCGGAGCGGCCAGAGAAAGAAGGGCCCATGGAGAGGTAGGCGAGGTGGGCAGGGGGCGCCACCTTACTCTCCTCAGCTCCCTGAGGGAGAGAGAGAGAGACAGAGACAGAGAGAGAGATCCCTGACCTCTGAGTCTCTGCCTCCACCGCTGGCTGGTGCCAACTCACGCGCCATCCCACTTCCAGCCATCACCCCCACGCCTGCCCCGGGGCCAGCCCCACCACAGAGAGGCCGGTTGGTTCCTGCTCACCTCTGTGCCGTCCCTTCCCGACCTGACCCCAGTGCAGGGGATAAGCTTCAGACAAGTCTTTCCATGTCCCTCTGCATGACAATAGACTTCCTCCCCTCTCCCATTCCACAGGCCCACCCACCCGGGACATCCACCTTTGTCATTAGCTCAGGAGAGGATGCAAGATGAGAATCTCTGCTATTGTGTGGGGAGACTCAGTTTCCCGGGTTTCCCCCATGGACACATGTTCTTCAGCTGGGTCTGATTTTCTCCAGACAAGCTGTCTTGGGAAGGATTTGGCCAGCCCTAAGAACCTGAAGGGAAAGGGCGGAGGGGGGTTCTCTCTCTGCCCCCGACAGCCCCGAGCTGGGTCGGTCCCTCAGACCTGGCCAGGGGCAGCCCATCCCCTGGCGCCCTTCCCCGGGGCATCCAAGGGCAGGCCCGGCGCCAGCCCCACCCCGCTCGCCACTGCCCGACCATCGTCCTCCCTCAGGGGGCCTGGGCAGGACAGGGACCCGGGTGTGGGAGGCCTCCAGATCTCAGGCCTGGCACACCGTTTACCAGGCTGCTTCCTCCTCTGACGGGGGCCCAGCACACGCCCCAGGAGACTTGGCAGCCGCCCCCAGGGCTCTGTCCTCTGCAACTCGTCCCCTTGGAAGGGGCCTGGCCCAGGTGCCAGGTTCGGCTGGTCGGCCAGCCTCCTTTGGAGAAAGCAGGCAAGCCGAGCCAGGCTTGCAGTGGCCCTGGCGTGATACCTGCCACCTCAGGCAGAGGGCCTCCCGCGTGCACTCCATGGCGGTTTTCTCCCCGGAGCCGTGGCCTGGGCACTAGGAAGGCCGGGCCACCCCGACTCCCGGGAGGAGGGGCTAGCCCAGTTGCGCCCTGGCCCCCAAACCCTCTGGTGCCATCTGCCTGTCTCGGCACTTCTGACTCCACAGAGCCTTTCCTACATCTGGGCTGCCTGCCGTGGCAAAGCGCAGGCGTGGGGTGAGGCCATGGCTTTGTCTTTCCAGGAAAAAATGAGCCCCTGGCCGAAGCAGCAGGCCCAGGCAGAGCCTTGAGCTTGAAGCCCAGTAGGTCTGTGGCCCTCAGGGCCAGAGCAATGCTGTCAAGGCAGGGAAGCGGCCTGCAAGCTGAGTGGGAGTGGGGGAGGGGAGGGAGACAGCTGAAGCCGAGTCCAGAAGGGCGGCGATGGAAGAGCTGCAGCTGGGTCAGAGCCTGGAGGGAGGGCGGGGCCTTCACTGAGGACCCCCCCGCCCCCCGAGGCCAGCCCTAGGCCCAGGCGGTCGCGCATGCGCCCTTGGCCTGTGCGGTGTGTGGGGGCTTGAACCCAAGCCCGCAGGGCTCCCGGAGCGGCCAGAGAAAGAAGGGCCCATGGAGAGGTAGGCGAGGTGGGCAGGGGGCGCCACCTTACTCTCCTCAGCTCCCTGAGGGAGAGAGAGAGAGACAGAGACAGAGAGAGAGATCCCTGACCTCTGAGTCTCTGCCTCCACCGCTGGCTGGTGCCAACTCACGCGCCATCCCACTTCCAGCCATCACCCCCACGCCTGCCCCGGGGCCAGCCCCACCACAGAGAGGCCGGTTGGTTCCTGCTCACCTCTGTGCCGTCCCTTCCCGACCTGACCCCAGTGCAGGGGATAAGCTTCAGACAAGTCTTTCCATGTCCCTCTGCATGACAATAGACTTCCTCCCCTCTCCCATTCCACAGGCCCACCCACCCGGGACATCCACCTTTGTCATTAGCTCAGGAGAGGATGCAAGATGAGAATCTCTGCTATTGTGTGGGGAGACTCAGTTTCCCGGGTTTCCCCCATGGACACATGTTCTTCAGCTGGGTCTGATTTTCTCCAGACAAGCTGTCTTGGGAAGGATTTGGCCAGCCCTAAGAACCTGAAGGGAAAGGGCGGAGGGGGGTTCTCTCTCTGCCCCCGACAGCCCCGAGCTGGGTCGGTCCCTCAGACCTGGCCAGGGGCAGCCCATCCCCTGGCGCCCTTCCCCGGGGCATCCAAGGGCAGGCCCGGCGCCAGCCCCACCCCGCTCGCCACTGCCCGACCATCGTCCTCCCTCAGGGGGCCTGGGCAGGACAGGGACCCGGGTGTGGGAGGCCTCCAGATCTCAGGCCTGGCACACCGTTTACCAGGCTGCTTCCTCCTCTGACGGGGGCCCAGCACACGCCCCAGGAGACTTGGCAGCCGCCCCCAGGGCTCTGTCCTCTGCAACTCGTCCCCTTGGAAGGGGCCTGGCCCAGGTGCCAGGTTCGGCTGGTCGGCCAGCCTCCTTTGGAGAAAGCAGGCAAGCCGAGCCAGGCTTGCAGTGGCCCTGGCGTGATACCTGCCACCTCAGGCGGAGGGCCTCCCGCGTGCCCTCCATGGCGGGTTTCTCCCCGGAGCCGTGGCCTGGGCACTAGGAAGGCCGGGCCTCCCCGACTCCCGGGAGGAGGGGCTAGCCCAGTTGCGCCCTGGCCCCCAAACCCTCTGGTGCCATCTGCCTGTCTCGGCACTTCTGACTCCACACAGCCTTTCCTACATCTGGGCTGCCTGCCGTGGCAAAGTGCAGGCGTGGGGTGAGGCCATGGCTTTGTCTTTCCAGGAAAAAATGAGCCCCTGGCCGAAGCAGCAGGCCCAGGCAGAGCCTTGAGCTTGAAGCCCAGTAGGTCTGTGGCCCTCAGGGCCAGAGCAATGCTGTCAAGGCAGGGAAGCGGCCTGCAAGCTGAGTGGGAGTGGGGGAGGGGAGGGAGACAGCTGAAGCCGAGTCCAGAAGGGCGGCGATGGAAGAGCTGCAGCTGGGTCAGAGCCTGGAGGGAGGGCGGGGCCTTCACTGAGGACCCCCCTGCCCCCCGAGGCCAGCCCTAGGCCCCGGCGGTCGCGCATGCGCCCTTGGCCTGTGCGGTGTGTGGGGGCTTGAACCCAAGCCCGCAGGGCTCCCGGAGCGGCCAGAGAAAGAAGGGCCCATGGAGAGGTAGGCGAGGTGGGCAGGGGGCGCCACCTTACTCTCCTCAGCTCCCTGAGGGAGAGAGAGAGAGACAGAGACAGAGAGAGAGATCCCTGACCTCTGAGTCTCTGCCTCCACCGCTGGCTGGTGCCAACTCACGCGCCATCCCACTTCCAGCCATCACCCCCACGCCTGCCCCGGGGCCAGCCCCACCACAGAGAGGCCGGTTGGTTCCTGCTCACCTCTGTGCCGTCCCTTCCCGACCTGACCCCAGTGCAGGGGATAAGCTTCAGACAAGTCTTTCCATGTCCCTCTGCATGACAATAGACTTCCTCCCCTCTCCCATTCCACAGGCCCACCCACCCGGGACATCCACCTTTGTCATTAGCTCAGGAGAGGATGCAAGATGAGAATCTCTGCTATTGTGTGGGGAGACTCAGTTTCCCGGGTTTCCCCCATGGACACATGTTCTTCAGCTGGGTCTGATTTTCTCCAGACAAGCTGTCTTGGGAAGGATTTGGCCAGCCCTAAGAACCTGAAGGGAAAGGGCGGAGGGGGGTTCTCTCTCTGCCCCCGACAGCCCCGAGCTGGGTCGGTCCCTCAGACCTGGCCAGGGGCAGCCCATCCCCCGGCGCCCTTCCCCGGGGCATCCAAGGGCAGGCTCGGCGCCAGCCCCACCCCGCTCGCCACTGCCCGACCATCGTGCTCCCTCGGGGGGCCTGGGCAGGACAGGGACCCGGCTGTGGGAGGCCTCCAGATCTCAGGCCTGGCACACCGTTTACCAGGCTGCTTCCTCCTCTGACGGGGGCCCAGCACACGCCCCAGGAGACTTGGCAGCCGCCCCCAGGGCTCTATCCTCTGGAACTCGTCCCCTTGGAAGGGGCCTGGCCCAGGTGCCAGGTTCGGCTGGTCGGCCAGCCTCCTTTGGAGAAAGCAGGCAAGCCGAGCCAGGCTTGCAGTGGCCCTGGCGTGACACCTGCCACCTCAGGCAGAGGGCCTCCCGCGTGCCCTCCATGGCGGGTTTCTCCCCGGAGCCGTGGCCTGGGCACTAGGAAGGCCGGGCCTCCCCGACTCCCGGGAGGAGGGGCTAGCCCAGTTGCGCGCTGGCCCCCAAACCCTCTGGTGCCATCTGCCTGTCTCGGCACTTCTGACTCCACAGAGCCTTTCCTACATCTGGGCTGCCTGCCGTGGCAAAGTGCAGGCGTGGGGTGAGGCCATGGCTTTGTCTTTCCAGGAAAAAATGAGCCCCTGGCCGAAGCAGCAGGCCCAGGCAGAGCCTTGAGCTTGAAGCCCAGTAGGTCTGTGGCCCTCAGGGCCAGAGCAATGCTGTCAAGGCAGGGAAGCGGCCTGCAAGCTGAGTGGGAGTGGGGGAGGGGAGGGAGACAGCTGAAGCCGAGTCCAGAAGGGCGGCGATGGAAGAGCTGCAGCTGGGTCAGAGCCTGGAGGGAGGGCGGGGCCTTCACTGAGGACCCCCCCGCCCCCCGAGGCCAGCCCTAGGCCCCGGCGGTCGCGCATGCGCCCTTGGCCTGTGCGGTGTGTGGGGGCTTGAACCCAAGCCCGCAGGGCTCCCGGAGCGGCCAGAGAAAGAAGGGCCCATGGAGAGGTAGGCAAGGTGGGCAGGGGGCGCCACCTTACTCTCCTCAGCTCCCTGAGGGAGAGAGAGAGAGACAGAGACAGAGAGAGAGATCCCTGACCTCTGAGTCTCTGCCTCCACCGCTGGCTGGTGCCAACTCACGCGCCATCCCACTTCCAGCCATCACCCCCACGCCTGCCCCGGGGCCAGCCCCACCACAGACAGGCCGGTTGGTTCCTGCTCACCTCTGTGCCGTCCCTTCCCGACCTGACCCCAGTGCAGGGGATAAGCTTCAGACAAGTCTTTCCATGTCCCTCTGCATGACAATAGACTTCCTCCCCTCTCCCATTCCACAGGCCCACCCACCCGGGACATCCACCTTTGTCATTAGCTCAGGAGAGGATGCAAGATGAGAATCTCTGCTATTGTGTGGGGAGACTCAGTTTCCCGGGTTTCCCCCATGGACACATGTTCTTCAGCTGGGTCTGATTTTCTCCAGACAAGCTGTCTTGGGAAGGATTTGGCCAGCCCTAAGAACCTGAAGGGAAAGGGCGGAGGGGGGTTCTCTCTCTGCCCCCGACAGCCCTGAGCTGGGTCGGTCCCTCAGACCTGGCCAAGGGCAGCCCATCCCCCGGCGCCCTTCCCCGGGGCATCCAAGGGCAGGCCCGGCGCCAGCCCCACCCCGCTCGCCACTGCCCGACCATCGTCCTCCCTCGGGGGGCCTGGGCAGGACAGGGACCCGGCTGTGGGAGGCCTCCAGATCTCAGGCCTGGCACACCGTTTACCAGGCTGCTTCCTCCTCTGACGGGGGCCCAGCACACGCCCCAGGAGACTTGGCAGCCGCCCCCAGGGCTCTGTCCTCTGCAACTCGTCCCCTTGGAAGGGGCCTGGCCCAGGTGCCAGGTTCGGCTGGTCGGCCAGCCTCCTTTGGAGAAAGCAGGCAAGCCGAGCCAGGCTTGCAGTGGCCCTGGCGTGATACCTGCCACCTCAGGCGGAGGGCCTCCCGCGTGCCCTCCATGGCGGGTTTCTCCCCGGAGCCGTGGCCTGGGCACTAGGAAGGCCGGGCCTCCCCGACTCCGGGGAGGAGGGGCTAGCCCAGTTGCGCCCTGGCCCCCAAACCCTCTGGTGCCATCTGCCTGTCTCGGCACTTCTGAGTTCACACAGCCTTTCCTACATCTGGGCTGCCTGCCGTGGCAAAGTGCAGGCGTGGGGTGAGGCCATGGCTTTGTCGTTCCAGGAAAAAATGAGCCCCTGGCCGAAGCAGCAGGCCCAGGCAGAGCCTTGAGCTTGAAGCCCAGTAGGTCTGTGGCCCTCAGGGCCAGAGCAATGCTGTCAAGGCAGGGAAGCGGCCTGCAAGCTGAGTGGGAGTGGGGGAGGGGAGGGAGACAGCTGAAGCCGAGTCCAGAAGGGCGGCGATGGAAGAGCTGCAGCTGGGTCAGAGCCTGGAGGGAGGGCGGGGCCTTCACTGAGGACCCCCCCGCCCCCCGAGGCCAGCCCTAGGCCCCGGCGGTCGCGCATGCGCCCTTGGCCTGTGCGGTGTGTGGGGGCTTGAACCCAAGCCCGCAGGGCTCCCGGAGCGGCCAGAGAAAGAAGGGCCCATGGAGAGGTAGGCGAGGTGGGCAGGGGGCGCCACCTTACTCTCCTCAGCTCCCTGAGGGAGAGAGAGAGAGACAGAGACAGAGAGAGAGATCCCTGACCTCTGAGTCTCTGCCTCCACCGCTGGCTGGTGCCAACTCACGCGCCATCCCACTTCCAGCCATCACCCCCACGCCTGCCCCGGGGCCAGCCCCACCACAGACAGGCCGGTTGGTTCCTGCTCACCTCTGTGCCGGCCCTTCCCGACCTGACCCCAGTGCAGGGGATAAGCTTCAGACAAGTCTTTCCATGTCCCTCTGCATGACAATAGACTTCCTCCCCTCTCCCATTCCACAGGCCCACCCACCCGGGACATCCACCTTTGTCATTAGCTCAGGAGAGGATGCAAGATGAGAATCTCTGCTATTGTGTGGGGAGACTCAGTTTCCCGGGTTTCCCCCATGGACACATGTTCTTCAGCTGGGTCTGATTTTCTCCAGACAAGCTGTCTTGGGAAGGATTTGGCCAGCCCTAAGAACCTGAAGGGAAAGGGCGGAGGGGGGTTCTCTCTCTGCCCCCGACAGCCCCGAGCTGGGTCGGTCCCTCAGACCTGGCCAGGGGCAGCCCATCCCCCGGCGCCCTTCCCCGGGGCATCCAAGGGCAGGCTCGGCGCCAGCCCCACCCCGCTCGCCACTGCCCGACCATCGTGCTCCCTCGGGGGGCCTGGGCAGGACAGGGACCCGGCTGTGGGAGGCCTCCAGATCTCAGGCCTGGCACACCGTTTACCAGGCTGCTTCCTCCTCTGACGGGGGCCCAGCACACGCCCCAGGAGACTTGGCCGCCGCCCCCAGGGCTCTGTCCTCTGCAACTCGTCCCCTTGGAAGGGGCCTGGCCCAGGTGCCAGGTTCGGCTGGTCGGCCAGCCTCCTTTGAAGAAAGCAGGCAAGCCGAGCCAGGCTTGCAGTGGCCCTGGCGTGATACCTGCCACCTCAGGCGGAGGGCCTCCCGCGTGCCCTCCATGGCGGGTTTCTCCCCGGAGCCGTGGCCTGGGCACTAGGAAGGCCGGGCCTCCCCGACTCCCGGGAGGAGGGGCTAGCCCAGTTGCGCCCTGGCCCCCAAACCCTCTGGTGCCATCTGCCTGTCTCGGCACTTCTGACTCCACACAGCCTTTCCTACATCTGGGCTGCCTGCCGTGGCAAAGTGCAGGCGTGGGGTGAGGCCATGGCTTTGTCTTTCCAGGAAAAAATGAGCCCCTGGCCGAAGCAGCAGGCCCAGGCAGAGCCTTGAGCTTGAAGCCCAGTAGGTCTGTGGCCCTCAGGGCCAGAGCAATGCTGTCAAGGCAGGGAAGCGGCCTGCATCTGAGTGGGAGTGGGGGAGGGGAGGGAGACAGCTGAAGCCGAGTCCAGAAGGGCGGCGATGGAAGAGCTGCAGCTGGGTCAGAGCCTGGAGGGAGGGCGGGGCCTTCACTGAGGACCCCCCGCCCCCCGAGGCCAGCCCTAGGCCCCGGCGGTCGCGCATGCGCCCTTGGCCTGTGCGGTGTGTGGGGGCTTGAACCCAAGCCCGCAGGGCTCCCGGAGCGGCCAGAGAAAGAAGGGCCCATGGAGAGGTAGGCGAGGTGGGCAGGGGGCGCCACCTTACTCTCCTCAGCTCCCTGAGGGAGAGAGAGAGAGACAGAGACAGAGAGAGAGATCCCTGACCTCTGAGTCTCTGCCTCCACCGCTGGCTGGTGCCAACTCACGCGCCATCCCACTTCCAGCCATCACCCCCACGCCTGCCCCGGGGCCAGCCCCACCACAGACAGGCCGGTTGGTTCCTGCTCACCTCTGTGCCGTCCCTTCCCGACCTGACCCCAGTGCAGGGGATAAGCTTCAGACAAGTCTTTCCATGTCCCTCTGCATGACAATAGACTTCCTCCCCTCTCCCATTCCACAGGCCCACCCACCCGGGACATCCACCTTTGTCATTAGCTCAGGAGAGGATGCAAGATGAGAATCTCTGCTATTGTGTGGGGAGACTCAGTTTCCCGGGTTTCCCCCATGGACACATGTTCTTCAGCTGGGTCTGATTTTCTCCAGACAAGCTGTCTTGGGAAGGATTTGGCCAGCCCTAAGAACCTGAAGGGAAAGGGCGGAGGGGGGTTCTCTCTCTGCCCCCGACAGCCCCGAGCTGGGTCGGTCCCTCAGACCTGGCCAGGGGCAGCCCATCCCCCGGCGCCCTTCCCCGGGGCATCCAAGGGCAGGCTCGGCGCCAGCCCCACCCCGCTCGCCACTGCCCGACCATCGTCCTCCCTCGGGGGGCCTGGGCAGGACAGGGACCCGGCTGTGGGAGGCCTCCAGATCTCAGGCCTGGCACACCGTTTACCAGGCTGCTTCCTCCTCTGACGGGGGCCCAGCACACGCCCCAGGAGACTTGGCAGCCGCCCCCAGGGCTCTATCCTCTGGAACTCGTCCCCTTGGAAGGGGCCTGGCCCAGGTGCCAGGTTCGGCTGGTCGGCCAGCCTCCTTTGGAGAAAGCAGGCAAGCCGAGCCAGGCTTGCAGTGGCCCTGGCGTGACACCTGCCACCTCAGGCAGAGGGCCTCCCGCGTGCCCTCCATGGCGGGTTTCTCCCCGGAGCCGTGGCCTGGGCACTAGGAAGGCCGGGCCTCCCCGACTCCCGGGAGGAGGGGCTAGCCCAGTTGCGCGCTGGCCCCCAAACCCTCTGGTGCCATCTGCCTGTCTCGGCACTTCTGACTCCACAGAGCCTTTCCTACATCTGGGCTGCCTGCCGTGGCAAAGTGCAGGCGTGGGGTGAGGCCATGGCTTTGTCTTTCCAGGAAAAAATGAGCCCCTGGCCGAAGCAGCAGGCCCAGGCAGAGCCTTGAGCTTGAAGCCCAGTAGGTCTGTGGCCCTCAGGGCCAGAGCAATGCTGTCAAGGCAGGGAAGCGGCCTGCAAGCTGAGTGGGAGTGGGGGAGGGGAGGGAGACAGCTGAAGCCGAGTCCAGAAGGGCGGCGATGGAAGAGCTGCAGCTGGGTCAGAGCCTGGAGGGAGGGCGGGGCCTTCACTGAGGACCCCCCCGCCCCCCGAGGCCAGCCCTAGGCCCCGGCGGTCGCGCATGCGCCCTTGGCCTGTGCGGTGTGTGGGGGCTTGAACCCAAGCCCGCAGGGCTCCCGGAGCGGCCAGAGAAAGAAGGGCCGATAGAGAGGTAGGAGAGGTGGGCAGGGGGTGCCACCTTACTCTCCTCAGCTCCCTGAGGGAGAGAGAGAGAGACAGAGACAGAGAGAGAGATCCCTGACCTCTGAGTCTCTGCCTCCACCGCTGGCTGGTGCCAACTCACGCGCCATCCCACTTCCAGCCATCACCCCCACGCCTGCCCCGGGGCCAGCCCCACCACAGACAGGCCGGTTGGTTCCTGCTCACCTCTGTGCCGTCCCTTCCCGACCTGACCCCAGTGCAGGGGATAAGCTTCAGACAAGTCTTTCCATGTCCCTCTGCATGACAATAGACTTCCTCCCCTCTCCCATTCCACAGGCCCACCCACCCGGGACATCCACCTTTGTCATTAGCTCAGGAGAGGATGCAAGATGAGAATCTCTGCTATTGTGTGGGGAGACTCAGTTTCCCGGGTTTCCCCCATGGACACATGTTCTTCAGCTGGGTCTGATTTTCTCCAGACAAGCTGTCTTGGGAAGGATTTGGCCAGCCCTAAGAACCTGAAGGGAAAGGGCGGAGGGGGGTTCTCTCTCTGCCCCCGACAGCCCCGAGCTGGGTCGGTCCCTCAGACCTGGCCAGGGGCAGCCCATCCCCCGGCGCCCTTCCCCGGGGCATCCAAGGGCAGGCCCGGCGCCAGCCCCACCCCGCTCGCCACTGCCCGACCATCGTCCTCCCTCGGGGGGCCTGGGCAGGACAGGGACCCGGGTGTGGGAGGCCTCCAGATCTCAGGCCTGGCACACCGTTTACCAGGCTGCTTCCTCCTCTGACGGGGGCCCAGCACACGCCCCAGGAGACTTGGCAGCCGCCCCCAGGGCTCTATCCTCTGGAACTCGTCCCCTTGGAAGGGGCCTGGCCCAGGTGCCAGGTTCGGCTGGTCGGCCAGCCTCCTTTGGAGAAAGCAGGCAAGCCGAGCCAGGCTTGCAGTGGCCCTGGCGTGACACCTGCCACCTCAGGCAGAGGGCCTCCCGCGTGCCCTCCATGGCGGGTTTCTCCCCGGAGCCATGGCCTGGGCACTAGGAAGGCCGGGCCTCCCCGACTCCCGGGAGGAGGGGCTAGCCCAGTTGCGCGCTGGCCCCCAAACCCTCTGGTGCCATCTGCCTGTCTCGGCACTTCTGACTCCACAGAGCCTTTCCTACATCTGGGCTGCCTGCCGTGGCAAAGTGCAGGCGTGTGGTGAGGCCATGGCTTTGTCTTTCCAGGAAAAAATGAGCCCCTGGCCGAAGCAGCAGGCCCAGGCAGAGCCTTGAGCTTGAAGCCCAGTAGGTCTGTGGCCCTCAGGGCCAGAGCAATGCTTTCAAGGCAGGGAAGCGGCCTGCAAGCTGAGTGGGAGTGGGGGAGGGGAGGGAGACAGCTGAAGCCGAGTCCAGAAGGGCGGCGATGGAAGAGCTGCAGCTGGGTCAGAGCCTGGAGGGAGGGCGGGGCCTTCACTGAGGACCCCCCCGCCCCCCGAGGCCAGCCCTAGGCCCCGGCGGTCGCGCATGCGCCCTTGGCCTGTGCGGTGTGTGGGGGCTTGAACCCAAGCCCGCAGGGCTCCCGGAGCGGCCAGAGAAAGAAGGGCCCATGGAGAGGTAGGCGAGGTGGGCAGGGGGCGCCACCTTACTCTCCTCAACTCCCTGAGGGAGAGAGAGAGAGACAGAGACAGAGAGAGAGATCCCTGACCTCTGAGTCTCTGCCTCCACCGCTGGCTGGTGCCAACTCACGCGCCATCCCACTTCCAGCCATCACCCCCACGCCTGCCCCGGGGCCAGCCCCACCACAGAGAGGCCGGTTGGTTCCTGCTCACCTCTGTGCCGTCCCTTCCCGACCTGACCCCAGTGCAGGGGATAAGCTTCAGACAAGTCTTTCCATGTCCCTCTGCATGACAATAGACTTCCTCCCCTCTCCCATTCCACAGGCCCACCCACCCGGGACATCCACCTTTGTCATTAGCTCAGGAGAGGATGCAAGATGAGAATCTCTGCTATTGTGTGGGGAGACTCAGTTTCCCGGGTTTCCCCCATGGACACATGTTCTTCAGCTGGGTCTGATTTTCTCCAGACAAGCTGTCTTGGGAAGGATTTGGCCAGCCCTAAGAACCTGAAGGGAAAGGGCGGAGGGGGGTTCTCTCTCTGCCCCCGACAGCCCCGAGCTGGGTCGGTCCCTCAGACCTGGCCAGGGGCAGCCCATCCCCCGGCGCCCTTCCCCGGGGGATCCAAGGGCAGGCTCGGCGCCAGCCCCACCCCGCTCGCCACTGCCCGACCATCGTCCTCCCTCGGGGGGCCTGGGCAGGACAGGGACCCGGCTGTGGGAGGCCTCCAGATCTCAGGCCTGGCACACCGTTTACCAGGCTGCTTCCTCCTCTGACAGGGGCCCAGCACACGCCCCAGGAGACTTGGCAGCCGCCCCCAGGGCTCTATCCTCTGGAACTCGTCCCCTTGGAAGGGGCCTGGCCCAGGTGCCAGGTTCGGCTGGTCGGCCAGCCTCCTTTGGAGAAAGCAGGCAAGCCGAGCCAGGCTTGCAGTGGCCCTGGCGTGACACATGCCACCTCAGGCAGAGGGCCTCCCGCGAGCCCTCCATGGCGGGTTTCTCCCCGGAGCCGTGGCCTGGGCACTAGGAAGGCCGGGCCTCCCCGACTCCCGGGAGGAGGGGCTAGCCCAGTTGCGCGCTGGCCCCCAAACCCTCTGGTGCCATCTGCCTGTCTCGGCACTTCTGACTCCACAGAGCCTTTCCTACATCTGGGCTGCCTGCCGTGGCAAAGTGCAGGCGTGGGGTGAGGCCATGGCTTTGTCTTTCCAGGAAAAAATGAGCCCCTGGCCGAAGCAGCAGGCCCAGGCAGAGCCTTGAGCTTGAAGCCCAGTAGGTCTGTGGCCCTCAGGGCCAGAGCAATGCTGTCAAGGCAGGGAAGCGGCCTGCAAGCTGAGTGGGAGTGGGGGAGGGGAGGGAGACAGCTGAAGCCGAGTCCAGAAGGGCGGCGATGGAAGAGCTGCAGCTGGGCCAGAGCCTGGAGGGAGGGCGGGGCCTTCACTGAGGACCCCCCCGCCCCCCGAGGCCAGCCCTAGGCCCCGGCGGTCGCGCATGCGCCCTTGGCCTGTGCGGTGTGTGGGGGCTTGAACCCAAGCCCGCAGGGCTCCCGGAGCGGCCAGAGAAAGAAGGGCCCATGGAGAGGTAGGCGAGGTGGGCAGGGGGCACCACCTTACTCTCCTCAGCTCCCTGAGGGAGAGAGAGAGAGACAGAGACAGAGAGAGAGATCCCTGACCTCTGAGTCTCTGCCTCCACCGCTGGCTGGTGCCAACTCACGCGCCATCCCACTTCCAGCCATCACCCCCACGCCTGCCCCGGGGCCAGCCCCACCACAGAGAGGCCGGTTGGTTCCTGCTCACCTCTGTGCCGTCCCTTCCCGACCTGACCCCAGTGCAGGGGATAAGCTTCAGACAAGTCTTTCCATGTCCCTCTGCATGACAATAGACTTCCTCCCCTCTCCCATTCCACAGGCCCACCCACCCGGGACATCCACCTTTGTCATTAGCTCAGGAGAGGATGCAAGATGAGAATCTCTGCTATTGTGTGGGGAGACTCAGTTTCCCGGGTTTCCCCCATGGACACATGTTCTTCAGCTGGGTCTGATTTTCTCCAGACAAGCTGTCTTGGGAAGGATTTGGCCAGCCCTAAGAACCTGAAGGGAAAGGGCGGAGGGGGGTTCTCTCTCTGCCCCCGACAGCCCCGAGCTGGGTCGGTCCCTCAGACCTGGCCAGGGGCAGCCCATCCCCCGGCGCCCTTCCCCGGGGCATCCAAGGGCAGGCCCGGCGCCAGCCCCACCCCGCTCGCCACTGCCCGACCATCGTCCTCCCTCGGGGGGCCTGGGCAGGACAGGGACCCGGGTGTGGGAGGCCTCCAGATCTCAGGCCTGGCACACCGTTTACCAGGCTGCTTCCTCCTCTGACGGGGGCCCAGCACACGCCCCAGGAGACTTGGCAGCCGCCCCCAGGGCTCTATCCTCTGCAACTCGTCCCCTGGGAAGGGGCCTGGCCCAGGTGCCAGGTTCGGCTGGTCGGCCAGCCTCCTTTGGAGAAAGCAGGCAAGCCGAGCCAGGCTTGCAGTGGCCCTGGCGTGATACCTGCCACCTCAGGCGGAGGGCCTCCCGCGTGCCCTCCATGGCGGGTTTCTCCCCGGAGCCGTGGCCTGGGCACTAGGAAGGCCGGGCCTCCCCGACTCCCGGGAGGAGGGGCTAGCCCAGTTGCGCCCTGGCCCCCAAACCCTCTGGTGCCATCTGCCTGTCTCGGCACTTCTGACTCCACAGAGCCTTTCCTACATCTGGGCTGCCTGCCGTGGCAAAGTGCAGGCGTGGGGTGAGGCCATGGCTTTGTCTTTCCAGGAAAAAATGAGCCCCTGGCCGAAGCAGCAGGCCCAGGCAGAGCCTTGAGCTTGAAGCCCAGTAGGTCTGTGGCCCTCAGGGCCAGAGCAATGCTTTCAAGGCAGGGAAGCGGCCTGCAAGCTGAGTGGGAGTGGGGGAGGGGAGGGAGACAGCTGAAGCCGAGTCCAGAAGGGCGGCGATGGAAGAGCTGCAGCTGGGTCAGAGCCTGGAGGGAGGGCGGGGCCTTCACTGAGGACCCCCCCCGCCCCCCGAGGCCAGCCCTAGGCCCCGGCGGTCGCGCATGCGCCCTTGGCCTGTGCGGTGTGTGGGGGCTTGAACACAAGCCCGCAGGGCTCCCGGAGCGGCCAGAGAAAGAAGGGCCCATGGAGAGGTAGGCGAGGTGGGCAGGGGGCGCCACCTTACTCTCCTCAGCTCCCTGAGGGAGAGAGAGAGAGACAGAGACAGAGAAAGAGATCCCTGACCTCTGAGTCTCTGCCTCCACCGCTGGCTGGTGCCAACTCACGCGCCATCCCACTTCCAGCCATCACCCCCACGCCTGCCCCGGGGCCAGCCCCACCACAGAGAGGCCGGTTGGTTCCTGCTCACCTCTGTGCCGTCCCTTCCCGACCTGACCCCAGTGCAGGGGATAAGCTTCAGACAAGTCTTTCCATGTCCCTCTGCATGACAATAGACTTCCTCCCCTCTCCCATTCCACAGGCCCACCCACCCGGGACATCCACCTTTGTCATTAGCTCAGGAGAGGATGCAAGATGAGAATCTCTGCTATTGTGTGGGGAGACTCAGTTTCCCGGGTTTCCCCCATGGACACATGTTCTTCAGCTGGGTCTGATTTTCTCCAGACAAGCTGTCTTGGGAAGGATTTGGCCAGCCCTAAGAACCTGAAGGGAAAGGGCGGAGGGGGGTTCTCTCTCTGCCCCCGACAGCCCCGAGCTGTGTCGGTCCCTCAGACCTGGCCAGGGGCAGCCCATCCCCCGGCGCCCTTCCCCGGGGCATCCAAGGGCAGGCCCGGCGCCAGCCCCACCCCGCTCGCCACAGCCCGACCATCGTCCTCCCTCGGGGGGCCTGGGCAGGACAGGGACCCGGGTGTGGGAGGCCTCCAGATCTCAGGCCTGGCACACCGTTTACCAGGCTGCTTCCTCCTCTGACGGGGGCCCAGCACACGCCCCAGGAGACTTGGCAGCCGCCCCCAGGGCTCTATCCTCTGCAACTCGTCCCCTTGGAAGGGGCCTGGCCCAGGTGCCAGGTTCGGCTGGTCGGCCAGCCTCCTTTGGAGAAAGCAGGCAAGCCGAGCCAGGCTTGCAGTGGCCCTGGCGTGATACCTGCCACCTCAGGCAGAGGGCCTCCCGCGTGCCCTCCATGGCGGGTTTCTCCCCGGAGCCGTGGCCTGGGCACTAGGAAGGCCGGGCCTCCCCGACTCCCGGGAGGAGGGGCTAGCCCAGTTGCGCCCTGGCCCCCAAACCCTCTGGTGCCATCTGCCTGTCTCGGCACTTCTGACTCCACAGAGCCTTTCCTACATCTGGGCTGCCTGCCGTGGCAAAGTGCAGGCGTGGGGTGAGGCCATGGCTTTGTCTTTCCAGGAAAAAATGAGCCCCTGGCCGAAGCAGCAGGCCCAGGCAGAGCCTTGAGTTTGAAGCCCGGTAGGTCTGTGGCCCTCAGGGCCAGAGCAATGCTGTCAAGGCAGGGAAGCGGCCTGCAAGCTGAGTGGGAGTGGGGGAGGGGAGGGAGACAGCTGAAGCCGAGTCCAGAAGGGCGGCGATGGAAGAGCTGCAGCTGGGTCAGAGCCTGGAGGGAGGGCGGGGCCTTCACTGAGGACCCCCCCGCCCCCCGAGGCCAGCCCTAGGCCCCGGCGGTCGCGCATGCGCCCTTGGCCTGTGCGGTGTGTGGGGGCTTGAACCCAAGCCCGCAGGGCTCCCGGAGCGGCCAGAGAAAGAAGGGCCCATGGAGAGGTAGGCGAGGTGGGCAGGGGGTGCCACCTTACTCTCCTCAGCTCCCTGAGGGAGAGAGAGACAGAGACAGAGAGAGAGATCCCTGACCTCTGAGTCTCTGCCTCCACCGCTGGCTGGTGCCAACTCACGCGCCATCCCACTTCCAGCCATCACCCCCACGCCTGCCCCGGGGCCAGCCCCACCACAGAGAGGCCGGTTGGTTCCTGCTCACCTCTGTGCCGTCCCTTCCCGACCTGACCCCAGTGCAGGGGATAAGCTTCAGACAAGTCTTTCCATGTCCCTCTGCATGACAATAGACTTCCTCCCCTCTCCCATTCCACAGGCCCACCCACCCGGGACATCCACCTTTGTCATTAGCTCAGGAGAGGATGCAAGATGAGAATCTCTGCTATTGTGTGGGGAGACTCAGTTTCCCGGGTTTCCCCCATGGACACATGTTCTTCAGCTGGGTCTGATTTTCTCCAGACAAGCTGTCTTGGGAAGGATTTGGCCAGCCCTAAGAACCTGAAGGGAAAGGGCGGAGGGGGGTTCTCTCTCTGCCCCCGACAGCCCCGAGCTGGGTCGGTCCCTCAGACCTGGCCAGGGGCAGCCCATCCCCCGGCGCCCTTCCCCGGGGCATCCAAGGGCAGGCCCGGCGCCAGCCCCACCCCGCTCGCCACTGCCCGACCATCGTCCTCCCTCGGGGGGCCTGGGCAGGACAGGGACCCGGGTGTGGGAGGCCTCCAGATCTCAGGCCTGGCACACCGTTTACCAGGCTGCTTCCTCCTCTGACGGGGGCCCAGCACACGCCCCAGGAGACTTGGCAGCCGCCCCCAGGGCTCTATCCTCTGGAACTCGTCCCCTTGGAAGGGGCCTGGCCCAGGTGCCAGGTTCGGCTGGTCGGCCAGCCTCCTTTGGAGAAAGCAGGCAAGCCGAGCCAGGCTTGCAGTGGCCCTGGCGTGACACCTGCCACCTCAGGCAGAGGGCCTCCCGCGTGCCCTCCATGGCGGGTTTCTCCCCGGAGCCGTGGCCTGGGCACTAGGAAGGCCGGGCCTCCCCGACTCCCGGGAGGAGGGGCTAGCCCAGTTGCGCGCTGGCCCCCAAACCCTCTGGTGCCATCTGCCTGTCTCGGCACTTCTGACTCCACAGAGCCTTTCCTACATCTGGGCTGCCTGCCGTGGCAAAGTGCAGGCGTGTGGTGAGGCCATGGCTTTGTCTTTCCAGGAAAAAATGAGCCCCTGGCCGAAGCAGCAGGCCCAGGCAGAGCCTTGAGCTTGAAGCCCAGTAGGTCTGTGGCCCTCAGGGCCAGAGCAATGCTTTCAAGGCAGGGAAGCGGCCTGCAAGTTGAGTGGGAGTGGGGGAGGGGAGGGAGACAGCTGAAGCCGAGTCCAGAAGGGCGGCGATGGAAGAGCTGCAGCTGGGTCAGAGCCTGGAGGGAGGGCGGGGCCTTCACTGAGGACCCCCCCGCCCCCCGAGGCCAGCCCTAGGCCCCGGCGGTCGCGCATGCGCCCTTGGCCTGTGCGGTGTGTGGGGGCTTGAACCCAAGCCCGCAGGGCTCCCGGAGCGGCCAGAGAAAGAAGGGCCCATGGAGAGGTAGGCGAGGTGGGCAGGGGGCGCCACCTTACTCTCCTCAGCTCCCTGAGGGAGAGAGAGAGAGACAGAGACAGAGAGAGAGATCCCTGACCTCTGAGTCTCTGCCTCCACCGCTGGCTGGTGCCAACTCACGCGCCATCCCACTTCCAGCCATCACCCCCACGCCTGCCCCGGGGCCAGCCCCACCACAGAGAGGCCGGTTGGTTCCTGCTCACCTCTGTGCCGTCCCTTCCCGACCTGACCCCAGTGCAGGGGATAAGCTTCAGACAAGTCTTTCCATGTCCCTCTGCATGACAATAGACTTCCTCCCCTCTCCCATTCCACAGGCCCACCCACCCGGGACATCCACCTTTGTCATTAGCTCAGGAGAGGATGCAAGATGAGAATCTCTGCTATTGTGTGGGGAGACTCAGTTTCCCGGGTTTCCCCCATGGACACATGTTCTTCAGCTGGGTCTGATTTTCTCCAGACAAGCTGTCTTGGGAAGGATTTGGCCAGCCCTAAGAACCTGAAGGGAAAGGGCGGAGGGGGGTTCTCTCTCTGCCCCCGACAGCCCCGAGCTGGGTCGGTCCCTCAGACCTGGCCAGGGGCAGCCCATCCCCCGGCGCCCTTCCCCGGGGCATCCAAGGGCAGGCCCGGCGCCAGCCCCACCCCGCTCGCCACTGCCCGACCATCGTCCTCCCTCGGGGGGCCTGGGCAGGACAGGGACCCGGGTGTGGGAGGCCTCCAGATCTCAGGCCTGGCACACCGTTTACCAGGCTGCTTCCTCCTCTGACGGGGGCCCAGCACACGCCCCAGGAGACTTGGCAGCCGCCCCCAGGGCTCTATCCTCTGGAACTCGTCCCCTTGGAAGGGGCCTGGCCCAGGTGCCAGGTTCGGCTGGTCGGCCAGCCTCCTTTGGAGAAAGCAGGCAAGCCGAGCCAGGCTTGCAGTGGCCCTGGCGTGACACCTGCCACCTCAGGCAGAGGGCCTCCCGCGTGCCCTCCATGGCGGGTTTCTCCCCGGAGCCATGGCCTGGGCACTAGGAAGGCCGGGCCTCCCCGACTCCCGGGAGGAGGGGCTAGCCCAGTTGCGCGCTGGCCCCCAAACCCTCTGGTGCCATCTGCCTGTCTCGGCACTTCTGACTCCACAGAGCCTTTCCTACATCTGGGCTGCCTGCCGTGGCAAAGTGCAGGCGTGTGGTGAGGCCATGGCTTTGTCTTTCCAGGAAAAAATGAGCCCCTGGCCGAAGCAGCAGGCCCAGGCAGAGCCTTGAGCTTGAAGCCCAGTAGGTCTGTGGCCCTCAGGGCCAGAGCAATGCTTTCAAGGCAGGGAAGCGGCCTGCAAGTTGAGTGGGAGTGGGGGAGGGGAGGGAGACAGCTGAAGCCGAGTCCAGAAGGGCGGCAATGGAAGAGCTGCAGCTGGGTCAGAGCCTGGAGGGAGGGCGGGGCCTTCACTGAGGACCCCCCCGCCCCCCGAGGCCAGCCCTAGGCCCCGGCGGTCGCGCATGCGCCCTTGGCCTGTGCGGTGTGTGGGGGCTTGAACCCAAGCCCGCAGGGCTCCCGGAGCGGCCAGAGAAAGAAGGGCCCATGGAGAGGTAGGCGAGGTGGGCAGGGGGCGCCACCTTACTCTCCTCAGCTCCCTGAGGGAGAGAGAGAGAGACAGAGACAGAGAGAGAGATCCCTGACCTCTGAGTCTCTGCCTCCACCGCTGGCTGGTGCCAACTCACGCGCCATCCCACTTCCAGCCATCACCCCCACGCCTGCCCCGGGGCCAGCCCCACCACAGAGAGGCCGGTTGGTTCCTGCTCACCTCTGTGCCGTCCCTTCCCGACCTGACCCCAGTGCAGGGGATAAGCTTCAGACAAGTCTTTCCATGTCCCTCTGCATGACAATAGACTTCCTCCCCTCTCCCATTCCACAGGCCCACCCACCCGGGACATCCACCTTTGTCATTAGCTCAGGAGAGGATGCAAGATGAGAATCTCTGCTATTGTGTGGGGAGACTCAGTTTCCCGGGTTTCCCCCATGGACACATGTTCTTCAGCTGGGTCTGATTTTCTCCAGACAAGCTGTCTTGGGAAGGATTTGGCCAGCCCTAAGAACCTGAAGGGAAAGGGCGGAGGGGGGTTCTCTCTCTGCCCCCGACAGCCCCGAGCTGGGTCGGTCCCTCAGACCTGGCCAGGGGCAGCCCATCCCCCGGCGCCCTTCCCCGGGGGATCCAAGGGCAGGCTCGGCGCCAGCCCCACCCCGCTCGCCACTGCCCGACCATCGTCCTCCCTCGGGGGGCCTGGGCAGGACAGGGACCCGGCTGTGGGAGGCCTCCAGATCTCAGGCTTGGCACACCGTTTACCAGGCTGCTTCCTCCTCTGACGGGGGCCCAGCACACGCCCCAGGAGACTTGGCAGCCGCCCCCAGGGCTCTATCCTCTGGAACTCGTCCCCTTGGAAGGGGCCTGGCCCAGGTGCCAGGTTCGGCTGGTCGGCCAGCCTCCTTTGGAGAAAGCAGGCAAGCCGAGCCAGGCTTGCAGTGGCCCTGGCGTGACACATGCCACCTCAGGCAGAGGGCCTCCCGCGAGCCCTCCATGGCGGGTTTCTCCCCGGAGCCGTGGCCTGGGCACTAGGAAGGCCGGGCCTCCCCGACTCCCGGGAGGAGGGGCTAGCCCAGTTGCGCGCTGGCCCCCAAACCCTCTGGTGCCATCTGCCTGTCTTGGCACTTCTGACTCCACAGAGCCTTTCCTACATCTGGGCTGCCTGCCGTGGCAAAGTGCAGGCGTGGGGTGAGGCCATGGCTTTGTCTTTCCAGGAAAAAATGAGCCCCTGGCCGAAGCAGCAGGCCCAGGCAGAGCCTTGAGCTTGAAGCCCAGTAGGTCTGTGGCCCTCAGGGCCAGAGCAATGCTGTCAAGGCAGGGAAGCGGCCTGCAAGCTGAGTGGGAGTGGGGGAGGGGAGGGAGACAGCTGAAGCCGAGTCCAGAAGGGCGGCGATGGAAGAGCTGCAGCTGGGTCAGAGCCTGGAGGGAGGGCGGGGCCTTCACTGAGGACCCCCCCGCCCCCCGAGGCCAGCCCTAGGCCCCGGCGGTCGCGCATGCGCCCTTGGCCTGTGCGGTGTGTGGGGGCTTGAACCCAAGCCCGCAGGGCTCCCGGAGCGGCCAGAGAAAGAAGGGCCCATGGAGAGGTAGGCGAGGTGGGCAGGGGGCGCCACCTTACTCTCCTCAGCTCCCTGAGGGAGAGAGAGAGAGACAGAGACAGAGAGAGAGATCCCTGACCTCTGAGTCTCTGCCTCCACCGCTGGCTGGTGCCAACTCACGCGCCATCCCACTTCCAGCCATCACCCCCACGCCTGCCCCGGGGCCAGCCCCACCACAGAGAGGCCGGTTGGTTCCTGCTCACCTCTGTGCCGTCCCTTCCCGACCTGACCCCAGTGCAGGGGATAAGCTTCAGACAAGTCTTTCCATGTCCCTCTGCATGACAATAGACTTCCTCCCCTCTCCCATTCCACAGGCCCACCCACCCGGGACATCCACCTTTGTCATTAGCTCAGGAGAGGATGCAAGATGAGAATCTCTGCTATTGTGTGGGGAGACTCAGTTTCCCGGGTTTCCCCCATGGACACA
Source organism: Diceros bicornis minor (assembly GCF_020826845.1). Taxonomy (NCBI): domain Eukaryota; kingdom Metazoa; phylum Chordata; class Mammalia; order Perissodactyla; family Rhinocerotidae; genus Diceros; species Diceros bicornis. Next base: position 131,074 of record NW_026691123.1, on the reverse strand, counting down.
TGTTCTTCAGCTGGGTCTGATTTTCTCCAGACAAGCTGTCTTGGGAAGGATTTGGCCAGCCCTAAGAACCTGAAGGGAAAGGGCGGAGGGGGGTTCTCTCTCTGCCCCCGACAGCCCCGAGCTGGGTCGGTCCCTCAGACCTGGCCAGGGGCAGCCCATCCCCCGGCGCCCTTCCCCGGGGCATCCAAGGGCAGGCCCGGCGCCAGCCCCACCCCGCTCGCCACTGCCCGACCATCGTCCTCCCTCGGGGGGCCTGGGCAGGACAGGGACCCGGGTGTGGGAGGCCTCCAGATCTCAGGCCTGGCACACCGTTTACCAGGCTGCTTCCTCCTCTGACGGGGGCCCAGCACACGCCCCAGGAGACTTGGCAGCCGCCCCCAGGGCTCTATCCTCTGGAACTCGTCCCCTTGGAAGGGGCCTGGCCCAGGTGCCAGGTTCGGCTGGTCGGCCAGCCTCCTTTGGAGAAAGCAGGCAAGCCGAGCCAGGCTTGCAGTGGCCCTGGCGTGACACCTGCCACCTCAGGCAGAGGGCCTCCCGCGTGCCCTCCATGGCGGGTTTCTCCCCGGAGCCGTGGCCTGGGCACTAGGAAGGCCGGGCCTCCCCGACTCCCGGGAGGAGGGGCTAGCCCAGTTGCGCGCTGGCCCCCAAACCCTCTGGTGCCATCTGCCTGTCTCGGCACTTCTGACTCCACAGAGCCTTTCCTACATCTGGGCTGCCTGCCGTGGCAAAGTGCAGGCGTGGGGTGAGGCCATGGCTTTGTCTTTCCAGGAAAAAATGAGCCCCTGGCCGAAGCAGCAGGCCCAGGCAGAGCCTTGAGCTTGAAGCCCAGTAGGTCTGTGGCCCTCAGGGCCAGAGCAATGCTGTCAAGGCAGGGAAGCGGCCTGCAAGCTGAGTGGGAGTGGGGGAGGGGAGGGAGACAGCTGAAGCCGAGTCCAGAAGGGCGGCGATGGAAGAGCTGCAGCTGGGTCAGAGCCTGGAGGGAGGGCGGGGCCTTCACTGAGGACCCCCCCGCCCCCCGAGGCCAGCCCTAGGCCCCGGCGGTCGCGCATGCGCCCTTGGCCTGTGCGGTGTGTGGGGGCTTGAACCCAAGCCCGCAGGGCTCCCGGAGCGGCCAGAGAAAGAAGGGCCCATGGAGAGGTAGGCGAGGTGGGCAGGGGGCGCCACCTTACTCTCCTCAGCTCCCTGAGGGAGAGAGAGAGAGACAGAGACAGAGAGAGAGATCCCTGACCTCTGAGTCTCTGCCTCCACCGCTGGCTGGTGCCAACTCACGCGCCATCCCACTTCCAGCCATCAACCCCACGCCTGCCCCGGGGCCAGCCCCACCACAGAGAGGCCGGTTGGTTCCTGCTCACCTCTGTGCCGTCCCTTCCCGACCTGACCCCAGTGCAGGGGATAAGCTTCAGACAAGTCTTTCCATGTCCCTCTGCATGACAATAGACTTCCTCCCCTCTCCCATTCCACAGGCCCACCCACCCGGGACATCCACCTTTGTCATTAGCTCAGGAGAGGATGCAAGATGAGAATCTCTGCTATTGTGTGGGGAGACTCAGTTTCCCGGGTTTCCCCCATGGACACATGTTCTTCAGCTGGGTCTGATTTTCTCCAGACAAGCTGTCTTGGGAAGGATTTGGCCAGCCCTAAGAACCTGAAGGGAAAGGGCGGAGGGGGGTTCTCTCTCTGCCCCCGACAGCCCCGAGCTGGGTCGGTCCCTCAGACCTGGCCAGGGGCAGCCCATCCCCCGGCGCCCTTCCCCGGGGCATCCAAGGGCAGGCCCGGCGCCAGCCCCACCCCGCTCGCCACTGCCCGACCATCGTCCTCCCTCGGGGGGCCTGGGCAGGACAGGGACCCGGGTGTGGGAGGCCTCCAGATCTCAGGCCTGGCACACCGTTTACCAGGCTGCTTCCTCCTCTGACGGGGGCCCAGCACACGCCCCAGGAGACTTGGCAGCCGCCTCCAGGGCTCTATCCTCTGGAACTCGTCCCCTTGGAAGGGGCCTGGCCCAGGTGCCAGGTTCGGCTGGTGGGCCAGCCTCCTTTGGAGAAAGCAGGCAAGCCGAGCCAGGCTTGCAGTGGCCCTGGCGTGACACCTGCCACCTCAGGCAGAGGGCCTCCCGCGTGCCCCCCATGGCGGGTTTCTTCCCGGAGCCGTGGCCTGGGCACTAGGAAGGCCGGGCCTCCCCGACTCCCGGGAGGAGGGGCTAGCCCAGTTGCGCGCTGGCCCCCCAAACCCTCTGGTGCCATCTGCCTGTCTCGGCACTTCTGACTCCACAGAGCCTTTCCTACATCTGGGCTGCCTGCCGTGGCAAAGTGCAGGCGTGGGGTGAGGCCATGGCTTTGTCTTTCCAGGAAAAAATGGAGCCCCTGGCCGAAGCAGCAGGCCCAGGCAGAGCCTTGAGCTTGAAGCCCAGTAGGTCTGTGGCCCTCAGGGGCCAGAGCAATTGCTGTCAAGGCACGGAAGCGGCCTGCAAGCTGAGTGGGAGTGGCAGAGCCTTGAGCTTGAAGCCCAGTAGGTCTGTGGCCCTCAGGGCCAGAGCAATGCTGTCAAGGCACGGAAGCGGCCTGCAAGCTGAGTGGGAGTGGGGGAGGGGAGGGAGACAGCTGAAGCCGAGTCCAGAAGGGCGGCGATGGAAGAGCTGCAGCTGGGTCAGAGCCTGGAGGGAGGGCGGGGCCTTCACTGAGGACCCCCCCCGCCCCCCGAGGCCAGCCCTAGGCCCCGGCGGTCGCGCATGCGCCCTTGGCCTGTGCGGTGTGTGGGGGCTTGAACCCAAGCCCGCAGGGCTCCCGGAGCGGCCAGAGAAAGAAGGGCCCATGGAGAGGTAGGCGAGGTGGGCAGGGGGCGCCACCTTACTCTCCTCAGCTCCCTGAGGGAGAGAGAGAGAGACAGAGACAGAGAGAGAGATCCCTGACCTCTGAGTCTCTGCCTCCACCGCTGGCTGGTGCCAACTCACGCGCCATCCCACTTCCAGCCATCACCCCCCACGCCTGCCCCGGGGCCAGCCCCACCACAGAGAGGCCGGTTGGTTCCTGCTCACCTCTGTGCCGTCCCTTCCCGACCTGACCCCAGTGCAGGGGATAAGCTTCAGACAAGTCTTTCCATGTCCCTCTGCATGACAATAGACTTCCTCCCCTCTCCCATTCCACAGGCCCACCCACCCGGGACATCCACCTTTGTCATTAGCTCAGGAGAGGATGCAAGATGAGAATCTCTGCTATTGTGTGGGGAGACTCAGTTTCCCGGGTTTCCCCCATGGACACATGTTCTTCAGCTGGGTCTGATTTTCTCCAGACAAGCTGTCTTGGGAAGGATTTGGCCAGCCCTAAGAACCTGAAGGGAAAGGGCGGAGGGGGGTTCTCTCTCTGCCCCCGACAGCCCCGAGCTGGGTCGGTCCCTCAGACCTGGCCAGGGGCAGCCCATCCCCCGGCGCCCTTCCCCGGGGCATCCAAGGGCAGGCCCGGCGCCAGCCCCACCCCGCTCGCCACTGCCCGACCATCGTCCTCCCTCGGGGGGCCTGGGCAGGACAGGGACCCGGGTGTGGGAGGCCTCCAGATCTCAGGCCTGGCACACCCGTTTACCAGGCTGCTTCCTCCTCTGACGGGGGCCCAGCACACGCCCCAGGAGACTTGGCAGCCGCCCCCAGGGCTCTATCCTCTGCAACTCGTCCCCTTGGAAGGGGCCTGGCCCAGGTGCCAGGTTCGGCTGGTCGGCCAGCCTCCTTTGGAGAAAGCAGGCAAGCCGAGCCAGGCTTGCAGTGGCCCTGGCGTGATACCTGCCACCTCAGGCGGAGGGCCTCCCGCGTGCCCTCCATGGCGGGTTTCTCCCCGGAGCCGTGGCCTGGGCACTAGGAAGGCCGGGCCTCCCCGACTCCCGGGAGGAGGGGCTAGCCCAGTTGCGCCCTGGCCCCCAAACCCTCTGGTGCCATCTGCCTGTCTCGGCACTTCTGACTCCACAGAGCCTTTCCTACATCTGGGCTGCCTGCCGTGGCAAAGTGCAGGCGTGTGGTGAGGCCATGGCTTTGTCTTTCCAGGAAAAAATGAGCCCCTGGCCGAAGCAGCAGGCCCAGGCAGAGCCTTGAGCTTGAAGCCCAGTAGGTCTGTGGCCCTCAGGGCCAGAGCAATGCTGTCAAGGCAGGGAAGCGGCCTGCAAGCTGAGTGGGAGTGGGGGAGGGGAGGGAGACAGCTGAAGCCGAGTCCAGAAGGGCGGCGATGGAAGAGCTGCAGCTGGGTCAGAGCCTGGAGGGAGGGCGGGGCCTTCACTGAGGACCCCCCCGCCCCCCCGAGGCCAGCCCTAGGCCCCGGCGGTCGCGCATGCGCCCCTTGGCCTGTGCGGTGTGTGGGGGCTTGAACCCAAGCCCGCAGGGCTCCCGGAGCGGCCAGAGAAAGAAGGGCCCATGGAGAGGTAGGCGAGGTGGGCAGGGGGCGCCACCTTACTCTCCTCAGCTCCCTGAGGGAGAGAGAGAGAGACAGAGACAGAGAGAGAGATCCCTGACCTCTGAGTCTCTGCCTCCACCGCTGGCTGGTGCCAACTCACGCGCCATCCCACTTCCAGCCATCACCCCCACGCCTGCCCCGGGGCCAGCCCCACCACAGAGAGGCCGGTTGGTTCCTGCTCACCTCTGTGCCGTCCCTTCCCGACCTGACCCCAGTGCAGGGGATAAGCTTCAGACAAGTCTTTCCATGTCCCTCTGCATGACAATAGACTTCCTCCCCTCTCCCATTCCACAGGCCCACCCACCCGGGACATCCACCTTTGTCATTAGCTCAGGAGAGGATGCAAGATGAGAATCTCTGCTATTGTGTGGGGAGACTCAGTTTCCCGGGTTTCCCCCATGGACACATGTTCTTCAGCTGGGTCTGATTTTCTCCAGACAAGCTGTCTTGGGAAGGATTTGGCCAGCCCTAAGAACCTGAAGGGAAAGGGCGGAGGGGGGTTCTCTCTCTGCCCCCGACAGCCCCCGAGCTGGGTCGGTCCCTCAGACCTGGCCAGGGGCAGCCCATCCCCCGGCGCCCTTCCCCGGGGCATCCAAGGGCAGGCTCGGCGCCAGCCCCACCCCGCTCGCCACTGCCCGACCATCGTGCTCCCTCGGGGGGCCTGGGCAGGACAGGGACCCGGCTGTGGGAGGCCTCCAGATCTCAGGCCTGGCACACCGTTTACCAGGCTGCTTCCTCCTCTGACGGGGGCCCAGCACACGCCCCAGGAGACTTGGCAGCCGCCCCCAGGGCTCTATCCTCTGGAACTCGTCCCCTTGGAAGGGGCCTGGCCCAGGTGCCAGGTTCGGCTGGTCGGCCAGCCTCCTTTGGAGAAAGCAGGCAAGCCGAGCCAGGCTTGCAGTGGCCCTGGCGTGACACCTGCCACCTCAGGCAGAGGGCCTCCCGCGTGGCCCTCCATGGCGGGTTTCTCCCCGGAGCCGTGGCCTGGGCACTAGGAAGGCCGGGCCTCCCCGACTCCCGGGAGGAGGGGCTAGCCCAGTTGCGCGCTGGCCCCCAAACCCTCTGGTGCCATCTGCCTGTCTCGGCACTTCTGACTCCACAGAGCCTTTCCTACATCTGGGCTGCCTGCCGTGGCAAAGTGCAGGCGTGGGGTGAGGCCATGGCTTTGTCTTTCCAGGAAAAAATGAGCCCCTGGCCGAAGCAGCAGGCCCAGGCAGAGCCTTGAGCTTGAAGCCCAGTAGGTCTGTGGCCCTCAGGGCCAGAGCAATGCTGTCAAGGCAGGGAAGCGGCCTGCAAGCTGAGTGGGAGTGGGGGAGGGGAGGGAGACAGCTGAAGCCGAGTCCAGAAGGGCGGCGATGGAAGAGCTGCAGCTGGGTCAGAGCCTGGAGGGAGGGCGGGGCCTTCACTGAGGACCCCCCCGCCCCCCGAGGCCAGCCCTAGGCCCCGGCGGTCGCGCATGCGCCCTTGGCCTGTGCGGTGTGTGGGGGCTTGAACCCAAGCCCGCAGGGCTCCCGGAGCGGCCAGAGAAAGAAGGGCCCATGGAGAGGTAGGCGAGGTGGGCAGGGGGCGCCACCTTACTCTCCTCAGCTCCCTGAGGGAGAGAGAGAGAGACAGAGACAGAGAGAGAGATCCCTGACCTCTGAGTCTCTGCCTCCACCGCTGGCTGGTGCCAACTCACGCGCCATCCCACTTCCAGCCATCACCCCCCACGCCTGCCCCGGGGCCAGCCCCACCACAGACAGGCCGGTTGGTTCCTGCTCACCTCTGTGCCGTCCCTTCCCGACCTGACCCCAGTGCAGGGGATAAGCTTCAGACAAGTCTTTCCATGTCCCTCTGCATGACAATAGACTTCCTCCCCTCTCCCATTCCACAGGCCCACCCACCCGGGACATCCACCTTTGTCATTAGCTCAGGAGAGGATGCAAGATGAGAATCTCTGCTATTGTGTGGGGAGACTCAGTTTCCCGGGTTTCCCCCATGGACACATGTTCTTCAGCTGGGTCTGATTTTCTCCAGACAAGCTGTCTTGGGAAGGATTTGGCCAGCCCTAAGAACCTGAAGGGAAAGGGCGGAGGGGGGTTCTCTCTCTGCCCCCGACAGCCCCGAGCTGGGTCGGTCCCTCAGACCTGGCCAGGGGCAGCCCATCCCCCGGCGCCCTTCCCCGGGGCATCCAAGGGCAGGCCCGGCGCCAGCCCCACCCCGCTCGCCACTGCCCGACCATCGTCCTCCCTCGGGGGGCCTGGGCAGGACAGGGACCCGGGTGTGGGAGGCCTCCAGATCTCAGGCCTGGCACACCGTTTACCAGGCTGCTTCCTCCTCTGACGGGGGCCCAGCACACGCCCCAGGAGACTTGGCAGCCGCCCCCAGGGCTCTATCCTCTGCAACTCGTCCCCTTGGAAGGGGCCTGGCCCAGGTGCCAGGTTCGGCTGGTCGGCCAGCCTCCTTTGGAGAAAGCAGGCAAGCCGAGCCAGGCTTGCAGTGGCCCTGGCGTGACACCTGCCACCTCAGGCAGAGGGCCTCCCGCGTGCCCTCCATGGCGGGTTTCTCCCCGGAGCCGTGGCCTGGGCACTAGGAAGGCCGGGCCTCCCCGACTCCCGGGAGGAGGGGCTAGCCCAGTTGCGCGCTGGCCCCCAAACCCTCTGGTGCCATCTGCCTGTCTCGGCACTTCTGACTCCACAGAGCCTTTCCTACATCTGGGCTGCCTGCCGTGGCAAAGTGCAGGCGTGGGGTGAGGCCATGGCTTTGTCTTTCCAGGAAAAAATGAGCCCCTGGCCGAAGCAGCAGGCCCAGGCAGAGCCTTGAGCTTGAAGCCCAGTAGGTCTGTGGCCCTCAGGGCCAGAGCAATGCTGTCAAGGCAGGGAAGCGGCCTGCAAGCTGAGTGGGAGTGGGGGAGGGGAGGGAGACAGCTGAAGCCGAGTCCAGAAGGGCGGCGATGGAAGAGCTGCAGCTGGGTCAGAGCCTGGAGGGAGGGCGGGGCCTTCACTGAGGACCCCCCCGCCCCCCGAGGCCAGCCCTAGGCCCCGGCGGTCGCGCATGCGCCCTTGGCCTGTGCGGTGTGTGGGGGCTTGAACCCAAGCCCGCAGGGCTCCCGGAGCGGCCAGAGAAAGAAGGGCCCATGGAGAGGTAGGCGAGGTGGGCAGGGGGCGCCACCTTACTCTCCTCAGCTCCCTGAGGGAGAGAGAGAGAGACAGAGACAGAGAGAGAGATCCCTGACCTCTGAGTCTCTGCCTCCACCGCTGGCTGGTGCCAACTCACGCGCCATCCCACTTCCAGCCATCACCCCCACGCCTGCCCCGGGGCCAGCCCCACCACAGAGAGGCCGGTTGGTTCCTGCTCACCTCTGTGCCGTCCCTTCCCGACCTGACCCCAGTGCAGGGGATAAGCTTCAGACAAGTCTTTCCATGTCCCTCTGCATGACAATAGACTTCCTCCCCTCTCCCATTCCACAGGCCCACCCACCCGGGACATCCACCTTTGTCATTAGCTCAGGAGAGGATGCAAGATGAGAATCTCTGCTATTGTGTGGGGAGACTCAGTTTCCCGGGTTTCCCCCATGGACACATGTTCTTCAGCTGGGTCTGATTTTCTCCAGACAAGCTGTCTTGGGAAGGATTTGGCCAGCCCTAAGAACCTGAAGGGAAAGGGCGGAGGGGGGTTCTCTCTCTGCCCCCGACAGCCCCGAGCTGGGTCGGTCCCTCAGACCTGGCCAGGGGCAGCCCATCCCCCGGCGCCCTTCCCCGGGGCATCCAAGGGCAGGCCCGGCGCCAGCCCCACCCCGCTCGCCACTGCCCGACCATCGTCCTCCCTCGGGGGGCCTGGGCAGGACAGGGACCCGGGTGTGGGAGGCCTCCAGATCTCAGGCCTGGCACACCGTTTACCAGGCTGCTTCCTCCTCTGACGGGGGCCCAGCACACGCCCCAGGAGACTTGGCAGCCGCCCCCAGGGCTCTATCCTCTGGAACTCGTCCCCTTGGAAGGGGCCTGGCCCAGGTGCCAGGTTCGGCTGGTCGGCCAGCCTCCTTTGGAGAAAGCAGGCAAGCCGAGCCAGGCTTGCAGTGGCCCTGGCGTGACACCTGCCACCTCAGGCAGAGGGCCTCCCGCGTGCCCTCCATGGCGGGTTTCTCCCCGGAGCCGTGGCCTGGGCACTAGGAAGGCCGGGCCTCCCCGACTCCCGGGAGGAGGGGCTAGCCCAGTTGCGCGCTGGCCCCCAAACCCTCTGGTGCCATCTGCCTGTCTCGGCACTTCTGACTCCACAGAGCCTTTCCTACATCTGGGCTGCCTGCCGTGGCAAAGTGCAGGCGTGGGGTGAGGCCATGGCTTTGTCTTTCCAGGAAAAAATGAGCCCCTGGCCGAAGCAGCAGGCCCAGGCAGAGCCTTGAGCTTGAAGCCCAGTAGGTCTGTGGCCCTCAGGGCCAGAGCAATGCTGTCAAGGCAGGGAAGCGGCCTGCAAGCTGAGTGGGAGTGGGGGAGGGGAGGGAGACAGCTGAAGCCGAGTCCAGAAGGGCGGCAATGGAAGAGCTGCAGCTGGGTCAGAGCCTGGAGGGAGGGCGGGGCCTTCACTGAGGACCCCCCCCGCCCCCCGAGGCCAGCCCTAGGCCCCGGCGGTCGCGCATGCGCCCTTGGCCTGTGCGGTGTGTGGGGGCTTGAACCCAAGCCCGCAGGGCTCCCGGAGCGGCCAGAGAAAGAAGGGCCCATGGAGAGGTAGGCGAGGTGGGCAGGGGGCGCCACCTTACTCTCCTCAGCTCCCTGAGGGAGAGAGAGAGAGACAGAGACAGAGAGAGAGATCCCTGACCTCTGAGTCTCTGCCTCCACCGCTGGCTGGTGCCAACTCACGCGCCATCCCACTTCCAGCCATCACCCCCACGCCTGCCCCGGGGCCAGCCCCACCACAGAGAGGCCGGTTGGTTCCTGCTCACCTCTGTGCCGTCCCTTCCCGACCTGACCCCAGTGCAGGGGATAAGCTTCAGACAAGTCTTTCCATGTCCCTCTGCATGACAATAGACTTCCTCCCCTCTCCCATTCCACAGGCCCACCCACCCGGGACATCCACCTTTGTCATTAGCTCAGGAGAGGATGCAAGATGAGAATCTCTGCTATTGTGTGGGGAGACTCAGTTTCCCGGGTTTCCCCCATGGACACATGTTCTTCAGCTGGGTCTGATTTTCTCCAGACAAGCTGTCTTGGGAAGGATTTGGCCAGCCCTAAGAACCTGAAGGGAAAGGGCGGAGGGGGGTTCTCTCTCTGCCCCCGACAGCCCCGAGCTGGGTCGGTCCCTCAGACCTGGCCAGGGGCAGCCCATCCCCCGGCGCCCTTCCCCGGGGCATCCAAGGGCAGGCCCGGCGCCAGCCCCACCCCGCTCGCCACTGCCCGACCATCGTCCTCCCTCGGGGGGCCTGGGCAGGACAGGGACCCGGGTGTGGGAGGCCTCCAGATCTCAGGCCTGGCACACCGTTTACCAGGCTGCTTCCTCCTCTGACGGGGGCCCAGCACACGCCCCAGGAGACTTGGCAGCCGCCCCCAGGGCTCTATCCTCTGGAACTCGTCCCCTTGGAAGGGGCCTGGCCCAGGTGCCAGGTTCGGCTGGTCGGCCAGCCTCCTTTGGAGAAAGCAGGCAAGCCGAGCCAGGCTTGCAGTGGCCCTGGCGTGACACCTGCCACCTCAGGCAGAGGGCCTCCCGCGTGCCCTCCATGGCGGGTTTCTCCCCGGAGCCGTGGCCTGGGCACTAGGAAGGCCGGGCCTCCCCGACTCCCGGGAGGAGGGGCTAGGCCAGTTGCGCGCTGGCCCCCAAACCCTCTGGTGCCATCTGCCTGTCTCGGCACTTCTGACTCCACAGAGCCTTTCCTACATCTGGGCTGCCTGCCGTGGCAAAGTGCAGGCGTGGGGTGAGGCCATGGCTTTGTCTTTCCAGGAAAAAATGAGCCCCTGGCCGAAGCAGCAGGCCCAGGCAGAGCCTTGAGCTTGAAGCCCAGTAGGTCTGTGGCCCTCAGGGCCAGAGCAATGCTGTCAAGGCAGGGAAGCGGCCTGCAAGCTGAGTGGGAGTGGGGGAGGGGAGGGAGACAGCTGAAGCCGAGTCCAGAAGGGCGGCGATGGAAGAGCTGCAGCTGGGTCAGAGCCTGGAGGGAGGGCGGGGCCTTCACTGAGGACCCCCCCGCCCCCCGAGGCCAGCCCTAGGCCCCGGCGGTCGCGCATGCGCCCTTGGCCTGTGCGGTGTGTGGGGGCTTGAACCCAAGCCCGCAGGGCTCCCGGAGCGGCCAGAGAAAGAAGGGCCCATAGAGAGGTAGGAGAGGTGGGCAGGGGGCGCCACCTTACTCTCCTCAGCTCCCTGAGGGAGAGAGAGAGAGACAGAGACAGAGAGAGAGATCCCTGACCTCTGAGTCTCTGCCTCCACCGCTGGCTGGTGCCAACTCACGCGCCATCCCACTTCCAGCCATCACCCCCACGCCTGCCCCGGGGCCAGCCCCACCACAGAGAGGCCGGTTGGTTCCTGCTCACCTCTGTGCCGTCCCTTCCCGACCTGACCCCAGTGCAGGGGATAAGCTTCAGACAAGTCTTTCCATGTCCCTCTGCATGACAATAGACTTCCTCCCCTCTCCCATTCCACAGGCCCACCCACCCGGGACATCCACCTTTGTCATTAGCTCAGGAGAGGATGCAAGATGAGAATCTCTGCTATTGTGTGGGGAGACTCAGTTTCCCGGGTTTCCCCCATGGACACATGTTCTTCAGCTGGGTCTGATTTTCTCCAGACAAGCTGTCTTGGGAAGGATTTGGCCAGCCCTAAGAACCTGAAGGGAAAGGGCGGAGGGGGGTTCTCTCTCTGCCCCCGACAGCCCCGAGCTGGGTCGGTCCCTCAGACCTGGCCAGGGGCAGCCCATCCCCCGGCGCCCTTCCCCGGGGCATCCAAGGGCAGGCCCGGCGCCAGCCCCACCCCGCTCGCCACTGCCCGACCATCGTCCTCCCTCGGGGGGCCTGGGCAGGACAGGGACCCGGGTGTGGGAGGCCTCCAGATCTCAGGCCTGGCACACCGTTTACCAGGCTGCTTCCTCCTCTGACGGGGGCCCAGCACACGCCCCAGGAGACTTGGCAGCCGCCCCCAGGGCTCTATCCTCTGGAACTCGTCCCCTTGGAAGGGGCCTGGCCCAGGTGCCAGGTTCGGCTGGTCGGCCAGCCTCCTTTGGAGAAAGCAGGCAAGCCGAGCCAGGCTTGCAGTGGCCCTGGCGTGACACCTGCCACCTCAGGCAGAGGGCCTCCCGCGTGCCCTCCATGGCGGGTTTCTCCCCGGAGCCATGGCCTGGGCACTAGGAAGGCCGGGCCTCCCCGACTCCCGGGAGGAGGGGCTAGCCCAGTTGCGCGCTGGCCCCCAAACCCTCTGGTGCCATCTGCCTGTCTCGGCACTTCTGACTCCACAGAGCCTTTCCTACATCTGGGCTGCCTGCCGTGGCAAAGTGCAGGCGTGGGGTGAGGCCATGGCTTTGTCTTTCCAGGAAAAAATGAGCCCCTGGCCGAAGCAGCAGGCCCAGGCAGAGCCTTGAGCTTGAAGCCCAGTAGGTCTGTGGCCCTCAGGGCCAGAGCAATGCTGTCAAGGCAGGGAAGCGGCCTGCAAGCTGAGTGGGAGTGGGGGAGGGGAGGGAGACAGCTGAAGCCGAGTCCAGAAGGGCGGCGATGGAAGAGCTGCAGCTGGGTCAGAGCCTGGAGGGAGGGCGGGGCCTTCACTGAGGACCCCCCCGCCCCCCGAGGCCAGCCCTAGGCCCCGGCGGTCGCGCATGCGCCCTTGGCCTGTGCGGTGTGTGGGGGCTTGAACCCAAGCCCGCAGGGCTCCCGGAGCGGCCAGAGAAAGAAGGGCCCATGGAGAGGTAGGCGAGGTGGGCAGGGGGCGCCACCTTACTCTCCACAGCTCACTGAGGGAGAGAGAGAGAGACAGAGACAGAGAGAGAGATCCCTGACCTCTGAGTCTCTGCCTCCACCGCTGGCTGGTGCCAACTCACGCGCCATCCCACTTCCAGCCATCACCCCCACGCCTGCCCCGGGGCCAGCCCCACCACAGAGAGGCCGGTTGGTTCCTGCTCACCTCTGTGCCGTCCCTTCCCGACCTGACCCCAGTGCAGGGGATAAGCTTCAGACAAGTCTTTCCATGTCCCTCTGCATGACAATAGACTTCCTCCCCTCTCCCATTCCACAGGCCCACCCACCCGGGACATCCACCTTTGTCATTAGCTCAGGAGAGGATGCAAGATGAGAATCTCTGCTATTGTGTGGGGAGACTCAGTTTCCCGGGTTTCCCCCATGGACACATGTTCTTCAGCTGGGTCTGATTTTCTCCAGACAAGCTGTCTTGGGAAGGATTTGGCCAGCCCTAAGAACCTGAAGGGAAAGGGCGGAGGGGGGTTCTCTCTCTGCCCCCGACAGCCCCGAGCTGGGTCGGTCCCTCAGACCTGGCCAGGGGCAGCCCATCCCCCGGCGCCCTTCCCCGGGGCATCCAAGGGCAGGCTCGGCGCCAGCCCCACCCCGCTCGCCACTGCCCGACCATCGTGCTCCCTCGGGGGGCCTGGGCAGGACAGGGACCCGGCTGTGGGAGGCCTCCAGATCTCAGGCCTGGCACACCGTTTACCAGGCTGCTTCCTCCTCTGACGGGGGCCCAGCACACGCCCCAGGAGACTTGGCAGCCGCCCCCAGGGCTCTATCCTCTGCAACTCGTCCCCTTGGAAGGGGCCTGGCCCAGGTGCCAGGTTCGGCTGGTCGGCCAGCCTCCTTTGGAGAAAGCAGGCAAGCCGAGCCAGGCTTGCAGTGGCCCTGGCGTGACACCTGCCACCTCAGGCAGAGGGCCTCCCGCGTGCCCTCCATGGCGGGTTTCTCCCCGGAGCCGTGGCCTGGGCACTAGGAAGGCCGGGCCTCCCCGACTCCCGGGAGGAGGGGCTAGCCCAGTTGCGCGCTGGCCCCCAAACCCTCTGGTGCCATCTGCCTGTCTCGGCACTTCTGACTCCACAGAGCCTTTCCTACATCTGGGCTGCCTGCCGTGGCAAAGTGCAGGCGTGGGGTGAGGCCATGGCTTTGTCTTTCCAGGAAAAAATGAGCCCCTGGCCGAAGCAGCAGGCCCAGGCAGAGCCTTGAGCTTGAAGCCCAGTAGGTCTGTGGCCCTCAGGGCCAGAGCAATGCTGTCAAGGCAGGGAAGCGGCCTGCAAGCTGAGTGGGAGTGGGGGAGGGGAGGGAGACAGCTGAAGCCGAGTCCAGAAGGGCGGCGATGGAAGAGCTGCAGCTGGGTCAGAGCCTGGAGGGAGGGCGGGGCCTTCACTGAGGACCCCCCCGCCCCCCGAGGCCAGCCCTAGGCCCCGGCGGTCGCGCATGCGCCCTTGGCCTGTGCGGTGTGTGGGGGCTTGAACCCAAGCCCGCAGGGCTCCCGGAGCGGCCAGAGAAAGAAGGGCCCATGGAGAGGTAGGCGAGGTGGGCAGGGGGCGCCACCTTACTCTCCTCAGCTCCCTGAGGGAGAGAGAGAGTGACAGAGACAGAGAGAGAGATCCCTGACCTCTGAGTCTCTGCCTCCACCGCTGGCTGGTGCCAACTCACGCGCCATCCCACTTCCAGCCATCACCCCCACGCCTGCCCCGGGGCCAGCCCCACCACAGACAGGCCGGTTGGTTCCTGCTCACCTCTGTGCCGTCCCTTCCCGACCTGACCCCAGTGCAGGGGATAAGCTTCAGACAAGTCTTTCCATGTCCCTCTGCATGACAATAGACTTCCTCCCCTCTCCCATTCCACAGGCCCACCCACCCGGGACATCCACCTTTGTCATTAGCTCAGGAGAGGATGCAAGATGAGAATCTCTGCTATTGTGTGGGGAGACTCAGTTTCCCGGGTTTCCCCCATGGACACATGTTCTTCAGCTGGGTCTGATTTTCTCCAGACAAGCTGTCTTGGGAAGGATTTGGCCAGCCCTAAGAACCTGAAGGGAAAGGGCGGAGGGGGGTTCTCTCTCTGCCCCCGACAGCCCCGAGCTGGGTCGGTCCCTCAGACCTGGCCAGGGGCAGCCCATCCCCCGGCGCCCTTCCCCGGGGGATCCAAGGGCAGGCTCGGCGCCAGCCCCACCCCGCTCGCCACTGCCCGACCATCGTCCTCCCTCGGGGGGCCTGGGCAGGACAGGGACCCGGCTGTGGGAGGACTCCAGATCTCAGGCCTGGCACACCGTTTACCAGGCTGCTTCCTCCTCTGACGGGGGCCCAGCACACGCCCCAGGAGACTTGGCAGCCGCCCCCAGGGCTCTATCCTCTGGAACTCGTCCCCTTGGAAGGGGCCTGGCCCAGGTGCCAGGTTCGGCTGGTCGGCCAGCCTCCTTTGGAGAAAGCAGGCAAGCCGAGCCAGGCTTGCAGTGGCCCTGGCGTGACACATGCCACCTCAGGCAGAGGGCCTCCCGCGAGCCCTCCATGGCGGGTTTCTCCCCGGAGCCGTGGCCTGGGCACTAGGAAGGCCGGGCCTCCCCGACTCCCGGGAGGAGGGGCTAGCCCAGTTGCGCGCTGGCCCCCAAACCCTCTGGTGCCATCTGCCTGTCTCGGCACTTCTGACTCCACAGAGCCTTTCCTACATCTGGGCTGCCTGCCGTGGCAAAGTGCAGGCGTGGGGTGAGGCCATGGCTTTGTCTTTCCAGGAAAAAATGAGCCCCTGGCCGAAGCAGCAGGCCCAGGCAGAGCCTTGAGCTTGAAGCCCAGTAGGTCTGTGGCCCTCAGGGCCAGAGCAATGCTGTCAAGGCAGGGAAGCGGCCTGCAAGCTGAGTGGGAGTGGGGGAGGGGAGGGAGACAGCTGAAGCCGAGTCCAGAAGGGCGGCGATGGAAGAGCTGCAGCTGGGTCAGAGCCTGGAGGGAGGGCGGGGCCTTCACTGAGGACCCCCCCGCCCCCCGAGGCCAGCCCTAGGCCCCGGCGGTCGCGCATGCGCCCTTGGCCTGTGCGGTGTGTGGGGGCTTGAACCCAAGCCCGCAGGGCTCCCGGAGCGGCCAGAGAAAGAAGGGCCCATGGAGAGGTAGGCGAGGTGGGCAGGGGGCGCCACCTTACTCTCCTCAGCTCCCTGAGGGAGAGAGAGAGAGACAGAGACAGAGAGAGAGATCCCTGACCTCTGAGTCTCTGCCTCCACCGCTGGCTGGTGCCAACTCACGCGCCATCCCACTTCCAGCCATCACCCCCACGCCTGCCCCGGGGCCAGCCCCACCACAGAGAGGCCGGTTGGTTCCTGCTCACCTCTGTGCCGTCCCTTCCCGACCTGACCCCAGTGCAGGGGATAAGCTTCAGACAAGTCTTTCCATGTCCCTCTGCATGACAATAGACTTCCTCCCCTCTCCCATTCCACAGGCCCACCCACCCGGGACATCCACCTTTGTCATTAGCTCAGGAGAGGATGCAAGATGAGAATCTCTGCTATTGTGTGGGGAGACTCAGTTTCCCGGGTTTCCCCCATGGACACATGTTCTTCAGCTGGGTCTGATTTTCTCCAGACAAGCTGTCTTGGGAAGGATTTGGCCAGCCCTAAGAACCTGAAGGGAAAGGGCGGAGGGGGGTTCTCTCTCTGCCCCCGACAGCCCCGAGCTGGGTCGGTCCCTCAGACCTGGCCAGGGGCAGCCCATCCCCCGGCGCCCTTCCCCGGGGGATCCAAGGGCAGGCTCGGCGCCAGCCCCACCCCGCTCGCCACTGCCCGACCATCGTCCTCCCTCGGGGGGCCTGGGCAGGACAGGGACCCGGCTGTGGGAGGCCTCCAGATCTCAGGCCTGGCACACCGTTTACCAGGCTGCTTCCTCCTCTGACGGGGGCCCAGCACACGCCCCAGGAGACTTGGCAGCCGCCCCCAGGGCTCTATCCTCTGGAACTCGTCCCCTTGGAAGGGGCCTGGCCCAGGTGCCAGGTTCGGCTGGTCGGCCAGCCTCCTTTGGAGAAAGCAGGCAAGCCGAGCCAGGCTTGCAGTGGCCCTGGCGTGACACATGCCACCTCAGGCAGAGGGCCTCCCGCGAGCCCTCCATGGCGGGTTTCTCCCCGGAGCCGTGGCCTGGGCACTAGGAAGGCCGGGCCTCCCCGACTCCCGGGAGGAGGGGCTAGCCCAGTTGCGCGCTGGCCCCCAAACCCTCTGGTGCCATCTGCCTGTCTCGGCACTTCTGACTCCACAGAGCCTTTCCTACATCTGGGCTGCCTGCCGTGGCAAAGTGCAGGCGTGGGGTGAGGCCATGGCTTTGTCTTTCCAGGAAAAAATGAGCCCCTGGCCGAAGCAGCAGGCCCAGGCAGAGCCTTGAGCTTGAAGCCCAGTAGGTCTGTGGCCCTCAGGGCCAGAGCAATGCTGTCAAGGCAGGGAAGCGGCCTGCAAGCTGAGTGGGAGTGGGGGAGGGGAGGGAGACAGCTGAAGCCGAGTCCAGAAGGGCGGCGATGGAAGAGCTGCAGCTGGGTCAGAGCCTGGAGGGAGGGCGGGGCCTTCACTGAGGACCCCCCCGCCCCCCGAGGCCAGCCCTAGGCCCCGGCGGTCGCGCATGCGCCCTTGGCCTGTGCGGTGTGTGGGGGCTTGAACCCAAGCCCGCAGGGCTCCCGGAGCGGCCAGAGAAAGAAGGGCCCATGGAGAGGTAGGCGAGGTGGGCAGGGGGCGCCACCTTACTCTCCTCAGCTCCCTGAGGGAGAGAGAGAGAGACAGAGACAGAGAGAGAGATCCCTGACCTCTGAGTCTCTGCCTCCACCGCTGGCTGGTGCCAACTCACGCGCCATCCCACTTCCAGCCATCACCCCCACGCCTGCCCCGGGGCCAGCCCCACCACAGAGAGGCCGGTTGGTTCCTGCTCACCTCTGTGCCGTCCCTTCCCGACCTGACCCCAGTGCAGGGGATAAGCTTCAGACAAGTCTTTCCATGTCCCTCTGCATGACAATAGACTTCCTCCCCTCTCCCATTCCACAGGCCCACCCACCCGGGACATCCACCTTTGTCATTAGCTCAGGAGAGGATGCAAGATGAGAATCTCTGCTATTGTGTGGGGAGACTCAGTTTCCCGGGTTTCCCCCATGGACACATGTTCTTCAGCTGGGTCTGATTTTCTCCAGACAAGCTGTCTTGGGAAGGATTTGGCCAGCCCTAAGAACCTGAAGGGAAAGGGCGGAGGGGGGTTCTCTCTCTGCCCCCGACAGCCCCGAGCTGGGTCGGTCCCTCAGACCTGGCCAGGGGCAGCCCATCCCCCGGCGCCCTTCCCCGGGGCATCCAAGGGCAGGCCCGGCGCCAGCCCCACCCCGCTCGCCACTGCCCGACCATCGTCCTCCCTCGGGGGGCCTGGGCAGGACAGGGACCCGGGTGTGGGAGGCCTCCAGATCTCAGGCCTGGCACACCGTTTACCAGGCTGCTTCCTCCTCTGACGGGGGCCCAGCACACGCCCCAGGAGACTTGGCAGCCGCCCCCAGGGCTCTATCCTCTGCAACTCGTCCCCTTGGAAGGGGCCTGGCCCAGGTGCCAGGTTCGGCTGGTCGGCCAGCCTCCTTTGGAGAAAGCAGGCAAGCCGAGCCAGGCTTGCAGTGGCCCTGGCGTGATACCTGCCACCTCAGGCGGAGGGCCTCCCGCGTGCCCTCCATGGCGGGTTTCTCCCCGGAGCCGTGGCCTGGGCACTAGGAAGGCCGGGCCTCCCCGACTCCCGGGAGGAGGGGCTAGCCCAGTTGCGCCCTGGCCCCCAAACCCTCTGGTGCCATCTGCCTGTCTCGGCACTTCTGACTCCACAGAGCCTTTCCTACATCTGGGCTGCCTGCCGTGGCAAAGTGCAGGCGTGGGGTGAGGCCATGGCTTTGTCTTTCCAGGAAAAAATGAGCCCCTGGCCGAAGCAGCAGGCCCAGGCAGAGCCTTGAGTTTGAAGCCCGGTAGGTCTGTGGCCCTCAGGGCCAGAGCAATGCTGTCAAGGCAGGGAAGCGGCCTGCAAGCTGAGTGGGAGTGGGGGAGGGGAGGGAGACAGCTGAAGCCGAGTCCAGAAGGGCGGCGATGGAAGAGCTGCAGCTGGGTCAGAGCCTGGAGGGAGGGCGGGGCCTTCACTGAGGACCCCCCCCGCCCCCCGAGGCCAGCCCTAGGCCCCGGCGGTCGCGCATGCGCCCTTGGCCTGTGCGGTGTGTGGGGGCTTGAACCCAAGCCCGCAGGGCTCCCGGAGCGGCCAGAGAAAGAAGGGCCCATGGAGAGGTAGGCGAGGTGGGCAGGGGGCGCCACCTTACTCTCCTCAGCTCCCTGAGGGAGAGAGAGAGAGACAGAGACAGAGAGAGAGATCCCTGACCTCTGAGTCTCTGCCTCCACCGCTGGCTGGTGCCAACTCACGCGCCATCCCACTTCCAGCCATCACCCCCACGCCTGCCCCGGGGCCAGCCCCACCACAGAGAGGCCGGTTGGTTCCTGCTCACCTCTGTGCCGTCCCTTCCCGACCTGACCCCAGTGCAGGGGATAAGCTTCAGACAAGTCTTTCCATGTCCCTCTGCATGACAATAGACTTCCTCCCCTCTCCCATTCCACAGGCCCACCCACCCGGGACATCCACCTTTGTCATTAGCTCAGGAGAGGATGCAAGATGAGAATCTCTGCTATTGTGTGGGGAGACTCAGTTTCCCGGGTTTCCCCCATGGACACATGTTCTTCAGCTGGGTCTGATTTTCTCCAGACAAGCTGTCTTGGGAAGGATTTGGCCAGCCCTAAGAACCTGAAGGGAAAGGGCGGAGGGGGGTTCTCTCTCTGCCCCCGACAGCCCCGAGCTGGGTCGGTCCCTCAGACCTGGCCAGGGGCAGCCCATCCCCCGGCGCCCTTCCCCGGGGCATCCAAGGGCAGGCTCGGCGCCAGCCCCACCCCGCTCGCCACTGCCCGACCATCGTCCTCCCTCGGGGGGCCTGGGCAGGACAGGGACCCGGGTGTGGGAGGCCTCCAGATCTCAGGCCTGGCACACCGTTTACCAGGCTGCTTCCTCCTCTGACGGGGGCCCAGCACACGCCCCAGGAGACTTGGCAGCCGCCCCCAGGGCTCTATCCTCTGGAACTCGTCCCCTTGGAAGGGGCCTGGCCCAGGTGCCAGGTTCGGCTGGTCGGCCAGCCTCCTTTGGAGAAAGCAGGCAAGCCGAGCCAGGCTTGCAGTGGCCCTGGCGTGACACCTGCCACCTCAGGCAGAGGGCCTCCCGCGTGCCCTCCATGGCGGGTTTCTCCCCGGAGCCGTGGCCTGGGCACTAGGAAGGCCGGGCCTCCCCGACTCCCGGGAGGAGGGGCTAGCCCAGTTGCGCGCTGGCCCCCAAACCCTCTGGTGCCATCTGCCTGTCTCGGCACTTCTGACTCCACAGAGCCTTTCCTACATCTGGGCTGCCTGCCGTGGCAAAGTGCAGGCGTGGGGTGAGGCCATGGCTTTGTCTTTCCAGGAAAAAATGAGCCCCTGGCCGAAGCAGCAGGCCCAGGCAGAGCCTTGAGCTTGAAGCCCAGTAGGTCTGTGGCCCTCAGGGCCAGAGCAATGCTGTCAAGGCAGGGAAGCGGCCTGCAAGCTGAGTGGGAGTGGGGGAGGGGAGGGAGACAGCTGAAGCCGAGTCCAGAAGGGCGGCGATGGAAGAGCTGCAGCTGGGTCAGAGCCTGGAGGGAGGGCGGGGCCTTCACTGAGGACCCCCCCGCCCCCCGAGGCCAGCCCTAGGCCCCGGCGGTCGCGCATGCGCCCTTGGCCTGTGCGGTGTGTGGGGGCTTGAACCCAAGCCCGCAGGGCTCCCGGAGCGGCCAGAGAAAGAAGGGCCCATGGAGAGGTAGGCGAGGTGGGCAGGGGGCGCCACCTTACTCTCCTCAGCTCCCTGAGGGAGAGAGAGAGAGACAGAGACAGAGAGAGAGATCCCTGACCTCTGAGTCTCTGCCTCCACCGCTGGCTGGTGCCAACTCACGCGCCATCCCACTTCCAGCCATCACCCCCACGCCTGCCCCGGGGCCAGCCCCACCACAGAGAGGCCGGTTGGTTCCTGCTCACCTCTGTGCCGTCCCTTCCCGACCTGACCCCAGTGCAGGGGATAAGCTTCAGACAAGTCTTTCCATGTCCCTCTGCATGACAATAGACTTCCTCCCCTCTCCCATTCCACAGGCCCACCCACCCTGGACATCCACCTTTGTCATTAGCTCAGGAGAGGATGCAAGATGAGAATCTCTGCTATTGTGTGGGGAGACTCAGTTTCCCGGGTTTCCCCCATGGACACATGTTCTTCAGCTGGGTCTGATTTTCTCCAGACAAGCTGTCTTGGGAAGGATTTGGCCAGCCCTAAGAACCTGAAGGGAAAGGGCGGAGGGGGGTTCTCTCTCTGCCCCCGACAGCCCCGAGCTGGGTCGGTCCCTCAGACCTGGCCAGGGGCAGCCCATCCCCCGGCGCCCTTCCCCGGGGCATCCAAGGGCAGGCCCGGCGCCCGCCCCACCCCGCTCGCCACTGCCCGACCATCGTCCTCCCTCGGGGGGCCTGGGCAGGACAGGGACCCGGGTGTGGGAGGCCTCCAGATCTCAGGCCTGGCACACCGTTTACCAGGCTGCTTCCTCCTCTGACGGGGGCCCAGCACACGCCCCAGGAGACTTGGCAGCCGCCCCCAGGGCTCTATCCTCTGGAACTCGTCCCCTTGGAAGGGGCCTGGCCCAGGTGCCAGGTTCGGCTGGTCGGCCAGCCTCCTTTGGAGAAAGCAGGCAAGCCGAGCCAGGCTTGCAGTGGCCCTGGCGTGACACCTGCCACCTCAGGCAGAGGGCCTCCCGCGTGCCCTCCATGGCGGGTTTCTCCCCGGAGCCATGGCCTGGGCACTAGGAAGGCCGGGCCTCCCCGACTCCCGGGAGGAGGGGCTAGCCCAGTTGCGCGCTGGCCCCCAAACCCTCTGGTGCCATCTGCCTGTCTCGGCACTTCTGACTCCACAGAGCCTTTCCTACATCTGGGCTGCCTGCCGTGGCAAAGTGCAGGCGTGGGGTGAGGCCATGGCTTTGTCTTTCCAGGAAAAAATGAGCCCCTGGCCGAAGCAGCAGGCCCAGGCAGAGCCTTGAGCTTGAAGCCCAGTAGGTCTGTGGCCCTCAGGGCCAGAGCAATGCTGTCAAGGCAGGGAAGCGGCCTGCAAGCTGAGTGGGAGTGGGGGAGGGGAGGGAGACAGCTGAAGCCGAGTCCAGAAGGGCGGCGATGGAAGAGCTGCAGCTGGGTCAGAGCCTGGAGGGAGGGCGGGGCCTTCACTGAGGACCCCCCCGCCCCCCGAGGCCAGCCCTAGGCCCCGGCGGTCGCGCATGCGCCCTTGGCCTGTGCGGTGTGTGGGGGCTTGAACCCAAGCCCGCAGGGCTCCCGGAGCGGCCAGAGAAAGAAGGGCCCATGGAGAGGTAGGCGAGGTGGGCAGGGGGCGCCACCTTACTCTCCTCAGCTCCCTGAGGGAGAGAGAGAGAGACAGAGACAGAGAGAGAGATCCCTGACCTCTGAGTCTCTGCCTCCACCGCTGGCTGGTGCCAACTCACGCGCCATCCCACTTCCAGCCATCACCCCCACGCCTGCCCCGGGGCCAGCCCCACCACAGAGAGGCCGGTTGGTTCCTGCTCACCTCTGTGCCGTCCCTTCCCGACCTGACCCCAGTGCAGGGGATAAGCTTCAGACAAGTCTTTCCATGTCCCTCTGCATGACAATAGACTTCCTCCCCTCTCCCATTCCACAGGCCCACCCACCCGGGACATCCACCTTTGTCATTAGCTCAGGAGAGGATGCAAGATGAGAATCTCTGCTATTGTGTGGGGAGACTCAGTTTCCCGGGTTTCCCCCATGGACACATGTTCTTCAGCTGGGTCTGATTTTCTCCAGACAAGCTGTCTTGGGAAGGATTTGGCCAGCCCTAAGAACCTGAAGGGAAAGGGCGGAGGGGGGTTCTCTCTCTGCCCCCGACAGCCCCGAGCTGGGTCGGTCCCTCAGACCTGGCCAGGGGCAGCCCATCCCCCGGCGCCCTTCCCCGGGGCATCCAAGGGCAGGCCCGGCGCCAGCCCCACCCCGCTCGCCACTGCCCGACCATCGTCCTCCCTCGGGGGGCCTGGGCAGGACAGGGACCCGGGTGTTGGAGGCCTCCAGATCTCAGGCCTGGCACACCGTTTACCAGGCTGCTTCCTCCTCTGACGGGGGCCCAGCACACGCCCCAGGAGACTTGGCAGCCGCCCCCAGGGCTCTATCCTCTGGAACTCGTCCCCTTGGAAGGGGCCTGGCCCAGGTGCCAGGTTCGGCTGGTCGGCCAGCCTCCTTTGGAGAAAGCAGGCAAGCCGAGCCAGGCTTGCAGTGGCCCTGGCGTGATACCTGCCACCTCAGGCGGAGGGCCTCCCGCGTGCCCTCCATGGCGGGTTTCTCCCCGGAGCCGTGGCCTGGGCACTAGGAAGGCCGGGCCTCCCCGACTCCCGGGAGGAGGGGCTAGCCCAGTTGCGCCCTGGCCCCCAAACCCTCTGGTGCCATCTGCCTGTCTCGGCACTTCTGACTCCACAGAGCCTTTCCTACATCTGGGCTGCCTGCCGTGGCAAAGTGCAGGCGTGGGGTGAGGCCATGGCTTTGTCTTTCCAGGAAAAAATGAGCCCCTGGCCGAAGCAGCAGGCCCAGGCAGAGCCTTGAGCTTGAAGCCCAGTAGGTCTGTGGCCCTCAGGGCCAGAGCAATGCTGTCAAGGCAGGGAAGCGGCCTGCAAGCTGAGTGGGAGTGGGGGAGGGGAGGGAGACAGCTGAAGCCGAGTCCAGAAGGGCGGCGATGGAAGAGCTGCAGCTGGGTCAGAGCCTGGAGGGAGGGCGGGGCCTTCACTGAGGACCCCCCCGCCCCCCGAGGCCAGCCCTAGGCCCCTGCGGTCGCGCATGCGCCCTTGGCCTGTGCGGTGTGTGGGGGCTTGAACCCAAGCCCGCAGGGCTCCCGGAGCGGCCAGAGAAAGAAGGGCCCATGGAGAGGTAGGCGAGGTGGGCAGGGGGCGCCACCTTACTCTCCTCAGCTCCCTGAGGGAGAGAGAGAGAGACAGAGACAGAGAGAGAGATCCCTGACCTCTGAGTCTCTGCCTCCACCGCTGGCTGGTGCCAACTCACGCGCCATCCCACTTCCAGCCATCACCCCCACGCCTGCCCCGGGGCCAGCCCCACCACAGAGAGGCCGGTTGGTTCCTGCTCACCTCTGTGCCGTCCCTTCCCGACCTGACCCCAGTGCAGGGGATAAGCTTCAGACAAGTCTTTCCATGTCCCTCTGCATGACAATAGACTTCCTCCCCTCTCCCATTCCACAGGCCCACCCACCCGGGACATCCACCTTTGTCATTAGCTCAGGAGAGGATGCAAGATGAGAATCTCTGCTATTGTGTGGGGAGACTCAGTTTCCCGGGTTTCCCCCATGGACACATGTTCTTCAGCTGGGTCTGATTTTCTCCAGACAAGCTGTCTTGGGAAGGATTTGGCCAGCCCTAAGAACCTGAAGGGAAAGGGCGGAGGGGGGTTCTCTCTCTGCCCCCGACAGCCCCGAGCTGGGTCGGTCCCTCAGACCTGGCCAGGGGCAGCCCATCCCCCGGCGCCCTTCCCCGGGGCATCCAAGGGCAGGCTCGGCGCCAGCCCCACCCCGCTCGCCACTGCCCGACCATCGTGCTCCCTCGGGGGGCCTGGGCAGGACAGGGACCCGGCTGTGGGAGGCCTCCAGATCTCAGGCCTGGCACACCGTTTACCAGGCTGCTTCCTCCTCTGACGGGGGCCCAGCACACGCCCCAGGAGACTTGGCAGCCGCCCCCAGGGCTCTATCCTCTGGAACTCGTCCCCTTGGAAGGGGCCTGGCCCAGGTGCCAGGTTCGGCTGGTCGGCCAGCCTCCTTTGGAGAAAGCAGGCAAGCCGAGCCAGGCTTGCAGTGGCCCTGGCGTGACACCTGCCACCTCAGGCAGAGGGCCTCCCGCGTGCCCTCCATGGCGGGTTTCTCCCCGGAGCCATGGCCTGGGCACTAGGAAGGCCGGGCCTCCCCGACTCCCGGGAGGAGGGGGTAGCCCAGTTGCGCGCTGGCCCCCAAACCCTCTGGTGCCATCTGCCTGTCTCGGCACTTCTGACTCCACAGAGCCTTTCCTACATCTGGGCTGCCTGCCGTGGCAAAGTGCAGGCGTGGGGTGAGGCCATGGCTTTGTCTTTCCAGGAAAAAATGAGCCCCTGGCCGAAGCAGCAGGCCCAGGCAGAGCCTTGAGCTTGAAGCCCAGTAGGTCTGTGGCCCTCAGGGCCAGAGCAATGCTGTCAAGGCAGGGAAGCGGCCTGCAAGCTGAGTGGGAGTGGGGGAGGGGAGGGAGACAGCTGAAGCCGAGTCCAGAAGGGCGGCGATGGAAGAGCTGCAGCTGGGTCAGAGCCTGGAGGGAGGGCGGGGCCTTCACTGAGGACCCCCCCGCCCCCCGAGGCCAGCCCTAGGCCCCTGCGGTCGCGCATGCGCCCTTGGCCTGTGCGGTGTGTGGGGGCTTGAACCCAAGCCCGCAGGGCTCCCGGAGCGGCCAGAGAAAGAAGGGCCCATGGAGAGGTAGGCGAGGTGGGCAGGGGGCGCCACCTTACTCTCCTCAGCTCCCTGAGGGAGAGAGAGAGAGACAGAGACAGAGAGAGAGATCCCTGACCTCTGAGTCTCTGCCTCCACCGCTGGCTGGTGCCAACTCACGCGCCATCCCACTTCCAGCCATCACCCCCACGCCTGCCCCGGGGCCAGCCCCACCACAGAGAGGCCGGTTGGTTCCTGCTCACCTCTGTGCCGTCCCTTCCCGACCTGACCCCAGTGCAGGGGATAAGCTTCAGACAAGTCTTTCCATGTCCCTCTGCATGACAATAGACTTCCTCCCCTCTCCCATTCCACAGGCCCACCCACCCGGGACATCCACCTTTGTCATTAGCTCAGGAGAGGATGCAAGATGAGAATCTCTGCTATTGTGTGGGGAGACTCAGTTTCCCGGGTTTCCCCCATGGACACATGTTCTTCAGCTGGGTCTGATTTTCTCCAGACAAGCTGTCTTGGGAAGGATTTGGCCAGCCCTAAGAACCTGAAGGGAAAGGGCGGAGGGGGGTTCTCTCTCTGCCCCCGACAGCCCCGAGCTGGGTCGGTCCCTCAGACCTGGCCAGGGGCAGCCCATCCCCCGGCGCCCTTCCCCGGGGCATCCAAGGGCAGGCTCGGCGCCAGCCCCACCCCGCTCGCCACTGCCCGACCATCGTGCTCCCTCGGGGGGCCTGGGCAGGACAGGGACCCGGCTGTGGGAGGCCTCCAGATCTCAGGCCTGGCACACCGTTTACCAGGCTGCTTCCTCCTCTGACGGGGGCCCAGCACACGCCCCAGGAGACTTGGCAGCCGCCCCCAGGGCTCTATCCTCTGGAACTCGTCCCCTTGGAAGGGGCCTGGCCCAGGTGCCAGGTTCGGCTGGTCGGCCAGCCTCCTTTGGAGAAAGCAGGCAAGCCGAGCCAGGCTTGCAGTGGCCCTGGCGTGACACCTGCCACCTCAGGCAGAGGGCCTCCCGCGTGCCCTCCATGGCGGGTTTCTCCCCGGAGCCATGGCCTGGGCACTAGGAAGGCCGGGCCTCCCCGACTCCCGGGAGGAGGGGGTAGCCCAGTTGCGCGCTGGCCCCCAAACCCTCTGGTGCCATCTGCCTGTCTCGGCACTTCTGACTCCACAGAGCCTTTCCTACATCTGGGCTGCCTGCCGTGGCAAAGTGCAGGCGTGGGGTGAGGCCATGGCTTTGTCTTTCCAGGAAAAAATGAGCCCCTGGCCGAAGCAGCAGGCCCAGGCAGAGCCTTGAGCTTGAAGCCCAGTAGGTCTGTGGCCCTCAGGGCCAGAGCAATGCTGTCAAGGCAGGGAAGCGGCCTGCAAGCTGAGTGGGAGTGGGGGAGGGGAGGGAGACAGCTGAAGCCGAGTCCAGAAGGGCGGCGATGGAAGAGCTGCAGCTGGGTCAGAGCCTGGAGGGAGGGCGGGGCCTTCACTGAGGACCCCCCCGCCCCCCGAGGCCAGCCCTAGGCCCCGGCGGTCGCGCATGCGCCCTTGGCCTGTGCGGTGTGTGGGGGCTTGAACCCAAGCCCGCAGGGCTCCCGGAGCGGCCAGAGAAAGAAGGGCCCATAGAGAGGTAGGAGAGGTGGGCAGGGGGCGCCACCTTACTCTCCTCAGCTCCCTGAGGGAGAGAGAGAGAGACAGAGACAGAGAGAGAGATCCCTGACCTCTGAGTCTCTGCCTCCACCGCTGGCTGGTGCCAACTCACGCGCCATCCCACTTCCAGCCATCACCCCCACGCCTGCCCCGGGGCCAGCCCCACCACAGAGAGGCCGGTTGGTTCCTGCTCACCTCTGTGCCGTCCCTTCCCGACCTGACCCCAGTGCAGGGGATAAGCTTCAGACAAGTCTTTCCATGTCCCTCTGCATGACAATAGACTTCCTCCCCTCTCCCATTCCACAGGCCCACCCACCCGGGACATCCACCTTTGTCATTAGCTCAGGAGAGGATGCAAGATGAGAATCTCTGCTATTGTGTGGGGAGACTCAGTTTCCCGGGTTTCCCCCATGGACACATGTTCTTCAGCTGGGTCTGATTTTCTCCAGACAAGCTGTCTTGGGAAGGATTTGGCCAGCCCTAAGAACCTGAAGGGAAAGGGCGGAGGGGGGTTCTCTCTCTGCCCCCGACAGCCCCGAGCTGGGTCGGTCCCTCAGACCTGGCCAGGGGCAGCCCATCCCCCGGCGCCCTTCCCCGGGGCATCCAAGGGCAGGCCCGGCGCCAGCCCCACCCCGCTCGCCACTGCCCGACCATCGTCCTCCCTCGGGGGGCCTGGGCAGGACAGGGACCCGGGTGTGGGAGGCCTCCAGATCTCAGGCCTGGCACACCGTTTACCAGGCTGCTTCCTCCTCTGACGGGGGCCCAGCACACGCCCCAGGAGACTTGGCAGCCGCCCCCAGGGCTCTATCCTCTGGAACTCGTCCCCTTGGAAGGGGCCTGGCCCAGGTGCCAGGTTCGGCTGGTCGGCCAGCCTCCTTTGGAGAAAGCAGGCAAGCCGAGCCAGGCTTGCAGTGGCCCTGGCGTGACACCTGCCACCTCAGGCAGAGGGCCTCCCGCGTGCCCTCCATGGCGGGTTTCTCCCCGGAGCCGTGGCCTGGGCACTAGGAAGGCCGGGCCTCCCCGACTCCCGGGAGGAGGGGCTAGCCCAGTTGCGCGCTGGCCCCCAAACCCTCTGGTGCCATCTGCCTGTCTCGGCACTTCTGACTCCACAGAGCCTTTCCTACATCTGGGCTGCCTGCCGTGGCAACGTGCAGGCGTGGGGTGAGGCCATGGCTTTGTCTTTCCAGGAAAAAATGAGCCTCTGGCCGAAGCAGCAGGCCCAGGCAGAGCCTTGAGCTTGAAGCCCAGTAGGTCTGTGGCCCTCAGGGCCAGAGCAATGCTGTCAAGGCAGGGAAGCGGCCTGCAAGCTGAGTGGGAGTGGGGGAGGGGAGGGAGACAGCTGAAGCCGAGTCCAGAAGGGCGGCGATGGAAGAGCTGCAGCTGGGTCAGAGCCTGGAGGGAGGGCGGGACCTTCACTGAGGACCCCCCCGCCCCCCGAGGCCAGCCCTAGGCCCCGGCGGTCGCGCATGCGCCCTTGGCCTGTGCGGTGTGTGGGGGCTTGAACCCAAGCCCGCAGGGCTCCCGGAGCGGCCAGAGAAAGAAGGGCCCATGGAGAGGTAGGCGAGGTGGGCAGGGGGCGCCACCTTACTCTCCTCAGCTCCCTGAGGGAGAGAGAGAGAGACAGAGACAGAGAGAGAGATCCCTGACCTCTGAGTCTCTGCCTCCACCGCTGGCTGGTGCCAACTCACGCGCCATCCCACTTCCAGCCATCACCCCCACGCCTGCCCCGGGGCCAGCCCCACCACAGAGAGGCCGGTTGGTTCCTGCTCACCTCTGTGCCGTCCCTTCCCGACCTGACCCCAGTGCAGGGGATAAGCTTCAGACAAGTCTTTCCATGTCCCTCTGCATGACAATAGACTTCCTCCCCTCTCCCATTCCACAGGCCCACCCACCCGGGACATCCACCTTTGTCATTAGCTCAGGAGAGGATGCAAGATGAGAATCTCTGCTATTGTGTGGGGAGACTCAGTTTCCTGGGTTTCCCCCATGGACACATGTTCTTCAGCTGGGTCTGATTTTCTCCAGACAAGCTGTCTTGGGAAGGATTTGGCCAGCCGTAAGAACCTGAAGGGAAAGGGCGGAGGGGGGTTCTCTCTCTGCCCCCGACAGCCCCGAGCTGGGTCGGTCCCTCAGACCTGGCCAGGGGCAGCCCATCCCCCGGCGCCCTTCCCCGGGGCATCCAAGGGCAGGCTCGGCGCCAGCCCCACCCCGCTCGCCACTGCCCGACCATCGTCCTCCCTCGGGGGGCCTGGGCAGGACAGGGACCCGGCTGTGGGAGGCCTCCAGATCTCAGGCCTGGCACACCGTTTACCAGGCTGCTTCCTCCTCTGACGGGGGCCCAGCACACGCCCCAGGAGACTTGGCAGCCGCCCCCAGGGCTCTATCCTCTGGAACTCGTCCCCTTGGAAGGGGCCTGGCCCAGGTGCCAGGTTCGGCTGGTCGGCCAGCCTCCTTTGGAGAAAGCAGGCAAGCCGAGCCAGGCTTGCAGTGGCCCTGGCGTGACACCTGCCACCTCAGGCAGAGGGCCTCCCGCGTGCCCTCCATGGCGGGTTTCTCCCCGGAGCCGTGGCCTGGGCACTAGGAAGGCCGGGCCTCCCCGACTCCCGGGAGGAGGGGCTAGCCCAGTTGCGCGCTGGCCCCCAAACCCTCTGGTGCCATCTGCCTGTCTCGGCACTTCTGACTCCACAGAGCCTTTCCTACATCTGGGCTGCCTGCCGTGGCAAAGTGCAGGCGTGGGGTGAGGCCATGGCTTTGTCTTTCCAGGAAAAAATGAGCCCCTGGCCGAAGCAGCAGGCCCAGGCAGAGCCTTGAGCTTGAAGCCCAGTAGGTCTGTGGCCCTCAGGGCCAGAGCAATGCTGTCAAGGCAGGGAAGCGGCCTGCAAGCTGAGTGGGAGTGGGGGAGGGGAGGGAGACAGCTGAAGCCGAGTCCAGAAGGGCGGCGATGGAAGAGCTGCAGCTGGGTCAGAGCCTGGAGGGAGGGCGGGGCCTTCACTGAGGACCCCCCCGCCCCCCGAGGCCAGCCCTAGGCCCCGGCGGTCGCGCATGCGCCCTTGGCCTGTGCGGTGTGTGGGGGCTTGAACCCAAGCCCGCAGGGCTCCCGGAGCGGCCAGAGAAAGAAGGGCCCATAGAGAGGTAGGAGAGGTGGGCAGGGGGCGCCACCTTACTCTCCTCAGCTCCCTGAGGGAGAGAGAGAGAGACAGAGACAGAGAGAGAGATCCCTGACCTCTGAGTCTCTGCCTCCACCGCTGGCTGGTGCCAACTCACGCGCCATCCCACTTCCAGCCATCACCCCCACGCCTGCCCCGGGGCCAGCCCCACCACAGAGAGGCCGGTTGGTTCCTGCTCACCTCTGTGCCGTCCCTTCCCGACCTGACCCCAGTGCAGGGGATAAGCTTCAGACAAGTCTTTCCATGTCCCTCTGCATGACAATAGACTTCCTCCCCTCTCCCATTCCACAGGCCCACCCACCCGGGACATCCACCTTTGTCATTAGCTCAGGAGAGGATGCAAGATGAGAATCTCTGCTATTGTGTGGGGAGACTCAGTTTCCCGGGTTTCCCCCATGGACACATGTTCTTCAGCTGGGTCTGATTTTCTCCAGACAAGCTGTCTTGGGAAGGATTTGGCCAGCCCTAAGAACCTGAAGGGAAAGGGCGGAGGGGGGTTCTCTCTCTGCCCCCGACAGCCCCGAGCTGGGTCGGTCCCTCAGACCTGGCCAGGGGCAGCCCATCCCCCGGCGCCCTTCCCCGGGGCATCCAAGGGCAGGCTCGGCGCCAGCCCCACCCCGCTCGCCACTGCCCGACCATCGTCCTCCCTCGGGGGGCCTGGGCAGGACAGGGACCCGGCTGTGGGAGGCCTCCAGATCTCAGGCCTGGCACACCGTTTACCAGGCTGCTTCCTCCTCTGACGGGGGCCCAGCACACGCCCCAGGAGACTTGGCAGCCGCCCCCAGGGCTCTATCCTCTGGAACTCGTCCCCTTGGAAGGGGCCTGGCCCAGGTGCCAGGTTCGGCTGGTCGGCCAGCCTCCTTTGGAGAAAGCAGGCAAGCCGAGCCAGGCTTGCAGTGGCCCTGGCGTGACACCTGCCACCTCAGGCAGAGGGCCTCCCGCGTGCCCTCCATGGCGGGTTTCTCCCCGGAGCCGTGGCCTGGGCACTAGGAAGGCCGGGCCTCCCCGACTCCCGGGAGGAGGGGCTAGCCCAGTTGCGCGCTGGCCCCCAAACCCTCTGGTGCCATCTGCCTGTCTCGGCACTTCTGACTCCACAGAGCCTTTCCTACATCTGGGCTGCCTGCCGTGGCAAAGTGCAGGCGTGGGGTGAGGCCATGGCTTTGTCTTTCCAGGAAAAAATGAGCCCCTGGCCGAAGCAGCAGGCCCAGGCAGAGCCTTGAGCTTGAAGCCCAGTAGGTCTGTGGCCCTCAGGGCCAGAGCAATGCTGTCAAGGCAGGGAAGCGGCCTGCAAGCTGAGTGGGAGTGGGGGAGGGGAGGGAGACAGCTGAAGCCGAGTCCAGAAGGGCGGCGATGGAAGAGCTGCAGCTGGGTCAGAGCCTGGAGGGAGGGCGGGGCCTTCACTGAGGACCCCCCCGCCCCCCGAGGCCAGCCCTAGGCCCCGGCGGTCGCGCATGCGCCCTTGGCCTGTGCGGTGTGTGGGGGCTTGAACCCAAGCCCGCAGGGCTCCCGGAGCGGCCAGAGAAAGAAGGGCCCATAGAGAGGTAGGAGAGGTGGGCAGGGGGCGCCACCTTACTCTCCTCAGCTCCCTGAGGGAGAGAGAGAGAGACAGAGACAGAGAGAGAGATCCCTGACCTCTGAGTCTCTGCCTCCACCGCTGGCTGGTGCCAACTCACGCGCCATCCCACTTCCAGCCATCACCCCCACGCCTGCCCCGGGGCCAGCCCCACCACAGAGAGGCCGGTTGGTTCCTGCTCACCTCTGTGCCGTCCCTTCCCGACCTGACCCCAGTGCAGGGGATAAGCTTCAGACAAGTCTTTCCATGTCCCTCTGCATGACAATAGACTTCCTCCCCTCTCCCATTCCACAGGCCCACCCACCCGGGACATCCACCTTTGTCATTAGCTCAGGAGAGGATGCAAGATGAGAATCTCTGCTATTGTGTGGGGAGACTCAGTTTCCCGGGTTTCCCCCATGGACACATGTTCTTCAGCTGGGTCTGATTTTCTCCAGACAAGCTGTCTTGGGAAGGATTTGGCCAGCCCTAAGAACCTGAAGGGAAAGGGCGGAGGGGGGTTCTCTCTCTGCCCCCGACAGCCCCGAGCTGGGTCGGTCCCTCAGACCTGGCCAGGGGCAGCCCATCCCCCGGCGCCCTTCCCCGGGGCATCCAAGGGCAGGCCCGGCGCCAGCCCCACCCCGCTCGCCACTGCCCGACCATCGTCCTCCCTCGGGGGGCCTGGGCAGGACAGGGACCCGGGTGTGGGAGGCCTCCAGATCTCAGGCCTGGCACACCGTTTACCAGGCTGCTTCCTCCTCTGACGGGGGCCCAGCACACGCCCCAGGAGACTTGGCAGCCGCCCCCAGGGCTCTATCCTCTGGAACTCGTCCCCTTGGAAGGGGCCTGGCCCAGGTGCCAGGTTCGGCTGGTCGGCCAGCCTCCTTTGGAGAAAGCAGGCAAGCCGAGCCAGGCTTGCAGTGGCCCTGGCGTGACACCTGCCACCTCAGGCAGAGGGCCTCCCGCGTGCCCTCCATGGCGGGTTTCTCCCCGGAGCCATGGCCTGGGCACTAGGAAGGCCGGGCCTCCCCGACTCCCGGGAGGAGGGGCTAGCCCAGTTGCGCGCTGGCCCCCAAACCCTCTGGTGCCATCTGCCTGTCTCGGCACTTCTGACTCCACAGAGCCTTTCCTACATCTGGGCTGCCTGCCGTGGCAAAGTGCAGGCGTGGGGTGAGGCCATGGCTTTGTCTTTCCAGGAAAAAATGAGCCCCTGGCTGAAGCAGCAGGCCCAGGCAGAGCCTTGAGCTTGAAGCCCAGTAGGTCTGTGGCCCTCAGGGCCAGAGCAATGCTGTCAAGGCAGGGAAGCGGCCTGCAAGCTGAGTGGGAGTGGGGGAGGGGAGGGAGACAGCTGAAGCCGAGTCCAGAAGGGCGGCGATGGAAGAGCTGCAGCTGGGTCAGAGCCTGGAGGGAGGGCGGGGCCTTCACTGAGGACCCCCCCGCCCCCCGAGGCCAGCCCTAGGCCCCGGCGGTCGCGCATGCGCCCTTGGCCTGTGCGGTGTGTGGGGGCTTGAACCCAAGCCCGCAGGGCTCCCGGAGCGGCCAGAGAAAGAAGGGCCCATGGAGAGGTAGGCGAGGTGGGCAGGGGGCGCCACCTTACTCTCCTCAGCTCCCTGAGGGAGAGAGAGAGAGACAGAGACAGAGAGAGAGATCCCTGACCTCTGAGTCTCTGCCTCCACCGCTGGCTGGTGCCAACTCACGCGCCATCCCACTTCCAGCCATCACCCCCACGCCTGCCCCGGGGCCAGCCCCACCACAGAGAGGCCGGTTGGTTCCTGCTCACCTCTGTGCCGTCCCTTCCCGACCTGACCCCAGTGCAGGGG
The DNA here is from genome assembly GCF_020826845.1 of Diceros bicornis minor. Taxonomy (NCBI): domain Eukaryota; kingdom Metazoa; phylum Chordata; class Mammalia; order Perissodactyla; family Rhinocerotidae; genus Diceros; species Diceros bicornis. The sequence goes on along the minus strand of NW_026691123.1, from coordinate 98,051 downwards.
ATAAGCTTCAGACAAGTCTTTCCATGTCCCTCTGCATGACAATAGACTTCCTCCCCTCTCCCATTCCACAGGCCCACCCACCCGGGACATCCACCTTTGTCATTAGCTCAGGAGAGGATGCAAGATGAGAATCTCTGCTATTGTGTGGGGAGACTCAGTTTCCCGGGTTTCCCCCATGGACACATGTTCTTCAGCTGGGTCTGATTTTCTCCAGACAAGCTGTCTTGGGAAGGATTTGGCCAGCCCTAAGAACCTGAAGGGAAAGGGCGGAGGGGGGTTCTCTCTCTGCCCCCGACAGCCCCGAGCTGGGTCGGTCCCTCAGACCTGGCCAGGGGCAGCCCATCCCCCGGCGCCCTTCCCCGGGGCATCCAAGGGCAGGCTCGGCGCCAGCCCCACCCCGCTCGCCACTGCCCGACCATCGTCCTCCCTCGGGGGGCCTGGGCAGGACAGGGACCCGGGTGTGGGAGGCCTCCAGATCTCAGGCCTGGCACACCGTTTACCAGGCTGCTTCCTCCTCTGACGGGGGCCCAGCACACGCCCCAGGAGACTTGGCAGCCGCCCCCAGGGCTCTATCCTCTGGAACTCGTCCCCTTGGAAGGGGCCTGGCCCAGGTGCCAGGTTCGGCTGGTCGGCCAGCCTCCTTTGGAGAAAGCAGGCAAGCCGAGCCAGGCTTGCAGTGGCCCTGGCGTGACACCTGCCACCTCAGGCAGAGGGCCTCCCGCGTGCCCTCCATGGCGGGTTTCTCCCCGGAGCCGTGGCCTGGGCACTAGGAAGGCCGGGCCTCCCCGACTCCCGGGAGGAGGGGCTAGCCCAGTTGCGCGCTGGCCCCCAAACCCTCTGGTGCCATCTGCCTGTCTCGGCACTTCTGACTCCACAGAGCCTTTCCTACATCTGGGCTGCCTGCCGTGGCAAAGTGCAGGCGTGGGGTGAGGCCATGGCTTTGTCTTTCCAGGAAAAAATGAGCCCCTGGCCGAAGCAGCAGGCCCAGGCAGAGCCTTGAGCTTGAAGCCCAGTAGGTCTGTGGCCCTCAGGGCCAGAGCAATGCTGTCAAGGCAGGGAAGCGGCCTGCAAGCTGAGTGGGAGTGGGGGAGGGGAGGGAGACAGCTGAAGCCGAGTCCAGAAGGGCGGCGATGGAAGAGCTGCAGCTGGGTCAGAGCCTGGAGGGAGGGCGGGGCCTTCACTGAGGACCCCCCCGCCCCCCGAGGCCAGCCCTAGGCCCCGGCGGTCGCGCATGCGCCCTTGGCCTGTGCGGTGTGTGGGGGCTTGAACCCAAGCCCGCAGGGCTCCCGGAGCGGCCAGAGAAAGAAGGGCCCATGGAGAGGTAGGCGAGGTGGGCAGGGGGCGCCACCTTACTCTCCTCAGCTCCCTGAGGGAGAGAGAGAGAGACAGAGACAGAGAGAGAGATCCCTGACCTCTGAGTCTCTGCCTCCACCGCTGGCTGGTGCCAACTCACGCGCCATCCCACTTCCAGCCATCACCCCCACGCCTGCCCCGGGGCCAGCCCCACCACAGAGAGGCCGGTTGGTTCCTGCTCACCTCTGTGCCGTCCCTTCCCGACCTGACCCCAGTGCAGGGGATAAGCTTCAGACAAGTCTTTCCATGTCCCTCTGCATGACAATAGACTTCCTCCCCTCTCCCATTCCACAGGCCCACCCACCCGGGACATCCACCTTTGTCATTAGCTCAGGAGAGGATGCAAGATGAGAATCTCTGCTATTGTGTGGGGAGACTCAGTTTCCCGGGTTTCCCCCATGGACACATGTTCTTCAGCTGGGTCTGATTTTCTCCAGACAAGCTGTCTTGGGAAGGATTTGGCCAGCCCTAAGAACCTGAAGGGAAAGGGCGGAGGGGGGTTCTCTCTCTGCCCCCGACAGCCCCGAGCTGGGTCGGTCCCTCAGACCTGGCCAGGGGCAGCCCATCCCCCGGCGCCCTTCCCCGGGGCATCCAAGGGCAGGCTCGGCGCCAGCCCCACCCCGCTCGCCACTGCCCGACCATCGTGCTCCCTCGGGGGGCCTGGGCAGGACAGGGACCCGGATGTGGGAGGCCTCCAGATCTCAGGCCTGGCACACCGTTTACCAGGCTGCTTCCTCCTCTGACGGGGGCCCAGCACACGCCCCAGGAGACTTGGCAGCCGCCCCCAGGGCTCTATCCTCTGGAACTCGTCCCCTTGGAAGGGGCCTGGCCCAGGTGCCAGGTTCGGCTGGTCGGCCAGCCTCCTTTGGAGAAAGCAGGCAAGCCGAGCCAGGCTTGCAGTGGCCCTGGCGTGACACCTGCCACCTCAGGCAGAGGGCCTCCCGCGTGCCCTCCATGGCGGGTTTCTCCCCGGAGCCGTGGCCTGGGCACTAGGAAGGCCGGGCCTCCCCGACTCCCGGGAGGAGGGGCTAGCCCAGTTGCGCGCTGGCCCCCAAACCCTCTGGTGCCATCTGCCTGTCTCGGCACTTCTGACTCCACAGAGCCTTTCCTACATCTGGGCTGCCTGCCGTGGCAAAGTGCAGGCGTGGGGTGAGGCCATGGCTTTGTCTTTCCAGGAAAAAATGAGCCCCTGGCCGAAGCAGCAGGCCCAGGCAGAGCCTTGAGCTTGAAGCCCAGTAGGTCTGTGGCCCTCAGGGCCAGAGCAATGCTGTCAAGGCAGGGAAGCGGCCTGCAAGCTGAGTGGGAGTGGGGGAGGGGAGGGAGACAGCTGAAGCCGAGTCCAGAAGGGCGGCGATGGAAGAGCTGCAGCTGGGTCAGAGCCTGGAGGGAGGGCGGGGCCTTCACTGAGGACCCCCCCGCCCCCCGAGGCCAGCCCTAGGCCCCGGCGGTCGCGCATGCGCCCTTGGCCTGTGCGGTGTGTGGGGGCTTGAACCCAAGCCCGCAGGGCTCCCGGAGCGGCCAGAGAAAGAAGGGCCCATGGAGAGGTAGGCGAGGTGGGCAGGGGGCGCCACCTTACTCTCCTCAGCTCCCTGAGGGAGAGAGAGAGAGACAGAGACAGAGAGAGAGATCCCTGACCTCTGAGTCTCTGCCTCCACCGCTGGCTGGTGCCAACTCACGCGCCATCCCACTTCCAGCCATCACCCCCACGCCTGCCCCGGGGCCAGCCCCACCACAGAGAGGCCGGTTGGTTCCTGCTCACCTCTGTGCCGTCCCTTCCCGACCTGACCCCAGTGCAGGGGATAAGCTTCAGACAAGTCTTTCCATGTCCCTCTGCATGACAATAGACTTCCTCCCCTCTCCCATTCCACAGGCCCACCCACCCGGGACATCCACCTTTGTCATTAGCTCAGGAGAGGATGCAAGATGAGAATCTCTGCTATTGTGTGGGGAGACTCAGTTTCCCGGGTTTCCCCCATGGACACATGTTCTTCAGCTGGGTCTGATTTTCTCCAGACAAGCTGTCTTGGGAAGGATTTGGCCAGCCCTAAGAACCTGAAGGGAAAGGGCGGAGGGGGGTTCTCTCTCTGCCCCCGACAGCCCCGAGCTGGGTCGGTCCCTCAGACCTGGCCAGGGGCAGCCCATCCCCCGGCGCCCTTCCCCGGGGCATCCAAGGGCAGGCCCGGCGCCAGCCCCACCCCGCTCGCCACTGCCCGACCATCGTCCTCCCTCGGGGGGCCTGGGCAGGACAGGGACCCGGGTGTGGGAGGCCTCCAGATCTCAGGCCTGGCACACCGTTTACCAGGCTGCTTCCTCCTCTGACGGGGGCCCAGCACACGCCCCAGGAGACTTGGCAGCCGCCCCCAGGGCTCTATCCTCTGCAACTCGTCCCCTTGGAAGGGGCCTGGCCCAGGTGCCAGGTTCGGCTGGTCGGCCAGCCTCCTTTGGAGAAAGCAGGCAAGCCGAGCCAGGCTTGCAGTGGCCCTGGCGTGATACCTGCCACCTCAGGCGGAGGGCCTCCCGAGTGCCCTCCATGGCGGGTTTCTCCCCGGAGCCGTGGCCTGGGCACTAGGAAGGCCGGGCCTCCCCGACTCCCGGGAGGAGGGGCTAGCCCAGTTGCGCCCTGGCCCCCAAACCCTCTGGTGCCATCTGCCTGTCTCGGCACTTCTGACTCCACAGAGCCTTTCCTACATCTGGGCTGCCTGCCGTGGCAAAGTGCAGGCGTGGGGTGAGGCCATGGCTTTGTCTTTCCAGGAAAAAATGAGCCCCTGGCCGAAGCAGCAGGCCCAGGCAGAGCCTTGAGCTTGAAGCCCAGTAGGTCTGTGGCCCTCAGGGCCAGAGCAATGCTGTCAAGGCAGGGAAGCGGCCTGCAAGCTGAGTGGGAGTGGGGGAGGGGAGGGAGACAGCTGAAGCCGAGTCCAGAAGGGCGGCGATGGAAGAGCTGCAGCTGGGTCAGAGCCTGGAGGGAGGGCGGGGCCTTCACTGAGGACCCCCCCGCCCCCCGAGGCCAGCCCTAGGCCCCGGCGGTCGCGCATGCGCCCTTGGCCTGTGCGGTGTGTGGGGGCTTGAACCCAAGCCCGCAGGGCTCCCGGAGCGGCCAGAGAAAGAAGGGCCCATGGAGAGGTAGGCGAGGTGGGCAGGGGGCGCCACCTTACTCTCCTCAGCTCCCTGAGGGAGAGAGAGAGAGACAGAGACAGAGAGAGAGATCCCTGACCTCTGAGTCTCTGCCTCCACCGCTGGCTGGTGCCAACTCACGCGCCATCCCACTTCCAGCCATCACCCCCACGCCTGCCCCGGGGCCAGCCCCACCACAGAGAGGCCGGTTGGTTCCTGCTCACCTCTGTGCCGTCCCTTCCCGACCTGACCCCAGTGCAGGGGATAAGCTTCAGACAAGTCTTTCCATGTCCCTCTGCATGACAATAGACTTCCTCCCCTCTCCCATTCCACAGGCCCACCCACCCGGGACATCCACGTTTGTCATTAGCTCAGGAGAGGATGCAAGATGAGAATCTCTGCTATTGTGTGGGGAGACTCAGTTTCCCGGGTTTCCCCCATGGACACATGTTCTTCAGCTGGGTCTGATTTTCTCCAGACAAGCTGTCTTGGGAAGGATTTGGTCAGCCCTAAGAACCTGAAGGGAAAGGGCGGAGGGGGGTTCTCTCTCTGCCCCCGACAGCCCCGAGCTGGGTCGGTCCCTCAGACCTGGCCAGGGGCAGCCCATCCCCCGGCGCCCTTCCCCGGGGCATCCAAGGGCAGGCTCGGCGCCAGCCCCACCCCGCTCGCCACTGCCCGACCATCGTGCTCCCTCGGGGGGCCTGGGCAGGACAGGGACCCGGGTGTGGGAGGCCTCCAGATCTCAGGCCTGGCACACCGTTTACCAGGCTGCTTCCTCCTCTGACGGGGGCCCAGCACACGCCCCAGGAGACTTGGCAGCCGCCCCCAGGGCTCTATCCTCTGGAACTCGTCCCCTTGGAAGGGGCCTGGCCCAGGTGCCAGGTTCGGCTGGTCGGCCAGCCTCCTTTGGAGAAAGCAGGCAAGCCGAGCCAGGCTTGCAGTGGCCCTGGCGTGACACCTGCCACCTCAGGCAGAGGGCCTCCCGCGTGCCCTCCATGGCGGGTTTCTCCCCGGAGCCGTGGCCTGGGCACTAGGAAGGCCGGGCCTCCCCGACTCCCGGGAGGAGGGGCTAGCCCAGTTGCGCGCTGGCCCCCAAACCCTCTGGTGCCATCTGCCTGTCTCGGCACTTCTGACTCCACAGAGCCTTTCCTACATCTGGGCTGCCTGCCGTGGCAAAGTGCAGGCGTGGGGTGAGGCCATGGCTTTGTCTTTCCAGGAAAAAATGAGCCCCTGGCCGAAGCAGCAGGCCCAGGCAGAGCCTTGAGCTTGAAGCCCAGTAGGTCTGTGGCCCTCAGGGCCAGAGCAATGCTGTCAAGGCAGGGAAGCGGCCTGCAAGCTGAGTGGGAGTGGGGGAGGGGAGGGAGACAGCTGAAGCCGAGTCCAGAAGGGCGGCGATGGAAGAGCTGCAGCTGGGTCAGAGCCTGGAGGGAGGGCGGGGCCTTCACTGAGGACCCCCCCGCCCCCCGAGGCCAGCCCTAGGCCCCGGCGGTCGCGCATGCGCCCTTGGCCTGTGCGGTGTGTGGGGGCTTGAACCCAAGCCCGCAGGGCTCCCGGAGCGGCCAGAGAAAGAAGGGCCCATGGAGAGGTAGGCGAGGTGGGCAGGGGGCGCCACCTTACTCTCCTCAGCTCCCTGAGGGAGAGAGAGAGAGACAGAGACAGAGAGAGAGATCCCTGACCTCTGAGTCTCTGCCTCCACCGCTGGCTGGTGCCAACTCACGCGCCATCCCACTTCCAGCCATCACCCCCACGCCTGCCCCGGGGCCAGCCCCACCACAGAGAGGCCGGTTGGTTCCTGCTCACCTCTGTGCCGTCCCTTCCCGACCTGACCCCAGTGCAGGGGATAAGCTTCAGACAAGTCTTTCCATGTCCCTCTGCATGACAATAGACTTCCTCCCCTCTCCCATTCCACAGGCCCACCCACCCGGGACATCCACCTTTGTCATTAGCTCAGGAGAGGATGCAAGATGAGAATCTCTGCTATTGTGTGGGGAGACTCAGTTTCCCGGGTTTCCCCCATGGACACATGTTCTTCAGCTGGGTCTGATTTTCTCCAGACAAGCTGTCTTGGGAAGGATTTGGCCAGCCCTAAGAACCTGAAGGGAAAGGGCGGAGGGGGGTTCTCTCTCTGCCCCCGACAGCCCCGAGCTGGGTCGGTCCCTCAGACCTGGCCAGGGGCAGCCCATCCCCCGGCGCCCTTCCCCGGGGCATCCAAGGGCAGGCCCGGCGCCAGCCCCACCCCGCTCGCCACTGCCCGACCATCGTCCTCCCTCGGGGGGCCTGGGCAGGACAGGGACCCGGGTGTGGGAGGCCTCCAGATCTCAGGCCTGGCACACCGTTTACCAGGCTGCTTCCTCCTCTGACGGGGGCCCAGCACACGCCCCAGGAGACTTGGCAGCCGCCCCCAGGGCTCTATCCTCTGCAACTCGTCCCCTTGGAAGGGGCCTGGCCCAGGTGCCAGGTTCGGCTGGTCGGCCAGCCTCCTTTGGAGAAAGCAGGCAAGCCGAGCCAGGCTTGCAGTGGCCCTGGCGTGACACCTGCCACCTCAGGCAGAGGGCCTCCCGCGTGCCCTCCATGGCGGGTTTCTCCCCGGAGCCATGGCCTGGGCACTAGGAAGGCCGGGCCTCCCCGACTCCCGGGAGGAGGGGCTAGCCCAGTTGCGCGCTGGCCCCCAAACCCTCTGGTGCCATCTGCCTGTCTCGGCACTTCTGACTCCACAGAGCCTTTCCTACATCTGGGCTGCCTGCCGTGGCAAAGTGCAGGCGTGGGGTGAGGCCATGGCTTTGTCTTTCCAGGAAAAAATGAGCCCCTGGCCGAAGCAGCAGGCCCAGGCAGAGCCTTGAGCTTGAAGCCCAGTAGGTCTGTGGCCCTCAGGGCCAGAGCAATGCTGTCAAGGCAGGGAAGCGGCCTGCAAGCTGAGTGGGAGTGGGGGAGGGGAGGGAGACAGCTGAAGCCGAGTCCAGAAGGGCGGCGATGGAAGAGCTGCAGCTGGGTCAGAGCCTGGAGGGAGGGCGGGGCCTTCACTGAGGACCCCCCCGCCCCCCGAGGCCAGCGCTAGGCCCCGGCGGTCGCGCATGCGCCCTTGGCCTGTGCGGTGTGTGGGGGCTTGAACCCAAGCCCGCAGGGCTCCCGGAGCGGCCAGAGAAAGAAGGGCCCATGGAGAGGTAGGCGAGGTGGGCAGGGGGCGCCACCTTACTCTCCTCAGCTCCCTGAGGGAGAGAGAGAGAGACAGAGACAGAGAGAGAGATCCCTGACCTCTGAGTCTCTGCCTCCACCGCTGGCTGGTGCCAACTCACGCGCCATCCCACTTCCAGCCATCACCCCCACGCCTGCCCCGGGGCCAGCCCCACCACAGAGAGGCCGGTTGGTTCCTGCTCACCTCTGTGCCGTCCCTTCCCGACCTGACCCCAGTGCAGGGGATAAGCTTCAGACAAGTCTTTCCATGTCCCTCTGCATGACAATAGACTTCCTCCCCTCTCCCATTCCACAGGCCCACCCACCCGGGACATCCACCTTTGTCATTAGCTCAGGAGAGGATGCAAGATGAGAATCTCTGCTATTGTGTGGGGAGACTCAGTTTCCCGGGTTTCCCCCATGGACACATGTTCTTCAGCTGGGTCTGATTTTCTCCAGACAAGCTGTCTTGGGAAGGATTTGGCCAGCCCTAAGAACCTGAAGGGAAAGGGCGGAGGGGGGTTCTCTCTCTGCCCCCGACAGCCCCGAGCTGGGTCGGTCCCTCAGACCTGGCCAGGGGCAGCCCATCCCCCGGCGCCCTTCCCCGGGGCATCCAAGGGCAGGCCCGGCGCCAGCCCCACCCCGCTCGCCACTGCCCGACCATCGTCCTCCCTCGGGGGGCCTGGGCAGGACAGGGACCCGGGTGTGGGAGGCCTCCAGATCTCAGGCCTGGCACACCGTTTACCAGGCTGCTTCCTCCTCTGACGGGGGCCCAGCACACGCCCCAGGAGACTTGGCAGCCGCCCCCAGGGCTCTATCCTCTGCAACTCGTCCCCTTGGAAGGGGCCTGGCCCAGGTGCCAGGTTCGGCTGGTCGGCCAGCCTCCTTTGGAGAAAGCAGGCAAGCCGAGACAGGCTTGCAGTGGCCCTGGCGTGATACCTGCCACCTCAGGCGGAGGGCCTCCCGCGTGCCCTCCATGGCGGGTTTCTCCCCGGAGCCGTGGCCTGGGCACTAGGAAGGCCGGGCCTCCCCGACTCCCGGGAGGAGGGGCTAGCCCAGTTGCGCCCTGGCCCCCAAACCCTCTGGTGCCATCTGCCTGTCTCGGCACTTCTGACTCCACAGAGCCTTTCCTACATCTGGGCTGCCTGCCGTGGCAAAGTGCAGGCGTGGGGTGAGGCCATGGCTTTGTCTTTCCAGGAAAAAATGAGCCCCTGGCCGAAGCAGCAGGCCCAGGCAGAGCCTTGAGCTTGAAGCCCAGTAGGTCTGTGGCCCTCAGGGCCAGAGCAATGCTGTCAAGGCAGGGAAGCGGCCTGCAAGCTGAGTGGGAGTGGGGGAGGGGAGGGAGACAGCTGAAGCCGAGTCCAGAAGGGCGGCGATGGAAGAGCTGCAGCTGGGTCAGAGCCTGGAGGGAGGGCGGGGCCTTCACTGAGGACCCCCCCGCCCCCCGAGGCCAGCCCTAGGCCCCGGCGGTCGCGCATGCGCCCTTGGCCTGTGCGGTGTGTGGGGGCTTGAACCCAAGCCCGCAGGGCTCCCGGAGCGGCCAGAGAAAGAAGGGCCCATGGAGAGGTAGGCGAGGTGGGCAGGGGGCGCCACCTTACTCTCCTCAGCTCCCTGAGGGAGAGAGAGAGAGACAGAGACAGAGAGAGAGATCCCTGACCTCTGAGTCTCTGCCTCCACCGCTGGCTGGTGCCAACTCACGCGCCATCCCACTTCCAGCCATCACCCCCACGCCTGCCCCGGGGCCAGCCCCACCACAGAGAGGCCGGTTGGTTCCTGCTCACCTCTGTGCCGTCCCTTCCCGACCTGACCCCAGTGCAGGGGATAAGCTTCAGACAAGTCTTTCCATGTCCCTCTGCATGACAATAGACTTCCTCCCCTCTCCCATTCCACAGGCCCACCCACCCGGGACATCCACCTTTGTCATTAGCTCAGGAGAGGATGCAAGATGAGAATCTCTGCTATTGTGTGGGGAGACTCAGTTTCCCGGGTTTCCCCCATGGACACATGTTCTTCAGCTGGGTCTGATTTTCTCCAGACAAGCTGTCTTGGGAAGGATTTGGCCAGCCCTAAGAACCTGAAGGGAAAGGGCGGAGGGGGGTTCTCTCTCTGCCCCCGACAGCCCCGAGCTGGGTCGGTCCCTCAGACCTGGCCAGGGGCAGCCCATCCCCCGGCGCCCTTCCCCGGGGCATCCAAGGGCAGGCTCGGCGCCAGCCCCACCCCGCTCGCCACTGCCCGACCATCGTCCTCCCTCGGGGGGCCTGGGCAGGACAGGGACCCGGGTGTGGGAGGCCTCCAGATCTCAGGCCTGGCACACCGTTTACCAGGCTGCTTCCTCCTCTGACGGGGGCCCAGCACACGCCCCAGGAGACTTGGCAGCCGCCCCCAGGGCTCTATCCTCTGCAACTCGTCCCCTTGGAAGGGGCCTGGCCCAGGTGCCAGGTTCGGCTGGTCGGCCAGCCTCCTTTGGAGAAAGCAGGCAAGCCGAGCCAGGCTTGCAGTGGCCCTGGCGTGATACCTGCCACCTCAGGCGGAGGGCCTCCCGCGTGCCCTCCATGGCGGGTTTCTCCCCGGAGCCGTGGCCTGGGCACTAGGAAGGCCGGGCCTCCCCGACTCCCGGGAGGAGGGGCTAGCCCAGTTGCGCCCTGGCCCCCAAACCCTCTGGTGCCATCTGCCTGTCTCGGCACTTCTGACTCCACAGAGCCTTTCCTACATCTGGGCTGCCTGCCGTGGCAAAGTGCAGGCGTGGGGTGAGGCCATGGCTTTGTCTTTCCAGGAAAAAATGAGCCCCTGGCCGAAGCAGCAGGCCCAGGCAGAGCCTTGAGCTTGAAGCCCAGTAGGTCTGTGGCCCTCAGGGCCAGAGCAATGCTGTCAAGGCAGGGAAGCGGCCTGCAAGCTGAGTGGGAGTGGGGGAGGGGAGGGAGACAGCTGAAGCCGAGTCCAGAAGGGCGGCGATGGAAGAGCTGCAGCTGGGTCAGAGCCTGGAGGGAGGGCGGGGCCTTCACTGAGGACCCCCCCGCCCCCCGAGGCCAGCCCTAGGCCCCGGCGGTCGCGCATGCGCCCTTGGCCTGTGCGGTGTGTGGGGGCTTGAACCCAAGCCCGCAGGGCTCCCGGAGCGGCCAGAGAAAGAAGGGCCCATGGAGAGGTAGGCGAGGTGGGCAGGGGGCGCCACCTTACTCTCCTCAGCTCCCTGAGGGAGAGAGAGAGAGACAGAGACAGAGAGAGAGATCCCTGACCTCTGAGTCTCTGCCTCCACCGCTGGCTGGTGCCAACTCACGCGCCATCCCACTTCCAGCCATCACCCCCACGCCTGCCCCGGGGCCAGCCCCACCACAGAGAGGCCGGTTGGTTCCTGCTCACCTCTGTGCCGTCCCTTCCCGACCTGACCCCAGTGCAGGGGATAAGCTTCAGACAAGTCTTTCCATGTCCCTCTGCATGACAATAGACTTCCTCCCCTCTCCCATTCCACAGGCCCACCCACCCGGGACATCCACCTTTGTCATTAGCTCAGGAGAGGATGCAAGATGAGAATCTCTGCTATTGTGTGGGGAGACTCAGTTTCCCGGGTTTCCCCCATGGACACATGTTCTTCAGCTGGGTCTGATTTTCTCCAGACAAGCTGTCTTGGGAAGGATTTGGCCAGCCCTAAGAACCTGAAGGGAAAGGGCGGAGGGGGGTTCTCTCTCTGCCCCCGACAGCCCCGAGCTGGGTCGGTCCCTCAGACCTGGCCAGGGGCAGCCCATCCCCCGGCGCCCTTCCCCGGGGCATCCAAGGGCAGGCTCGGCGCCAGCCCCACCCCGCTCGCCACTGCCCGACCATCGTGCTCCCTCGGGGGGCCTGGGCAGGACAGGGACCCGGGTGTGGGAGGCCTCCAGATCTCAGGCCTGGCACACCGTTTACCAGGCTGCTTCCTCCTCTGACGGGGGCCCAGCACACGCCCCAGGAGACTTGGCAGCCGCCCCCAGGGCTCTATCCTCTGGAACTCGTCCCCTTGGAAGGGGCCTGGCCCAGGTGCCAGGTTCGGCTGGTCGGCCAGCCTCCTTTGGAGAAAGCAGGCAAGCCGAGCCAGGCTTGCAGTGGCCCTGGCGTGACACCTGCCACCTCAGGCAGAGGGCCTCCCGCGTGCCCTCCATGGCGGGTTTCTCCCCGGAGCCGTGGCCTGGGCACTAGGAAGGCCGGGCCTCCCCGACTCCCGGGAGGAGGGGCTAGCCCAGTTGCGCGCTGGCCCCCAAACCCTCTGGTGCCATCTGCCTGTCTCGGCACTTCTGACTCCACAGAGCCTTTCCTACATCTGGGCTGCCTGCCGTGGCAAAGTGCAGGCGTGGGGTGAGGCCATGGCTTTGTCTTTCCAGGAAAAAATGAGCCCCTGGCCGAAGCAGCAGGCCCAGGCAGAGCCTTGAGCTTGAAGCCCAGTAGGTCTGTGGCCCTCAGGGCCAGAGCAATGCTGTCAAGGCAGGGAAGCGGCCTGCAAGCTGAGTGGGAGTGGGGGAGGGGAGGGAGACAGCTGAAGCCGAGTCCAGAAGGGCGGCGATGGAAGAGCTGCAGCTGGGTCAGAGCCTGGAGGGAGGGCGGGGCCTTCACTGAGGACCCCCCCGCCCCCCGAGGCCAGCCCTAGGCCCCGGCGGTCGCGCATGCGCCCTTGGCCTGTGCGGTGTGTGGGGGCTTGAACCCAAGCCCGCAGGGCTCCCGGAGCGGCCAGAGAAAGAAGGGCCCATGGAGAGGTAGGCGAGGTGGGCAGGGGGCGCCACCTTACTCTCCTCAGCTCCCTGAGGGAGAGAGAGAGAGACAGAGACAGAGAGAGAGATCCCTGACCTCTGAGTCTCTGCCTCCACCGCTGGCTGGTGCCAACTCACGCGCCATCCCACTTCCAGCCATCACCCCCACGCCTGCCCCGGGGCCAGCCCCACCACAGAGAGGCCGGTTGGTTCCTGCTCACCTCTGTGCCGTCCCTTCCCGACCTGACCCCAGTGCAGGGGATAAGCTTCAGACAAGTCTTTCCATGTCCCTCTGCATGACAATAGACTTCCTCCCCTCTCCCATTCCACAGGCCCACCCACCCGGGACATCCACCTTTGTCATTAGCTCAGGAGAGGATGCAAGATGAGAATCTCTGCTATTGTGTGGGGAGACTCAGTTTCCCGGGTTTCCCCCATGGACACATGTTCTTCAGCTGGGTCTGATTTTCTCCAGACAAGCTGTCTTGGGAAGGATTTGGCCAGCCCTAAGAACCTGAAGGGAAAGGGCGGAGGGGGGTTCTCTCTCTGCCCCCGACAGCCCCGAGCTGGGTCGGTCCCTCAGACCTGGCCAGGGGCAGCCCATCCCCCGGCGCCCTTCCCCGGGGCATCCAAGGGCAGGCTCGGCGCCAGCCCCACCCCGCTCGCCACTGCCCGACCATCGTGCTCCCTCGGGGGGCCTGGGCAGGACAGGGACCCGGGTGTGGGAGGCCTCCAGATCTCAGGCCTGGCACACCGTTTACCAGGCTGCTTCCTCCTCTGACGGGGGCCCAGCACACGCCCCAGGAGACTTGGCAGCCGCCCCCAGGGCTCTATCCTCTGGAACTCGTCCCCTTGGAAGGGGCCTGGCCCAGGTGCCAGGTTCGGCTGGTCGGCCAGCCTCCTTTGGAGAAAGCAGGCAAGCCGAGCCAGGCTTGCAGTGGCCCTGGCGTGACACCTGCCACCTCAGGCAGAGGGCCTCCCGCGTGCCCTCCATGGCGGGTTTCTCCCCGGAGCCGTGCCCTGGGCACTAGGAAGGCCGGGCCTCCCCGACTCCCGGGAGGAGGGGCTAGCCCAGTTGCGCGCTGGCCCCCAAACCCTCTGGTGCCATCTGCCTGTCTCGGCACTTCTGACTCCACAGAGCCTTTCCTACATCTGGGCTGCCTGCCGTGGCAAAGTGCAGGCGTGGGGTGAGGCCATGGCTTTGTCTTTCCAGGAAAAAATGAGCCCCTGGCCGAAGCAGCAGGCCCAGGCAGAGCCTTGAGCTTGAAGCCCAGTAGGTCTGTGGCCCTCAGGGCCAGAGCAATGCTGTCAAGGCAGGGAAGCGGCCTGCAAGCTGAGTGGGAGTGGGGAGGGGAGGGAGACAGCTGAAGCCGAGTCCAGAAGGGCGGCGATGGAAGAGCTGCAGCTGGGTCAGAGCCTGGAGGGAGGGCGGGGCCTTCACTGAGGACCCCCCCGCCCCCCGAGGCCAGCCCTAGGCCCCGGCGGTCGCGCATGCGCCCTTGGCCTGTACGGTGTGTGGGGGCTTGAACCCAAGCCCGCAGGGCTCCCGGAGCGGCCAGAGAAAGAAGGGCCCATGGAGAGGTAGGCGAGGTGGGCAGGGGGCGCCACCTTACTCTCCTCAGCTCCCTGAGGGAGAGAGAGAGAGACAGAGACAGAGAGAGAGATCCCTGACCTCTGAGTCTCTGCCTCCACCGCTGGCTGGTGCCAACTCACGCGCCATCCCACTTCCAGCCATCACCCCCACGCCTGCCCCGGGGCCAGCCCCACCACAGAGAGGCCGGTTGGTTCCTGCTCACCTCTGTGCCGTCCCTTCCCGACCTGACCCCAGTGCAGGGGATAAGCTTCAGACAAGTCTTTCCATGTCCCTCTGCATGACAATAGACTTCCTCCCCTCTCCCATTCCACAGGCCCACCCACCCGGGACATCCACCTTTGTCATTAGCTCAGGAGAGGATGCAAGATGAGAATCTCTGCTATTGTGTGGGGAGACTCAGTTTCCCGGGTTTCCCCCATGGACACATGTTCTTCAGCTGGGTCTGATTTTCTCCAGACAAGCTGTCTTGGGAAGGATTTGGCCAGCCCTAAGAACCTGAAGGGAAAGTGCGGAGGGGGGTTCTCTCTCTGCCCCCGACAGCCCCGAGCTGGGTCGGTCCCTCAGACCTGGCCAGGGGCAGCCCATCCCCCGGCGCCCTTCCCCGGGGCATCCAAGGGCAGGCTCGGCGCCAGCCCCACACCGCTAGCCACTGCCCGACCATCGTCCTCCCTCGGGGGGCCTGGGCAGGACAGGGACCCGGGTGTGGGAGGCCTCCAGATCTCAGGCCTGGCACACCGTTTACCAGGCTGCTTCCTCCTCTGACGGGGGCCCAGCACACGCCCCAGGAGACTTGGCAGCCGCCCCCAGGGCTCTATCCTCTGGAACTCGTCCCCTTGGAAGGGGCCTGGCCCAGGTGCCAGGTTCGGCTGGTCGGCCAGCCTCCTTTGGAGAAAGCAGGCAAGCCGAGCCAGGCTTGCAGTGGCCCTGGCGTGACACCTGCCACCTCAGGCGGAGGGCCTCCCGCGTGCCCTCCATGGCGGGTTTCTCCCCGGAGCCGTGGCCTGGGCACTAGGAAGGCCGGGCCTCCCCGACTCCCGGGAGGAGGGGCTAGCCCAGTTGCGCGCTGGCCCCCAAACCCTCTGGTGCCATCTGCCTGTCTCGGCACTTCTGACTCCACAGAGCCTTTCCTACATCTGGGCTGCCTGCCGTGGCAAAGTGCAGGCGTGGGGTGAGGCCATGGCTTTGTCTTTCCAGGAAAAAATGAGCCCCTGGCCGAAGCAGCAGGCCCAGGCAGAGCCTTGAGCTTGAAGCCCAGTAGGTCTGTGGCCCTCAGGGCCAGAGCAATGCTGTCAAGGCAGGGAAGCGGCCTGCAAGCTGAGTGGGAGTGGGGGAGGGGAGGGAGACAGCTGAAGCCGAGTCCAGAAGGGCGGCGATGGAAGAGCTGCAGCTGGGTCAGAGCCTGGAGGGAGGGCGGGGCCTTCACTGAGGACCCCCCCGCCCCCCGAGGCCAGCCCTAGGCCCCGGCGGTCGCGCATGCGCCCTTGGCCTGTGCGGTGTGTGGGGGCTTGAACCCAAGCCCGCAGGGCTCCCGGAGCGGCCAGAGAAAGAAGGGCCCATAGAGAGGTAGGAGAGGTGGGCAGGGGGCGCCACCTTACTCTCCTCAGCTCCCTGAGGGAGAGAGAGAGAGACAGAGACAGAGAGAGAGATCCCTGACCTCTGAGTCTCTGCCTCCACCGCTGGCTGGTGCCAACTCACGCGCCATCCCACTTCCAGCCATCACCCCCACGCCTGCCCCGGGGCCAGCCCCACCACAGAGAGGCCGGTTGGTTCCTGCTCACCTCTGTGCTGTCCCTTCCCGACCTGACCCCAGTGCAGGGGATAAGCTTCAGACAAGTCTTTCCATGTCCCTCTGCATGACAATAGACTTCCTCCCCTCTCCCATTCCACAGGCCCAGCCACCCGGGACATCCACCTTTGTCATTAGCTCAGGAGAGGATGCAAGATGAGAATCTCTGCTATTGTGTGGGGAGACTCAGTTTCCCGGGTTTCCCCCATGGACACATGTTCTTCAGCTGGGTCTGATTTTCTCCAGACAAGCTGTCTTGGGAAGGATTTGGCCAGCCCTAAGAACCTGAAGGGAAAGGGCGGAGGGGGGTTCTCTCTCTGCCCCCGACAGCCCCGAGCTGGGTCGGTCCCTCAGACCTGGCCAGGGGCAGCCCATCCCCCGGCGCCCTTCCCCGGGGCATCCAAGGGCAGGCTCGGCGCCAGCCCCACCCCGCTCGCCACTGCCCGACCATCGTCCTCCCTCGGGGGGCCTGGGCAGGACAGGGTCCCGGCTGTGGGAGGCCTCCAGATCTCAGGCCTGGCACACCGTTTACCAGGCTGCTTCCTCCTCTGACGGGGGCCCAGCACACGCCCCAGGAGACTTGGCAGCCGCCCCCAGGCTCTATCCTCTGCAACTCGTCCCCTTGGAAGGGGCCTGGCCCAGGTGCCAGGTTCGGCTGGTCGGCCAGCCTCCTTTGGAGAAAGCAGGCAAGCCGAGCCAGGCTTGCAGTGGCCCTGGCGTGACACCTGCCACCTCAGGCAGAGGGCCTCCCGCGTGCCCTCCATGGCGGGTTTCTCCCCGGAGCCGTGGCCTGGGCACTAGGAAGGCCGGGCCTCCCCGACTCCCGGGAGGAGGGGCTAGCCCAGTTGCGCGCTGGCCCCCAAACCCTCTGGTGCCATCTGCCTGTCTCGGCACTTCTGACTCCACAGAGCCTTTCCTACATCTGGGCTGCCTGCGGCAAAGTGCAGGCGTGGGTGAGGCCATGGCTTTGTCTTTCCAGGAATAAATGAGCCCCTGGCCGAAGCAGCAGGCCCAGGCAGAGCCTTGAGCTTGAAGCCCAGTAGGTCTGTGGCCCTCAGGGCCAGAGCAATGCTGTCAAGACAGGGAAGCGGCCTGCAAGCTGAGTGGGAGTGGGGGAGGGGAGGGAGACAGCTGAAGCCGAGTCCAGAAGGGCGGCGATGGAAGAGCTGCAGCTGGGTCAGAGCCTGGAGGGAGGGCGGGGCCTTCACTGAGGACCCCCCCGCCCCCCGAGGCCAGCCCTAGGCCCCGGCGGTCGCGCATGCGCCCTTGGCAGGTGCGGTGTGTGGGGGCTTGAACCCAAGCCCGCAGGGCTCCCGGAGCGGCCAGAGAAAGGAAGGGCCCATGGAGAGGTAGGCGAGGTGGGCAGGGGGCGCCACCTTACTCTCCTCAGCTCCCTGAGGGAGAGAGAGAGAGACAGAGACAGAGAGAGAGATCCCTGACCTCTGAGTCTCTGCCTCCACCGCTGGCTGGTGCCAACTCACGCGCCATCCCACTTCCAGCCATCACCCCCACGCCTGCCCCGGGGGCCAGCCCCACCACAGAGAGGCCGGTTGGTTCCTGCTCACCTCTGTGCCGTCCCTTCCCGACCTGACCCCAGTGCAGGGGATAAGCTTCAGACAAGTCTTTCCATGTCCCTCTGCATGACAATAGACTTCCTCCCCTCTCCCATTCCACAGGCCCACCCACCCGGGACATCCACCTTTGTCATTAGCTCAGGAGAGGATGCAAGATGAGAATCTCTGCTATTGTGTGGGGAGACTCAGTTTCCCGGGTTTCCCCCATGGGACACATGTTCTTCAGCTGGGTCTGATTTTCTCCAGACAAGCTGTCTTGGGAAGGATTTGGCCAGCCCTAAGAACCTGAAGGGAAAAGGGCGGAGGGGGGTTCTCTCTCTGCCCCCGACAGCCCCGAGCTGGGTCGGTCCCTCAGACCTGGCCAGGGGCAGCCCATCCCCCGGCGCCCTTCCCCGGGGCATCCAAGGGCAGGCTCGGCGCCAGCCCCACCCCGCTCGCCACTGCCCGACCATCGTGCTCCCTCGGGGGGCCTGGGCAGGACAGGGACCCGGGTGTGGGAGGCCTCCAGATCTCAGGCCTGGCACACCGTTTACCAGGCTGCTTCCTCCTCTGACGGGGGCCCAGCACACGCCCCAGGAGACTTGGCAGCCGCCCCCAGGGCTCTATCCTCTGGAACTCGTCCCCTTGGAAGGGGCCTGGCCCAGGTGCCAGGTTCGGCTGGTCGGCCAGCCTCCTTTGGAGAAAGCAGGCAAGCCGAGCCAGGCTTGCAGTGGCCCTGGCGTGACACCTGCCACCTCAGGCAGAGGGCCTCCCGCGTGCCCTCCATGGCGGGTTTCTCCCGGAGCCGTGGCCTGGGCACTAGGAAGGCCGGGCCTCCCCGACTCCCGGGAGGAGGGGCTAGCCCAGTTGCGCGCTGGCCCCCAAACCCTCTGGTGCCATCTGCCTGTCTCGGCACTTCTGACTCCACAGAGCCTTTCCTACATCTGGGCTGCCTGCCGTGGCAAAGTGCAGGCGTGGGGTGAGGCCATGGCTTTGTCTTTCCAGGAATAAATGAGCCCCTGGCCGAAGCAGCAGGCCCAGGCAGAGCCTTGAGCTTGAAGCCCAGTAGGTCTGTGGCCCTCAGGGCCAGAGCAATGCTGTCAAGGCAGGGAAGCGGCCTGCAAGCTGAGTGGGAGTGGGGGAGGGGAGGGAGACAGCTGAAGCCGAGTCCAGAAGGGCGGCGATGGAAGAGCTGCAGCTGGGTCAGAGCCTGGAGGGAGGGCGGGGCCTTCACTGAGGACCCCCCCCGCCCCCCGAGGCCAGCCCTAGGCCCCGGCGGTCGCGCATGCGCCCTTGGCCTGTGCGGTGTGTGGGGGCTTGAACCCAAGCCCGCAGGGCTCCCGGAGCGGCCAGAGAAAGAAGGGCCCATGGAGAGGTAGGCGAGGTGGGCAGGGGGCGCCACCTTACTCTCCTCAGCTCCCTGAGGGAGAGAGAGAGAGACAGAGACAGAGAGAGAGATCCCTGACCTCTGAGTCTCTGCCTCCACCGCTGGCTGGTGCCAACTCACGCGCCATCCCACTTCCAGCCATCACCCCCACGCCTGCCCCGGGGCCAGCCCCACCACAGAGAGGCCGGTTGGTTCCTGCTCACCTCTGTGCCGTCCCTTCCCGACCTGACCCCAGTGCAGGGGATAAGCTTCAGACAAGTCTTTCATGTCCCTCTGCATGACAATAGACTTCCTCCCCTCTCCCATTCCACAGGCCCCAGCCACCCGGGACATCCACCTTTGTCATTAGCTCAGGAGAGGATGCAAGATGAGAATCTCTGCTATTGTGTGGGGAGACTCAGTTTCCCGGGTTTCCCCCATGGACACATGTTCTTCAGCTGGGTCTGATTTTCTCCAGACAAGCTTTCTTGGAAGGATTTGGCCAGCCCTAAGAACCTGAAGGGAAAGGGCGGAGGGGGGTTCTCTCTCTGCCCCCGACAGCCCCGAGCTGGGTCGGTCCCTCAGACCTGGCCAGGGGCAGCCCATCCCCCGGCGCCCTTCCCCGGGGCATCCAAGGGCAGGCTCGGCGCCAGCCCCACCCCGCTCGCCACTGCCCGGACCATCGTCCTCCCTCGGGGGGCCTGGGCAGGACAGGGTCCCGGCTGTGGGGAGGCCTCCAGATCTCAGGCCTGGCACACCGTTTACCAGGCTGCTTCCTCCTCTGACGGGGGCCCAGCACACGCCCCAGGAGACTTGGCAGCCGCCCCAGGGCTCTATCCTCTGCAACTCGTCCCCTTGGAAGGGGCCTGGCCCAGGTGCCAGGTTCGGCTGGTCGGCCAGCCTCCTTTGGAGAAAGCAGGCAAGCCGAGCCAGGCTTGCAGTGGCCCTGGCGTGACACCTGCCACCTCAGGCAGAGGCCTCCCGCGTGCCCCTCCATGGCGGGTTTCTCCCCGGAGCCGTGGCCTGGGCACTAGGAAGGCCGGGCCTCCCCGACTCCCGGGAGGAGGGGCTAGCCCAGTTGCGCGCTGGCCCCCAAACCCTCTGGTGCCATCTGCCTGTCTCGGCACTTCTGACTCCACAGAGCCTTTCCTACATCTGGGCTGCCTGCCGTGGCAAAGTGCAGGCGTGGGGTGAGGCCATGGCTTTGTCTTTCCAGGAATAAATGAGCCCCTGGCCGAAGCAGCAGGCCCAGGCAGAGCCTTGAGCTTGAAGCCCAGTAGGTCTGTGGCCCTCAGGGCCAGAGCAATGCTGTCAAGACAGGGAAGCGGCCTGCAAGCTGAGTGGAGTGGGGGAGGGGAGGGAGACAGCTGAAGCCGAGTCCAGAAGGGCGGCGATGGAAGAGCTGCAGCTGGGTCAGAGCCTGGAGGGAGGGCGGGGCCTTCACTGAGGACCCCCCCCGCCCCCCGAGGCCAGCCCTAGGCCCCGGCGGTCGCGCATGCGCCCTTGGCAGGTGCGGTGGTGTGGGGGCTTGAACCCAAGCCCGCAGGGCTCCCGGAGCGGCCAGAGAAAGAAGGGCCCATGGAGAGGTAGGCGAGGTGGGCAGGGGGCGCCACCTTACTCTCCTCAGCTCCCTGAGGGAGAGAGAGAGAGACAGAGACAGAGAGAGAGATCCCTGACCTCTGAGTCTCTGCCTCCACCGCTGGCTGGTGCCAACTCACGCGCCATCCCACTTCCAGCCATCACCCCACGCCTGCCCCGGGGCCAGCCCCACCACAGAGAGGCCGGTTGGTTCCTGCTCACCTCTGTGCCGTCCCTTCCCGACCTGACCCCAGTGCAGGGGATAAGCTTCAGACAAGTCTTTCCATGTCCCTCTGCATGACAATAGACTTCCTCCCCTCTCCCATTCCACAGGGCCCACCCACCCGGGACATCCACCTTTGTCATTAGCTCAGGAGAGGATGCAAGATGAGAATCTCTGCTATTGTGTGGGGAGACTCAGTTTCCCGGGTTTCCCCCATGGACACATGTTCTTCAGCTGGGTCTGATTTTCTCCAGACAAGCTGTCTTGGGAAGGATTTGGCCAGCCCTAAGAACCTGAAGGGAAAGGGCGGAGGGGGGTTCTCTCTCTGCCCCCGACAGCCCCGAGCTGGGTCGGTCCCTCAGACCTGGCCAGGGGCAGCCCATCCCCCGGCGCCCTTCCCGGGGCATCCAAGGGCAGGCCCTGCGCCAGCCCCACCCCGCTCGCCACTGCCCGACCATCGTCCTCCCTCGGGGGGCCTGGGCAGGACAGGGACCCGGGTGTGGGAGGCCTCCAGATCTCAGGCCTGGCACACCGTTTACCAGGCTGCTTCCTCCTCTGACGGGGGCCCAGCACACGCCCCAGGAGACTTGGCAGCCGCCCCCAGGGCTCTAGCCTCTGGAACTCGTCCCCTTGGAAGGGGCCTGGCCCAGGTGCCAGGTTCGGCTGGTCGGCCAGCCTCCTTTGGAGAAAGCAGGCAAGCCGAGCCAGGCTTGCAGTGGCCCTGGCGT
This sequence comes from Diceros bicornis minor, assembly GCF_020826845.1. NCBI lineage: Eukaryota > Metazoa > Chordata > Mammalia > Perissodactyla > Rhinocerotidae > Diceros > Diceros bicornis. The sequence continues at coordinate 76,876 of NW_026691123.1, read as the reverse complement.
GATACCTGCCACCTCAGGCAGAGGGCCTCCCGCGTGCCCTCCATGGCGGGTTTCTCCCGGAGCCGTGGCCTGGGCACTAGGAAGGCCGGGCCTCCCCGACTCCCGGGAGGAGGGGCTAGCCCAGTTGCGCCCTGGCCCCCAAACCCTCTGGTGCCATCTGCCTGTCTCGGCACTTCTGACTCCACAGAGCCTTTCCTACATCTGGGCTGCCTGCCGTGGCAAAGTGCAGGCGTGGGTGAGGCCATGGCTTTGTCTTTCCAGGAAAAAATGAGCCCCTGGCCGAAGCAGCAGGCCCAGGCAGAGCCTTGAGTTTGAAGCCCGGTAGGTCTGTGGCCCTCAGGGCCAGAGCAATGCTGTCAAGGCAGGGAAGCGGCCTGCAAGCTGAGTGGGGAGTGGGGGAGGGGAGGGAGACAGCTGAAGCCGAGTCCAGAAGGGCGGCGATGGAAGAGCTGCAGCTGGGTCAGAGCCTGGAGGGAGGGCGGGGCCTTCACTGAGGACCCCCCCGCCCCCCGAGGCCAGCCCTAGGCCCCGGCGGTCGCGCATGCGCCCTTGGCCTGTGCGGTGTGTGGGGGCTTGAACCCAAGCCCGCAGGGCTCCCGGAGCGGCCAGAGAAAGAAGGGCCCATGGAGAGGTAGGCGAGGTGGGCAGGGGGCGCCACCTTACTCTCCTCAGCTCCCTGAGGGAGAGAGAGAGAGACAGAGACAGAGAGAGAGATCCCTGACCTCTGAGTCTCTGCCTCCACCGCTGGCTGGTGCCAACTCACGCGCCATCCCACTTCCAGCCATCACCCCCACGCCTGCCCCGGGGCCAGCCCCACCACAGAGAGGCCGGTTGGTTCCTGCTCACCTCTGTGCCGTCCCTTCCCGACCTGACCCCAGTGCAGGGGATAAGCTTCAGACAAGTCTTTCCATGTCCCTCTGCATGACAATAGACTTCCTCCCCTCTCCCATTCCACAGGCCCACCCACCCGGGACATCCACCTTTGTCATTAGCTCAGGAGAGGATGCAAGATGAGAATCTCTGCTATTGTGTGGGGAGACTCAGTTTCCCGGGTTTCCCCCATGGACACATGTTCTTCAGCTGGGTCTGATTTTCTCCAGACAAGCTGTCTTGGGAAGGATTTGGCCAGCCCTAAGAACCTGAAGGGAAAGGGCGGAGGGGGGTTCTCTCTCTGCCCCCGACAGCCCCGAGCTGGGTCGGTCCCTCAGACCTGGCCAGGGGCAGCCCATCCCACGGCGCCCTTCCCCGGGGCATCCAAGGGCAGGCTCGGCGCCAGCCCCACCCCGCTCGCCACTGCCCGACCATGGTCCTCCCTCGGGGGGCCTGGGCAGGACAGGGACCCGGGTGTGGGAGGCCTCCAGATCTCAGGCCTGGCACACCGTTTACCAGGCTGCTTCCTCCTCTGACGGGGGCCCAGCACACGCCCCAGGAGACTTGGCAGCCGCCCCCAGGGCTCTATCCTCTGCAACTCGTCCCCTTGGAAGGGGCCTGGCCCAGGTGCCAAGTTCGGCTGGTCGGCCAGCCTCCTTTGGAGAAAGCAGGCAAGCCGAGCCAGGCTTGCAGTGGCCCTGGCGTGACACCTGCCACCTCAGGCGGAGGGCCTCCCGCGTGCCCTCCATGGCGGGTTTCTCCCCGGAGCCGTGGCCTGGGCACTAGGAAGGCCGGGCCTCCCCGACTCCCGGGAGGAGGGGCTAGCCCAGTTGCGCGCTGGCCCCCAAACCCTCTGGTGCCATCTGCCTGTCTCGGCACTTCTGACTCCACAGAGCCTTTCCTACATCTGGGCTGCCTGCCGTGGCAAAGTGCAGGCGTGGGGTGAGGCCATGGCTTTGTCTTTCCAGGAAAAAATGAGCCCCTGGCCGAAGCAGCAGGCCCAGGCAGAGCCTTGAGCTTGAAGCCCAGTAGGTCTGTGGCCCTCAGGGCCAGAGCAATGCTGTCAAGGCAGGGAAGCGGCCTGCAAGCTGAGTGGGAGTGGGGGAGGGGAGGGAGACAGCTGAAGCCGAGTCCAGAAGGGCGGCGATGGAAGAGCTGCAGCTGGGTCAGAGCCTGGAGGGAGGGCGGGGCCTTCACTGAGGACCCCCCCGCCCCCCGAGGCCAGCCCTAGGCCCCGGCGGTCGCGCATGCGCCCTTGGCCTGTGCGGTGTGTGGGGGCTTGAACCCAAGCCCGCAGGGCTCCCGGAGCGGCCAGAGAAAGAAGGGCCCATGGAGAGGTAGGCGAGGTGGGCAGGGGGCGCCACCTTACTCTCCTCAGCTCCCTGAGGGAGAGAGAGAGAGACAGAGACAGAGAGAGAGATCCCTGACCTCTGAGTCTCTGCCTCCACCGCTGGCTGGTGCCAACTCACGCGCCATCCCACTTCCAGCCATCACCCCCACGCCTGCCCCGGGGCCAGCCCCACCACAGAGAGGCCGGTTGGTTCCTGCTCACCTCTGTGCCGTCCCTTCCCGACCTGACCCCAGTGCAGGGGATAAGCTTCAGACAAGTCTTTCCATGTCCCTCTGCATGACAATAGACTTCCTCCCCTCTCCCATTCCACAGGCCCACCCACCCGGGACATCCACCTTTGTCATTAGCTCAGGAGAGGATGCAAGATGAGAATCTCTGCTATTGTGTGGGGAGACTCAGTTTCCCGGGTTTCCCCCATGGACACATGTTCTTCAGCTGGGTCTGATTTTCTCCAGACAAGCTGTCTTGGGAAGGATTTGGCCAGCCCTAAGAACCTGAAGGGAAAGGGCGGAGGGGGGTTCTCTCTCTGCCCCCGACAGCCCCGAGCTGGGTCGGTCCCTCAGACCTGGCCAGGGGCAGCCCATCCCCCGGCGCCCTTCCCCGGGGCATCCAAGGGCAGGCCCGGCGCCAGCCCCACCCCGCTCGCCACTGCCCGACCATCGTCCTCCCTCGGGGGGCCTGGGCAGGACAGGGACCCGGCTGTGGGAGGCCTCCAGATCTCAGGCCTGGCACACCGTTTACCAGGCTGCTTCCTCCTCTGACGGGGGCCCAGCACACGCCCCAGGAGACTTGGCAGCCGCCCCCAGGGCTCTATCCTCTGGAACTCGTCCCCTTGGAAGGGGCCTGGCCCAGGTGCCAGGTTCGGCTGGTCGGCCAGCCTCCTTTGGAGAAAGCAGGCAAGCCGAGCCAGGCTTGCAGTGGCCCTGGCGTGACACCTGCCACCTCAGGCGGAGGGCCTCCCGCGTGCCCTCCATGGCGGGTTTCTCCCCGGAGCCGTGGCCTGGGCACTAGGAAGGCCGGGCCTCCCCGACTCCCGGGAGGAGGGGCTAGCCCAGTTGCGCCCTGGCCCCCAAACCCTCTGGTGCCATCTGCCTGTCTCGGCACTTCTGACTCCACAGAGCCTTTCCTACATCTGGGCTGCCTGCCGTGGCAAAGTGCAGGCGTGGGGTGAGGCCATGGCTTTGTCTTTCCAGGAAAAAATGAGCCCCTGGCCGAAGCAGCAGTCCCAGGCAGAGCCTTGAGCTTGAAGCCCAGTAGGTCTGTGGCCCTCAGGGCCAGAGCAATGCTGTCAAGGCAGGGAAGCGGCCTGCAAGCTGAGTGGGAGTGGGGGAGGGGAGGGAGACAGCTGAAGCCGAGTCCAGAAGGGCGGCGATGGAAGAGCTGCAGCTGGGTCAGAGCCTGGAGGGAGGGCGGGGCCTTCACTGAGGACCCCCCCGCCCCCCGAGGCCAGCCCTAGGCCCCGGCGGTCGCGCATGCGCCCTTGGCCTGTGCGGTGTGTGGGGGCTTGAACCCAAGCCCGCAGGGCTCCCGGAGCGGCCAGAGAAAGAAGGGCCCATGGAGAGGTAGGCGAGGTGGGCAGGGGGCGCCACCTTACTCTCCTCAGCTCCCTGAGGGAGAGAGAGAGAGACAGAGACAGAGAGAGAGATCCCTGACCTCTGAGTCTCTGCCTCCACCGCTGGCTGGTGCCAACTCACGCGCCATCCCACTTCCAGCCATCACCCCCACGCCTGCCCCGGGGCCAGCCCCACCACAGAGAGGCCGGTTGGTTCCTGCTCACCTCTGTGCCGTCCCTTCCCGACCTGACCCCAGTGCAGGGGATAAGCTTCAGACAAGTCTTTCCATGTCCCTCTGCATGACAATAGACTTCCTCCCCTCTCCCATTCCACAGGCCCACCCACCCGGGACATCCACCTTTGTCATTAGCTCAGGAGAGGATGCAAGATGAGAATCTCTGCTATTGTGTGGGGAGACTCAGTTTCCCGGGTTTCCCCCATGGAGACATGTTCTTCAGCTGGGTCTGATTTTCTCCAGACAAGCTGTCTTGGGAAGGATTTGGCCAGCCCTAAGAACCTGAAGGGAAAGGGCGGAGGGGGGTTCTCTCTCTGCCCCCGACAGCCCCGAGCTGGGTCGGTCCCTCAGACCTGGCCAGGGGCAGCCCATCCCCCGGCGCCCTTCCCCGGGGCATCCAAGGGCAGGCCCGGCGCCAGCCCCACCCCGCTCGCCACTGCCCGACCATCGTCCTCCCTCGGGGGGCCTGGGCAGGACAGGGACCCGGGTGTGGGAGGCCTCCAGATCTCAGGCCTGGCACACCGTTTACCAGGCTGCTTCCTCCTCTGACGGGGGCCCAGCACACGCCCCAGGAGACTTGGCAGCCGCCCCAGGGCTCTATCCTCTGCAACTCGTCCCCTTGGAAGGGGCCTGGCCCAGGTGCCAGGTTCGGCTGGTCGGCCAGCCTCCTTTGGAGAAAGCAGGCAAGCCGAGCCAGGCTTGCAGTGGCCCTGGCGTGACACCTGCCACCTCAGGCAGAGGGCCTCCCGCGTGCCCTCCATGGCGGGTTTCTCCCCGGAGCCGTGGCCTGGGCACTAGGAAGGCCGGGCCTCCCCGACTCCCGGGAGGAGGGGCTAGCCCAGTTGCGCGCTGGCCCCCAAACCCTCTGGTGCCATCTGCCTGTCTCGGCACTTCTGACTCCACAGAGCCTTTCCTACATCTGGGCTGCCTGCCGTGGCAAAGTGCAGGCGTGGGGTGAGGCCATGGCTTTGTCTTTCCAGGAATAAATGAGCCCCTGGCCGAAGCAGCAGGCCCAGGCAGAGCCTTGAGCTTGAAGCCCAGTAGGTCTGTGGCCCTCAGGGCCAGAGCAATGCTGTCAAGACAGGGAAGCGGCCTGCAAGCTGAGTGGGAGTGGGGGAGGGGAGGGAGACAGCTGAAGCCGAGTCCAGAAGGGCGGCGATGGAAGAGCTGCAGCTGGGTCAGAGCCTGGAGGGAGGGCGGGGCCTTCACTGAGGACCCCCCCGCCCCCCGAGGCCAGCCCTAGGCCCCGGCGGTCGCGCATGCGCCCTTGGCAGGTGCGGTGTGTGGGGGCTTGAACCCAAGCCCGCAGGGCTCCCGGAGCGGCCAGAGAAAGAAGGGCCCATGGAGAGGTAGGCGAGGTGGGCAGGGGGCGCCACCTTACTCTCCTCAGCTCCCTGAGGGAGAGAGAGAGAGACAGAGACAGAGAGAGAGATCCCTGACCTCTGAGTCTCTGCCTCCACCGCTGGCTGGTGCCAACTCACGCGCCATCCCACTTCCAGCCATCACCCCCACGCCTGCCCCGGGGCCAGCCCCACCACAGAGAGGCCGGTTGGTTCCTGCTCACCTCTGTGCCGTCCCTTCCCGACCTGACCCCAGTGCAGGGGATAAGCTTCAGACAAGTCTTTCCATGTCCCTCTGCATGACAATAGACTTCCTCCCCTCTCCCATTCCACAGGCCCACCCACCCGGGACATCCACCTTTGTCATTAGCTCAGGAGAGGATGCAAGATGAGAATCTCTGCTATTGTGTGGGGAGACTCAGTTTCCCGGGTTTCCCCCATGGACACATGTTCTTCAGCTGGGTCTGATTTTCTCCAGACAAGCTGTCTTGGGAAGGATTTGGCCAGCCCTAAGAACCTGAAGGGAAAGGGCGGAGGGGGGTTCTCTCTCTGCCCCCGACAGCCCCGAGCTGGGTCGGTCCCTCAGACCTGGCCAGGGGCAGCCCATCCCCCGGCGCCCTTCCCCGGGGCATCCAAGGGCAGGCCCGGCGCCAGCCCCACCCCGCTCGCCACTGCCCGACCATCGTCCTCCCTCGGGGGGCCTGGGCAGGACAGGGACCCGGGTGTGGGAGGCCTCCAGATCTCAGGCCTGGCACACCGTTTACCAGGCTGCTTCCTCCTCTGACGGGGGCCCAGCACACGCCCCAGGAGACTTGGCAGCCGCCCCCAGGGCTCTAGCCTCTGGAACTCGTCCCCTTGGAAGGGGCCTGGCCCAGGTGCCAGGTTCGGCTGGTCGGCCAGCCTCCTTTGGAGAAAGCAGGCAAGCCGAGCCAGGCTTGCAGTGGCCCTGGCGTGACACCTGCCACCTCAGGCAGAGGGCCTCCCGCGTGCCCTCCATGGCGGGTTTCTCCCCGGAGCCGTGGCCTGGGCACTAGGAAGGCCGGGCCTCCCCGACTCCCGGGAGGAGGGGCTAGCCCAGTTGCGCCCTGGCCCCCAAACCCTCTGGTGCCATCTGCCTGTCTCGGCACTTCTGACTCCACAGAGCCTTTCCTACATCTGGGCTGCCTGCCGTGGCAAAGTGCAGGCGTGGGGTGAGGCCATGGCTTTGTCTTTCCAGGAAAAAATGAGCCCCTGGCCGAAGCAGCAGGCCCAGGCAGAGCCTTGAGCTTGAAGCCCGGTAGGTCTGTGGCCCTCAGGGCCAGAGCAATGCTGTCAAGGCAGGGAAGCGGCCTGCAAGCTGAGTGGGAGTGGGGGAGGGGAGGGAGACAGCTGAAGCCGAGTCCAGAAGGGCGGCGATGGAAGAGCTGCAGCTGGGTCAGAGCCTGGAGGGAGGGCGGGGCCTTCACTGAGGACCCCCCCGCCCCCCGAGGCCAGCCCTAGGCCCCGGCGGTCGCGCATGCGCCCTTGGCCTGTGCGGTGTGTGGGGGCTTGAACCCAAGCCCGCAGGGCTCCCGGAGCGGCCAGAGAAAGAAGGGCCCATGGAGAGGTAGGCGAGGTGGGCAGGGGGCGCCACCTTACTCTCCTCAGCTCCCTGAGGGAGAGAGAGAGAGACAGAGACAGAGAGAGAGATCCCTGACCTCTGAGTCTCTGCCTCCACCGCTGGCTGGTGCCAACTCACGCGCCATCCCACTTCCAGCCATCACCCCCACGCCTGCCCCGGGGCCAGCCCCACCACAGAGAGGCCGGTTGGTTCCTGCTCACCTCTGTGCCGTCCCTTCCCGACCTGACCCCAGTGCAGGGGATAAGCTTCAGACAAGTCTTTCCATGTCCCTCTGCATGACAATAGACTTCCTCCCCTCTCCCATTCCACAGGCCCACCCACCCGGGACATCCACCTTTGTCATTAGCTCAGGAGAGGATGCAAGATGAGAATCTCTGCTATTGTGTGGGGAGACTCAGTTTCCCGGGTTTCCCCCATGGACACATGTTCTTCAGCTGGGTCTGATTTTCTCCAGACAAGCTGTCTTGGGAAGGATTTGGCCAGCCCTAAGAACCTGAAGGGAAAGGGCGGAGGGGGGTTCTCTCTCTGCCCCCGACAGCCCCGAGCTGGGTCGGTCCCTCAGACCTGGCCAGGGGCAGCCCATCCCCCGGCGCCCTTCCCCGGGGCATCCAAGGGCAGGCTCGGCGCCAGCCCCACCCCGCTCGCCACTGCCCGACCATCGTCCTCCCTCGGGGGGCCTGGGCAGGACAGGGACCCGGGTGTGGGAGGCCTCCAGATCTCAGGCCTGGCACACCGTTTACCAGGCTGCTTCCTCCTCTGACGGGGGCCCAGCACACGCCCCAGGAGACTTGGCAGCCGCCCCCAGGGCTCTATCCTCTGCAACTCGTCCCCTTGGAAGGGGCCTGGCCCAGGTGCCAGGTTCGGCTGGTCGGCCAGCCTCCTTTGGAGAAAGCAGGCAAGCCGAGCCAGGCTTGCAGTGGCCCTGGCGTGACACCTGCCACCTCAGGCGGAGGGCCTCCCGCGTGCCCTCCATGGCGGGTTTCTCCCCGGAGCCGTGGCCTGGGCACTAGGAAGGCCGGGCCTCCCCGACTCCCGGGAGGAGGGGCTAGCCCAGTTGCGCGCTGGCCCCCAAACCCTCTGGTGCCATCTGCCTGTCTCGGCACTTCTGACTCCACAGAGCCTTTCCTACATCTGGGCTGCCTGCCGTGGCAAAGTGCAGGCGTGGGGTGAGGCCATGGCTTTGTCTTTCCAGGAAAAAATGAGCCCCTGGCCGAAGCAGCAGGCCCAGGCAGAGCCTTGAGCTTGAAGCCCAGTAGGTCTGTGGCCCTCAGGGCCAGAGCAATGCTGTCAAGGCAGGGAAGCGGCCTGCAAGCTGAGTGGGAGTGGGGGAGGGGAGGGAGACAGCTGAAGCCGAGTCCAGAAGGGCGGCGATGGAAGAGCTGCAGCTGGGTCAGAGCCTGGAGGGAGGGCGGGGCCTTCACTGAGGACCCCCCCGCCCCCCGAGGCCAGCCCTAGGCCCCGGCGGTCGCGCATGCGCCCTTGGCCTGTGCGGTGTGTGGGGGCTTGAACCCAAGCCCGCAGGGCTCCCGGAGCGGCCAGAGAAAGAAGGGCCCATGGAGAGGTAGGCGAGGTGGGCAGGGGGCGCCACCTTACTCTCCTCAGCTCCCTGAGGGAGAGAGAGAGAGACAGAGACAGAGAGAGAGATCCCTGACCTCTGAGTCTCTGCCTCCACCGCTGGCTGGTGCCAACTCACGCGCCATCCCACTTCCAGCCATCACCCCCACGCCTGCCCCGGGGCCAGCCCCACCACAGAGAGGCCGGTTGGTTCCTGCTCACCTCTGTGCCGTCCCTTCCCGACCTGACCCCAGTGCAGGGGATAAGCTTCAGACAAGTCTTTCCATGTCCCTCTGCATGACAATAGACTTCCTCCCCTCTCCCATTCCACAGGCCCACCCACCCGGGACATCCACCTTTGTCATTAGCTCAGGAGAGGATGCAAGATGAGAATCTCTGCTATTGTGTGGGGAGACTCAGTTTCCCGGGTTTCCCCCATGGACACATGTTCTTCAGCTGGGTCTGATTTTCTCCAGACAAGCTGTCTTGGGAAGGATTTGGCCAGCCCTAAGAACCTGAAGGGAAAGGGCGGAGGGGGGTTCTCTCTCTGCCCCCGACAGCCCCGAGCTGGGTCGGTCCCTCAGACCTGGCCAGGGGCAGCCCATCCCCCGGCGCCCTTCCCCGGGGCATCCAAGGGCAGGCCCGGCGCCAGCCCCACCCCGCTCGCCACTGCCCGACCATCGTCCTCCCTCGGGGGGCCTGGGCAGGACAGGGACCCGGGTGTGGGAGGCCTCCAGATCTCAGGCCTGGCACACCGTTTACCAGGCTGCTTCCTCCTCTGACGGGGGCCCAGCACACGCCCCAGGAGACTTGGCAGCCGCCCCCAGGGCTCTATCCTCTGGAACTCGTCCCCTTGGAAGGGGCCTGGCCCAGGTGCCAGGTTCGGCTGGTCGGCCAGCCTCCTTTGGAGAAAGCAGGCAAGCCGAGCCAGGCTTGCAGTGGCCCTGGCGTGACACCTGCCACCTCAGGCGGAGGGCCTCCCGCGTGCCCTCCATGGCGGGTTTCTCCCCGGAGCCGTGGCCTGGGCACTAGGAAGGCCGGGCCTCCCCGACTCCCGGGAGGAGGGGCTAGCCCAGTTGCGCCCTGGCCCCCAAACCCTCTGGTGCCATCTGCCTGTCTCGGCACTTCTGACTCCACAGAGCCTTTCCTACATCTGGGCTGCCTGCCGTGGCAAAGTGCAGGCGTGGGGTGAGGCCATGGCTTTGTCTTTCCAGGAAAAAATGAGCCCCTGGCCGAAGCAGCAGGCCCAGGCAGAGCCTTGAGCTTGAAGCCCAGTAGGTCTGTGGCCCTCAGGGCCAGAGCAATGCTGTCAAGGCAGGGAAGCGGCCTGCAAGCTGAGTGGGAGTGGGGAGGGGAGGGAGACAGCTGAAGCCGAGTCCAGAAGGGCGGCGATGGAAGAGCTGCAGCTGGGTCAGAGCCTGGAGGGAGGGCGGGGCCTTCACTGAGGACCCCCCCGCCCCCCGAGGCCAGCCCTAGGCCCCGGCGGTCGCGCATGCGCCCTTGGCAGGTGCGGTGTGTGGGGGCTTGAACCCAAGCCCGCAGGGCTCCCGGAGCGGCCAGAGAAAGAAGGGCCCATGGAGAGGTAGGCGAGGTGGGCAGGGGGCGCCACCTTACTCTCCTCAGCTCCCTGAGGGAGAGAGAGAGAGACAGAGACAGAGAGAGAGATCCCTGACCTCTGAGTCTCTGCCTCCACCGCTGGCTGGTGCCAACTCACGCGCCATCCCACTTCCAGCCATCACCCCCACGCCTGCCCCGGGGCCAGCCCCACCACAGAGAGGCCGGTTGGTTCCTGCTCACCTCTGTGCCGTCCCTTCCCGACCTGACCCCAGTGCAGGGGATAAGCTTCAGACAAGTCTTTCCATGTCCCTCTGCATGACAATAGACTTCCTCCCCTCTCCCATTCCACAGGCCCACCCACCCGGGACATCCACCTTTGTCATTAGCTCAGGAGAGGATGCAAGATGAGAATCTCTGCTATTGTGTGGGGAGACTCAGTTTCCCGGGTTTCCCCCATGGACACATGTTCTTCAGCTGGGTCTGATTTTCTCCAGACAAGCTGTCTTGGGAAGGATTTGGCCAGCCCTAAGAACCTGAAGGGAAAGGGCGGAGGGGGGTTCTCTCTCTGCCCCCGACAGCCCCGAGCTGGGTCGGTCCCTCAGACCTGGCCAGGGGCAGCCCATCCCCCGGCGCCCTTCCCCGGGGCATCCAAGGGCAGGCCCGGCGCCAGCCCCACCCCGCTCGCCACTGCCCGACCATCGTCCTCCCTCGGGGGGCCTGGGCAGGACAGGGACCCGGGTGTGGGAGGCCTCCAGATCTCAGGCCTGGCACACCGTTTACCAGGCTGCTTCCTCCTCTGACGGGGGCCCAGCACACGCCCCAGGAGACTTGGCAGCCGCCCCCAGGGCTCTAGCCTCTGGAACTCGTCCCCTTGGAAGGGGCCTGGCCCAGGTGCCAGGTTCGGCTGGTCGGCCAGCCTCCTTTGGAGAAAGCAGGCAAGCCGAGCCAGGCTTGCAGTGGCCCTGGCGTGATACCTGCCACCTCAGGCAGAGGGCCTCCCGCGTGCCCTCCATGGCGGGTTTCTCCCCGGAGCCGTGGCCTGGGCACTAGGAAGGCCGGGCCTCCCCGACTCCCGGGAGGAGGGGCTAGCCCAGTTGCGCCCTGGCCCCCAAACCCTCTGGTGCCATCTGCCTGTCTCGGCACTTCTGACTCCACAGAGCCTTTCCTACATCTGGGCTGCCTGCCGTGGCAAAGTGCAGGCGTGGGGTGAGGCCATGGCTTTGTCTTTCCAGGAAAAAATGAGCCCCTGGCCGAAGCAGCAGGCCCAGGCAGAGCCTTGAGTTTGAAGCCCGGTAGGTCTGTGGCCCTCAGGGCCAGAGCAATGCTGTCAAGGCAGGGAAGCGGCCTGCAAGCTGAGTGGGAGTGGGGGAGGGGAGGGAGACAGCTGAAGCCGAGTCCAGAAGGGCGGCGATGGAAGAGCTGCAGCTGGGTCAGAGCCTGGAGGGAGGGCGGGGCCTTCACTGAGGACCCCCCCGCCCCCCGAGGCCAGCCCTAGGCCCCGGCGGTCGCGCATGCGCCCTTGGCCTGTGCGGTGTGTGGGGGCTTGAACCCAAGCCCGCAGGGCTCCCGGAGCGGCCAGAGAAAGAAGGGCCCATGGAGAGGTAGGCGAGGTGGGCAGGGGGCGCCACCTTACTCTCCTCAGCTCCCTGAGGGAGAGAGAGAGAGACAGAGACAGAGAGAGAGATCCCTGACCTCTGAGTCTCTGCCTCCACCGCTGGCTGGTGCCAACTCACGCGCCATCCCACTTCCAGCCATCACCCCCACGCCTGCCCCGGGGCCAGCCCCACCACAGAGAGGCCGGTTGGTTCCTGCTCACCTCTGTGCCGTCCCTTCCCGACCTGACCCCAGTGCAGGGGATAAGCTTCAGACAAGTCTTTCCATGTCCCTCTGCATGACAATAGACTTCCTCCCCTCTCCCATTCCACAGGCCCACCCACCCGGGACATCCACCTTTGTCATTAGCTCAGGAGAGGATGCAAGATGAGAATCTCTGCTATTGTGTGGGGAGACTCAGTTTCCCGGGTTTCCCCCATGGACACATGTTCTTCAGCTGGGTCTGATTTTCTCCAGACAAGCTGTCTTGGGAAGGATTTGGCCAGCCCTAAGAACCTGAAGGGAAAGGGCGGAGGGGGGTTCTCTCTCTGCCCCCGACAGCCCCGAGCTGGGTCGGTCCCTCAGACCTGGCCAGGGGCAGCCCATCCCCCGGCGCCCTTCCCCGGGGCATCCAAGGGCAGGCTCGGCGCCAGCCCCACCCCGCTCGCCACTGCCCGACCATCGTCCTCCCTCGGGGGGCCTGGGCAGGACAGGGACCCGGGTGTGGGAGGCCTCCAGATCTCAGGCCTGGCACACCGTTTACCAGGCTGCTTCCTCCTCTGACGGGGGCCCAGCACACGCCCCAGGAGACTTGGCAGCCGCCCCCAGGGCTCTATCCTCTGCAACTCGTCCCCTTGGAAGGGGCCTGGCCCAGGTGCCAGGTTCGGCTGGTCGGCCAGCCTCCTTTGGAGAAAGCAGGCAAGCCGAGCCAGGCTTGCAGTGGCCCTGGCGTGACACCTGCCACCTCAGGCGGAGGGCCTCCCGCGTGCCCTCCATGGCGGGTTTCTCCCCGGAGCCGTGGCCTGGGCACTAGGAAGGCCGGGCCTCCCCGACTCCCGGGAGGAGGGGCTAGCCCAGTTGCGCGCTGGCCCCCAAACCCTCTGGTGCCATCTGCCTGTCTCGGCACTTCTGACTCCACAGAGCCTTTCCTACATCTGGGCTGCCTGCCGTGGCAAAGTGCAGGCGTGGGGTGAGGCCATGGCTTTGTCTTTCCAGGAAAAAATGAGCCCCTGGCCGAAGCAGCAGGCCCAGGCAGAGCCTTGAGCTTGAAGCCCAGTAGGTCTGTGGCCCTCAGGGCCAGAGCAATGCTGTCAAGGCAGGGAAGCGGCCTGCAAGCTGAGTGGGAGTGGGGGAGGGGAGGGAGACAGCTGAAGCCGAGTCCAGAAGGGCGGCGATGGAAGAGCTGCAGCTGGGTCAGAGCCTGGAGGGAGGGCGGGGCCTTCACTGAGGACCCCCCCGCCCCCCGAGGCCAGCCCTAGGCCCCGGCGGTCGCGCATGCGCCCTTGGCCTGTGCGGTGTGTGGGGGCTTGAACCCAAGCCCGCAGGGCTCCCGGAGCGGCCAGAGAAAGAAGGGCCCATGGAGAGGTAGGCGAGGTGGGCAGGGGGCGCCACCTTACTCTCCTCAGCTCCCTGAGGGAGAGAGAGAGAGACAGAGACAGAGAGAGAGATCCCTGACCTCTGAGTCTCTGCCTCCACCGCTGGCTGGTGCCAACTCACGCGCCATCCCACTTCCAGCCATCACCCCCACGCCTGCCCCGGGGCCAGCCCCACCACAGAGAGGCCGGTTGGTTCCTGCTCACCTCTGTGCCGTCCCTTCCCGACCTGACCCCAGTGCAGGGGATAAGCTTCAGACAAGTCTTTCCATGTCCCTCTGCATGACAATAGACTTCCTCCCCTCTCCCATTCCACAGGCCCACCCACCCGGGACATCCACCTTTGTCATTAGCTCAGGAGAGGATGCAAGATGAGAATCTCTGCTATTGTGTGGGGAGACTCAGTTTCCCGGGTTTCCCCCATGGACACATGTTCTTCAGCTGGGTCTGATTTTCTCCAGACAAGCTGTCTTGGGAAGGATTTGGCCAGCCCTAAGAACCTGAAGGGAAAGGGCGGAGGGGGGTTCTCTCTCTGCCCCCGACAGCCCCGAGCTGGGTCGGTCCCTCAGACCTGGCCAGGGGCAGCCCATCCCCCGGCGCCCTTCCCCGGGGCATCCAAGGGCAGGCCCGGCGCCAGCCCCACCCCGCTCGCCACTGCCCGACCATCGTCCTCCCTCGGGGGGCCTGGGCAGGACAGGGACCCGGCTGTGGGAGGCCTCCAGATCTCAGGCCTGGCACACCGTTTACCAGGCTGCTTCCTCCTCTGACGGGGGCCCAGCACACGCCCCAGGAGACTTGGCAGCCGCCCCCAGGGCTCTATCCTCTGGAACTCGTCCCCTTGGAAGGGGCCTGGCCCAGGTGCCAGGTTCGGCTGGTCGGCCAGCCTCCTTTGGAGAAAGCAGGCAAGCCGAGCCAGGCTTGCAGTGGCCCTGGCGTGACACCTGCCACCTCAGGCGGAGGGCCTCCCGCGTGCCCTCCATGGCGGGTTTCTCCCCGGAGCCGTGGCCTGGGCACTAGGAAGGCCGGGCCTCCCCGACTCCCGGGAGGAGGGGCTAGCCCAGTTGCGCCCTGGCCCCCAAACCCTCTGGTGCCATCTGCCTGTCTCGGCACTTCTGACTCCACAGAGCCTTTCCTACATCTGGGCTGCCTGCCGTGGCAAAGTGCAGGCGTGGGGTGAGGCCATGGCTTTGTCTTTCCAGGAAAAAATGAGCCCCTGGCCGAAGCAGCAGGCCCAGGCAGAGCCTTGAGCTTGAAGCCCAGTAGGTCTGTGGCCCTCAGGGCCAGAGCAATGCTGTCAAGGCAGGGAAGCGGCCTGCAAGCTGAGTGGGAGTGGGGGAGGGGAGGGAGACAGCTGAAGCCGAGTCCAGAAGGGCGGCGATGGAAGAGCTGCAGCTGGGTCAGAGCCTGGAGGGAGGGCGGGGCCTTCACTGAGGACCCCCCCGCCCCCCGAGGCCAGCCCTAGGCCCCGGCGGTCGCGCATGCGCCCTTGGCCTGTGCGGTGTGTGGGGGCTTGAACCCAAGCCCGCAGGGCTCCCGGAGCGGCCAGAGAAAGAAGGGCCCATGGAGAGGTAGGCGAGGTGGGCAGGGGGCGCCACCTTACTCTCCTCAGCTCCCTGAGGGAGAGAGAGAGAGACAGAGACAGAGAGAGAGATCCCTGACCTCTGAGTCTCTGCCTCCACCGCTGGCTGGTGCCAACTCACGCGCCATCCCACTTCCAGCCATCACCCCCACGCCTGCCCCGGGGCCAGCCCCACCACAGAGAGGCCGGTTGGTTCCTGCTCACCTCTGTGCCGTCCCTTCCCGACCTGACCCCAGTGCAGGGGATAAGCTTCAGACAAGTCTTTCCATGTCCCTCTGCATGACAATAGACTTCCTCCCCTCTCCCATTCCACAGGCCCACCCACCCGGGACATCCACCTTTGTCATTAGCTCAGGAGAGGATGCAAGATGAGAATCTCTGCTATTGTGTGGGGAGACTCAGTTTCCCGGGTTTCCCCCATGGACACATGTTCTTCAGCTGGGTCTGATTTTCTCCAGACAAGCTGTCTTGGGAAGGATTTGGCCAGCCCTAAGAACCTGAAGGGAAAGGGCGGAGGGGGGTTCTCTCTCTGCCCCCGACAGCCCCGAGCTGGGTCGGTCCCTCAGACCTGGCCAGGGGCAGCCCATCCCCCGGCGCCCTTCCCCGGGGCATCCAAGGGCAGGCCCGGCGCCAGCCCCACCCCGCTCGCCACTGCCCGACCATCGTCCTCCCTCGGGGGGCCTGGGCAGGACAGGGACCCGGCTGTGGGAGGCCTCCAGATCTCAGGCCTGGCACACCGTTTACCAGGCTGCTTCCTCCTCTGACGGGGGCCCAGCACACGCCCCAGGAGACTTGGCAGCCGCCCCCAGGGCTCTATCCTCTGGAACTCGTCCCCTTGGAAGGGGCCTGGCCCAGGTGCCAGGTTCGGCTGGTCGGCCAGCCTCCTTTGGAGAAAGCAGGCAAGCCGAGCCAGGCTTGCAGTGGCCCTGGCGTGACACCTGCCACCTCAGGCAGAGGGCCTCCCGCGTGCCCTCCATGGCGGGTTTCTCCCCGGAGCCGTGGCCTGGGCACTAGGAAGGCCGGGCCTCCCCGACTCCCGGGAGGAGGGGCTAGCCCAGTTGCGCGCTGGCCCCCAAACCCTCTGGTGCCATCTGCCTGTCTCGGCACTTCTGACTCCACAGAGCCTTTCCTACATCGGGGCTGCCTGCCGTGGCAAAGTGCAGGCGTGGGGTGAGGCCATGGCTTTGTCTTTCCAGGAAAAAATGAGCCCCTGGCCGAAGCAGCAGGCCCAGGCAGAGCCTTGAGCTTGAAGCCCAGTAGGTCTGTGGCCCTCAGGGCCAGAGCAATGCTGTCAAGGCAGGGAAGCGGCCTGCAAGCTGAGTGGGAGTGGGGGAGGGGAGGGAGACAGCTGAAGCCGAGTCCAGAAGGGCGGCGATGGAAGAGCTGCAGCTGGGTCAGAGCCTGGAGGGAGGGCGGGGCCTTCACTGAGGACCCCCCCGCCCCCCGAGGCCAGCCCTAGGCCCCGGCGGTCGCGCATGCGCCCTTGGCCTGTGCGGTGTGTGGGGGCTTGAACCCAAGCCCGCAGGGCTCCCGGAGCGGCCAGAGAAAGAAGGGCCCATGGAGAGGTAGGCGAGGTGGGCAGGGGGCGCCACCTTACTCTCCTCAGCTCCCTGAGGGAGAGAGAGAGAGACAGAGACAGAGAGAGAGATCCCTGACCTCTGAGTCTCTGCCTCCACCGCTGGCTGGTGCCAACTCACGCGCCATCCCACTTCCAGCCATCACCCCCACGCCTGCCCCGGGGCCAGCCCCACCACAGAGAGGCCGGTTGGTTCCTGCTCACCTCTGTGCCGTCCCTTCCCGACCTGACCCCAGTGCAGGGGATAAGCTTCAGACAAGTCTTTCCATGTCCCTCTGCATGACAATAGACTTCCTCCCCTCTCCCATTCCACAGGCCCACCCACCCGGGACATCCACCTTTGTCATTAGCTCAGGAGAGGATGCAAGATGAGAATCTCTGCTATTGTGTGGGGAGACTCAGTTTCCCGGGTTTCCCCCATGGACACATGTTCTTCAGCTGGGTCTGATTTTCTCCAGACAAGCTGTCTTGGGAAGGATTTGGCCAGCCCTAAGAACCTGAAGGGAAAGGGCGGAGGGGGGTTCTCTCTCTGCCCCCAACAGCCCCGAGCTGGGTCGGTCCCTCAGACCTGGCCAGGGGCAGCCCATCCCCCGGCGCCCTTCCCCGGGGCATCCAAGGGCAGGCCCGGCGCCAGCCCCACCCCGCTCGCCACTGCCCGACCATCGTCCTCCCTCGGGGGGCCTGGGCAGGACAGGGACCCGGGTGTGGGAGGCCTCCAGATCTCAGGCCTGGCACACCGTTTACCAGGCTGCTTCCTCCTCTGACGGGGGCCCAGCACACGCCCCAGGAGACTTGGCAGCCGCCCCCAGGGCTCTATCCTCTGCAACTCGTCCCCTTGGAAGGGGCCTGGCCCAGGTGCCAGGTTCGGCTGGTCGGCCAGCCTCCTTTGGAGAAAGCAGGCAAGCCGAGCCAGGCTTGCAGTGGCCCTGGCGTGACACCTGCCACCTCAGGCAGAGGGCCTCCCGCGTGCCCTCCATGGCGGGTTTCTCCCCGGAGCCGTGGCCTGGGCACTAGGAAGGCCGGGCCTCCCCGACTCCCGGGAGGAGGGGCTAGCCCAGTTGCGCGCTGGCCCCCAAACCCTCTGGTGCCATCTGCCTGTCTCGGCACTTCTGACTCCACAGAGCCTTTCCTACATCTGGGCTGCCTGCCGTGGCAAAGTGCAGGCGTGGGGTGAGGCCATGGCTTTGTCTTTCCAGGAAAAAATGAGCCCCTGGCCGAAGCAGCAGGCCCAGGCAGAGCCTTGAGCTTGAAGCCCAGTAGGTCTGTGGCCCTCAGGGCCAGAGCAATGCTGTCAAGGCAGGGAAGCGGCCTGCAAGCTGAGTGGGAGTGGGGGAGGGGAGGGAGACAGCTGAAGCCGAGTCCAGAAGGGCGGCGATGGAAGAGCTGCAGCTGGGTCAGAGCCTGGAGGGAGGGCGGGGCCTTCACTGAGGACCCCCCCGCCCCCCGAGGCCAGCCCTAGGCCCCGGCGGTCGCGCATGCGCCCTTGGCC
Organism: Diceros bicornis minor; assembly: GCF_020826845.1. NCBI lineage: Eukaryota > Metazoa > Chordata > Mammalia > Perissodactyla > Rhinocerotidae > Diceros > Diceros bicornis. The sequence continues at coordinate 58,987 of NW_026691123.1, read as the reverse complement.
TGTGCGGTGTGTGGGGGCTTGAACCCAAGCCCGCAGGGCTCCCGGAGCGGCCAGAGAAAGAAGGGCCCATAGAGAGGTAGGAGAGGTGGGCAGGGGGCGCCACCTTACTCTCCTCAGCTCCCTGAGGGAGAGAGAGAGAGACAGAGACAGAGAGAGAGATCCCTGACCTCTGAGTCTCTGCCTCCACCGCTGGCTGGTGCCAACTCACGCGCCATCCCACTTCCAGCCATCACCCCCACGCCTGCCCCGGGGCCAGCCCCACCACAGACAGGCCGGTTGGTTCCTGCTCACCTCTGTGCCGTCCCTTCCCGACCTGACCCCAGTGCAGGGGATAAGCTTCAGACAAGTCTTTCCATGTCCCTCTGCATGACAATAGACTTCCTCCCCTCTCCCATTCCACAGGCCCACCCACCCGGGACATCCACCTTTGTCATTAGCTCAGGAGAGGATGCAAGATGAGAATCTCTGCTATTGTGTGGGGAGACTCAGTTTCCCGGGTTTCCCCCATGGACACATGTTCTTCAGCTGGGTCTGATTTTCTCCAGACAAGCTGTCTTGGGAAGGATTTGGCCAGCCCTAAGAACCTGAAGGGAAAGGGCGGAGGGGGGTTCTCTCTCTGCCCCCGACAGCCCCGAGCTGGGTCGGTCCCTCAGACCTGGCCAGGGGCAGCCCATCCCCCGGCGCCCTTCCCCGGGGCATCCAAGGGCAGGCCCGGCGCCAGCCCCACCCCGCTCGCCACTGCCCGACCATCGTCCTCCCTCGGGGGGCCTGGGCAGGACAGGGACCCGGGTGTGGGAGGCCTCCAGATCTCAGGCCTGGCACACCGTTTACCAGGCTGCTTCCTCCTCTGACGGGGGCCCAGCACACGCCCCAGGAGACTTGGCAGCCGCCCCCAGGGCTCTATCCTCTGGAACTCGTCCCCTTGGAAGGGGCCTGGCCCAGGTGCCAGGTTCGGCTGGTCGGCCAGCCTCCTTTGGAGAAAGCAGGCAAGCCGAGCCAGGCTTGCAGTGGCCCTGGCGTGACACCTGCCACCTCAGGCAGAGGGCCTCCCGCGTGCCCTCCATGGCGGGTTTCTCCCCGGAGCCGTGGCCTGGGCACTAGGAAGGCCGGGCCTCCCCGACTCCCGGGAGGAGGGGCTAGCCCAGTTGCGCGCTGGCCCCCAAACCCTCTGGTGCCATCTGCCTGTCTCGGCACTTCTGACTCCACAGAGCCTTTCCTACATCTGGGCTGCCTGCCGTGGCAAAGTGCAGGCGTGTGGTGAGGCCATGGCTTTGTCTTTCCAGGAAAAAATGAGCCCCTGGCCGAAGCAGCAGGCCCAGGCAGAGCCTTGAGCTTGAAGCCCAGTAGGTCTGTGGCCCTCAGGGCCAGAGCAATGCTTTCAAGGCAGGGAAGCGGCCTGCAAGCTGAGTGGGAGTGGGGGAGGGGAGGGAGACAGCTGAAGCCGAGTCCAGAAGGGCGGCGATGGAAGAGCTGCAGCTGGGTCAGAGCCTGGAGGGAGGGCGGGGCCTTCACTGAGGACCCCCCCGCCCCCCGAGGCCAGCCCTAGGCCCCGGCGGTCGCGCATGCGCCCTTGGCCTGTGCGGTGTGTGGGGGCTTGAACCCAAGCCCGCAGGGCTCCCGGAGCGGCCAGAGAAAGAAGGGCCCATGGAGAGGTAGGCGAGGTGGGCAGGGGGCGCCACCTTACTCTCCTCAGCTCCCTGAGGGAGAGAGAGAGAGACAGAGACAGAGAGAGAGATCCCTGACCTCTGAGTCTCTGCCTCCACCGCTGGCTGGTGCCAACTCACGCGCCATCCCACTTCCAGCCATCACCCCCACGCCTGCCCCGGGGCCAGCCCCACCACAGAGAGGCCGGTTGGTTCCTGCTCACCTCTGTGCCGTCCCTTCCCGACCTGACCCCAGTGCAGGGGATAAGCTTCAGACAAGTCTTTCCATGTCCCTCTGCATGACAATAGACTTCCTCCCCTCTCCCATTCCACAGGCCCACCCACCCGGGACATCCACCTTTGTCATTAGCTCAGGAGAGGATGCAAGATGAGAATCTCTGCTATTGTGTGGGGAGACTCAGTTTCCCGGGTTTCCCCCATGGACACATGTTCTTCAGCTGGGTCTGATTTTCTCCAGACAAGCTGTCTTGGGAAGGATTTGGCCAGCCCTAAGAACCTGAAGGGAAAGGGCGGAGGGGGGTTCTCTCTCTGCCCCCGACAGCCCCGAGCTGGGTCGGTCCCTCAGACCTGGCCAGGGGCAGCCCATCCCCCGGCGCCCTTCCCCGGGGCATCCAAGGGCAGGCCCGGCGCCAGCCCCACCCCGCTCGCCACTGCCCGACCATCGTCCTCCCTCGGGGGGCCTGGGCAGGACAGGGACCCGGGTGTGGGAGGCCTCCAGATCTCAGGCCTGGCACACCCGTTTACCAGGCTGCTTCCTCCTCTGACGGGGGCCCAGCACACGCCCCAGGAGACTTGGCAGCCGCCCCCAGGGCTCTATCCTCTGGAACTCGTCCCCTTGGAAGGGGCCTGGCCCAGGTGCCAGGTTCGGCTGGTCGGCCAGCCTCCTTTGGAGAAAGCAGGCAAGCCGAGCCAGGCTTGCAGTGGCCCTGGCGTGACACCTGCCACCTCAGGCAGAGGGCCTCCCGCGTGCCCTCCATGGCGGGTTTCTCCCCGGAGCCGTGGCCTGGGCACTAGGAAGGCCGGGCCTCCCCGACTCCCGGGAGGAGGGGCTAGCCCAGTTGCGCGCTGGCCCCCAAACCCTCTGGTGCCATCTGCCTGTCTCGGCACTTCTGACTCCACAGAGCCTTTCCTACATCTGGGCTGCCTGCCGTGGCAAAGTGCAGGCGTGGGGTGAGGCCATGGCTTTGTCTTTCCAGGAAAAAATGAGCCCCTGGCCGAAGCAGCAGGCCCAGGCAGAGCCTTGAGCTTGAAGCCCAGTAGGTCTGTGGCCCTCAGGGCCAGAGCAATGCTGTCAAGGCAGGGAAGCGGCCTGCAAGCTGAGTGGGAGTGGGGGAGGGGAGGGAGACAGCTGAAGCCGAGTCCAGAAGGGCGGCGATGGAAGAGCTGCAGCTGGGTCAGAGCCTGGAGGGAGGGCGGGGCCTTCACTGAGGACCCCCCCGCCCCCCGAGGCCAGCCCTAGGCCCCGGCGGTCGCGCATGCGCCCTTGGCCTGTGCGGTGTGTGGGGGCTTGAACCCAAGCCCGCAGGGCTCCCGGAGCGGCCAGAGAAAGAAGGGCCCATGGAGAGGTAGGCGAGGTGGGCAGGGGGCGCCACCTTACTCTCCTCAGCTCCCTGAGGGAGAGAGAGAGAGACAGAGACAGAGAGAGAGATCCCTGACCTCTGAGTCTCTGCCTCCACCGCTGGCTGGAGCCAACTCACGCGCCATCCCACTTCCAGCCATCACCCCCACGCCTGCCCCAGGGCCAGCCCCACCACAGAGAGGCCGGTTGGTTCCTGCTCACCTCTGTGCTGTCCCTTCCCGACCTGACCCCAGTGCAGGGGATAAGCTTCAGACAAGTCTTTCCATGTCCCTCTGCATGACAATAGACTTCCTCCCCTCTCCCATTCCACAGGCCCACCCACCCGGGACATCCACCTTTGTCATTAGCTCAGGAGAGGATGCAAGATGAGAATCTCTGCTATTGTGTGGGGAGACTCAGTTTCCCGGGTTTCCCCCATGGACACATGTTCTTCAGCTGGGTCTGATTTTCTCCAGACAAGCTGTCTTGGGAAGGATTTGGCCAGCCCTAAGAACCTGAAGGGAAAGGGCGGAGGGGGGTTCTCTCTCTGCCCCCGACAGCCCCGAGCTGGGTCGGTCCCTCAGACCTGGCCAGGGGCAGCCCATCCCCCGGCGCCCTTCCCCGGGGCATCCAAGGGCAGGCCCGGCGCCAGCCCCACCCCGCTCGCCACTGCCCGACCATCGTCCTCCATCGGGGGGCCTGGGCAGGACAGGGACCCGGATGTGGGAGGCCTCCAGATCTCAGGCCTGGCACACCATTTACCAGGCTGCTTCCTCCTCTGACGGGGGCCCAGCACACGCCCCAGGAGACTTGGCAGCCGCCCCCAGGGCTCTATCCTCTGGAACTCGTCCCCTTGGAAGGGGCCTGGCCCAGGTGCCAGGTTCGGCTGGTCGGCCAGCCTCCTTTGGAGAAAGCAGGCAAGCCGAGCCAGGCTTGCAGTGGCCCTGGCGTGACACCTGCCACCTCAGGCAGAGGGCCTCCCGCGTGCCCCCCATGGCGGGTTTCTCCCCGGAGCCGTGGCCTGGGCACTAGGAAGGCCGGGCCTCCCCGACTCCCGGGAGGGGGAGCTAGCCCAGTTGCGCGCTGGCCCCCAAACCCTCTGGTGCCATCTGCCTGTCTCGGCACTTCTGACTCCACAGAGCCTTTCCTACATCTGGGCTGCCTGCCGTGGCAAAGTGCAGGCGTGGGGTGAGGCCATGGCTTTGTCTTTCCAGGAAAAAATGAGCCCCTGGCCGAAGCAGCAGGCCCAGGCAGAGCCTTGAGCTTGAAGCCCAGTAGGTCTGTGGCCCTCAGGGCCAGAGCAATGCTGTCAAGGCAGGGAAGCGGCCTGCAAGCTGAGTGGGAGTGGGGGAGGGGAGGGAGACAGCTGAAGCCGAGTCCAGAAGGGCGGCGATGGAAGAGCTGCAGCTGGGTCAGAGCCTGGAGGGAGGGCGGGGCCTTCACTGAGGACCCCCCCGCCCCCCGAGGCCAGCCCTAGGCCCCGGCGGTCGCGCATGCGCCCTTGGCCTGTGCGGTGTGTGGGGGCTTGAACCCAAGCCCGCAGGGCTCCCGGAGCGGCCAGAGAAAGAAGGGCCCATGGAGAGGTAGGCGAGGTGGGCAGGGGGCGCCACCTTACTCTCCTCAGCTCCCTGAGGGAGAGAGAGAGAGACAGAGACAGAGAGAGAGATCCCTGACCTCTGAGTCTCTGCCTCCACCGCTGGCTGGTGCCAACTCACGCGCCATCCCACTTCCAGCCATCACCCCCACGCCTGCCCCGGGGCCAGCCCCACCACAGAGAGGCCGGTTGGTTCCTGCTCACCTCTGTGCCGTCCCTTCCCGACCTGACCCCAGTGCAGGGGATAAGCTTCAGACAAGTCTTTCCATGTCCCTCTGCATGACAATAGACTTCCTCCCCTCTCCCATTCCACAGGCCCACCCACCCGGGACATCCACCTTTGTCATTAGCTCAGGAGAGGATGCAAGATGAGAATCTCTGCTATTGTGTGGGGAGACTCAGTTTCCCGGGTTTCCCCCATGGACACATGTTCTTCAGCTGGGTCTGATTTTCTCCAGACAAGCTGTCTTGGGAAGGATTTGGCCAGCCCTAAGAACCTGTAGGGAAAGGGCGGAGGGGGGTTCTCTCTCTGCCCCCGACAGCCCCGAGCTGGGTCGGTCCCTCAGACCTGGCCAGGGGCAGCCCATCCCCCGGCGCCCTTCCCCGGGGCATCCAAGGGCAGGCCCGGCGCCAGCCCCACCCCGCTCGCCACTGCCCGACCATCGTCCTCCCTCGGGGGGCCTGGGCAGGACAGGGACCCGGGTGTGGGAGGCCTCCAGATCTCAGGCCTGGCACACCGTTTACCAGGCTGCTTCCTCCTCTGACGGGGGCCCAGCACACGCCCCAGGAGACTTGGCAGCCGCCCCCAGGGCTCTATCCTCTGCAACTCGTCCCCTTGGAAGCAGCCTGGCCCAGGTGCCAGGTTCGGCTGGTCGGCCAGCCTCCTTTGGAGAAAGCAGGCAAGCCGAGCCAGGCTTGCAGTGGCCCTGGCGTGATACCTACCACCTCAGGCGGAGGGCCTCCCGCGTGCCCTCCATGGCGGGTTTCTCCCCGGAGCCGTGGCCTGGGCACTAGGAAGGCCGGGCCTCCCCGACTCCCGGGAGGAGGGGCTAGCCCAGTTGCGCCCTGGCCCCCAAACCCTCTGGTGCCATCTGCCTGTCTCGGCACTTCTGACTCCACAGAGCCTTTCCTACATCTGGGCTGCCTGCCGTGGCAAAGTGCAGGCGTGGGGTGAGGCCATGGCTTTGTCTTTCCAGGAAAAAATGAGCCCCTGGCCGAAGCAGCAGGCCCAGGCAGAGCCTTGAGCTTGAAGCCCAGTAGGTCTGTGGCCCTCAGGGCCAGAGCAATGCTGTCAAGGCAGGGAAGCGGCCTGCAAGCTGAGTGGGAGTGGGGGAGGGGAGGGAGACAGCTGAAGCCGAGTCCAGAAGGGCGGCGATGGAAGAGCTGCAGCTGGGTCAGAGCCTGGAGGGAGGGCGGGGCCTTCACTGAGGACCCCCCCGCCCCCCGAGGCCAGCCCTAGGCCCCGGCGGTCACGCATGCGCCCTTGGCCTGTGCGGTGTGTGGGGGCTTGAACCCAAGCCCGCAGGGCTCCCGGAGCGGCCAGAGAAAGAAGGGCCCATGGAGAGGTAGGCGAGGTGGGCAGGGGGCGCCACCTTACTCTCCTCAGCTCCCTGAGGGAGAGAGAGAGAGACAGAGACAGAGAGAGAGATCCCTGACCTCTGAGTCTCTGCCTCCACCGCTGGCTGGTGCCAACTCACGCGCCATCCCACTTCCAGCCATCACCCCCACGCCTGCCCCAGGGCCAGCCCCACCACAGAGAGGCCGGTTGGTTCCTGCTCACCTCTGTGCCGTCCCTTCCCGACCTGACCCCAGTGCAGGGGATAAGCTTCAGACAAGTCTTTCCATGTCCCTCTGCATGACAATAGACTTCCTCCCCTCTCCCATTCCACAGGCCCACCCACCCGGGACATCCACCTTTGTCATTAGCTCAGGAGAGGATGCAAGATGAGAATCTCTGCTATTGTGTGGGGAGACTCAGTTTCCCGGGTTTCCCCCATGGACACATGTTCTTCAGCTGGGTCTGATTTTCTCCAGACAAGCTGTCTTGGGAAGGATTTGGCCAGCCCTAAGAACCTGAAGGGAAAGGGCGGAGGGGGGTTCTCTCTCTGCCCCCGACAGCCCCGAGCTGGGTCGGTCCCTCAGACCTGGCCAGGGGCAGCCCATCCCCCGGCGCCCTTCCCCGGGGCATCCAAGGGCAGGCCCGGCGCCAGCCCCACCCCGCTCGCCACTGCCCGACCATCGTCCTCCATCGGGGTGCCTGGGCAGGACAGGGACCCGGATGTGGGAGGCCTCCAGATCTCAGGCCTGGCACACCATTTACCAGGCTGCTTCCTCCTCTGACGGGGGCCCAGCACACGCCCCAGGAGACTTGGCAGCCGCCCCCAGGGCTCTATCCTCTGGAACTCGTCCCCTTGGAAGGGGCCTGGCCCAGGTGCCAGGTTCGGCTGGTCGGCCAGCCTCCTTTGGAGAAAGCAGGCAAGCCGAGCCAGGCTTGCAGTGGCCCTGGCGTGACACCTGCCACCTCAGGCAGAGGGCCTCCCGCGTGCCCCCCATGGCGGGTTTCTCCCCGGAGCCGTGGCCTGGGCACTAGGAAGGCCGGGCCTCCCCGACTCCCGGGAGGGGGAGCTAGCCCAGTTGCGCGCTGGCCCCCAAACCCTCTGGTGCCATCTGCCTGTCTCGGCACTTCTGACTCCACAGAGCCTTTCCTACATCTGGGCTGCCTGCCGTGGCAAAGTGCAGGCGTGGGGTGAGGCCATGGCTTTGTCTTTCCAGGAAAAAATGAGCCCCTGGCCGAAGCAGCAGGCCCAGGCAGAGCCTTGAGCTTGAAGCCCAGTAGGTCTGTGGCCCTCAGGGCCAGAGCAATGCTGTCAAGGCAGGGAAGCGGCCTGCAAGCTGAGTGGGAGTGGGGGAGGGGAGGGAGACAGCTGAAGCCGAGTCCAGAAGGGCGGCGATGGAAGAGCTGCAGCTGGGTCAGAGCCTGGAGGGAGGGCGGGGCCTTCACTGAGGACCCCCCCGCCCCCCGAGGCCAGCCCTAGGCCCCGGCGGTCGCGCATGCGCCCTTGGCCTGTGCGGTGTGTGGGGGCTTGAACCCAAGCCCGCAGGGCTCCCGGAGCGGCCAGAGAAAGAAGGGCCCATGGAGAGGTAGGCGAGGTGGGCAGGGGGCGCCACCTTACTCTCCTCAGCTCCCTGAGGGAGAGAGAGAGAGACAGAGACAGAGAGAGAGATCCCTGACCTCTGAGTCTCTGCCTCCACCGCTGGCTGGTGCCAACTCACGCGCCATCCCACTTCCAGCCATCACCCCCACGCCTGCCCCGGGGCCAGCCCCACCACAGAGAGGCCGGTTGGTTCCTGCTCACCTCTGTGCCGTCCCTTCCCGACCTGACCCCAGTGCAGGGGATAAGCTTCAGACAAGTCTTTCCATGTCCCTCTGCATGACAATAGACTTCCTCCCCTCTCCCATTCCACAGGCCCACCCACCCGGGACATCCACCTTTGTCATTAGCTCAGGAGAGGATGCAAGATGAGAATCTCTGCTATTGTGTGGGGAGACTCAGTTTCCCGGGTTTCCCCCATGGACACATGTTCTTCAGCTGGGTCTGATTTTCTCCAGACAAGCTGTCTTGGGAAGGATTTGGCCAGCCCTAAGAACCTGAAGGGAAAGGGCGGAGGGGGGTTCTCTCTCTGCCCCCGACAGCCCCGAGCTGGGTCGGTCCCTCAGACCTGGCCAGGGGCAGCCCATCCCCCGGCGCCCTTCCCCGGGGCATCCAAGGGCAGGCCCGGCGCCAGCCCCACCCCGCTCGCCACTGCCCGACCATCGTCCTCCCTCGGGGGGCCTGGGCAGGACAGGGACCCGGGTGTGGGAGGCCTCCAGATCTCAGGCCTGGCACACCGTTTACCAGGCTGCTTCCTCCTCTGACGGGGGCCCAGCACACGCCCCAGGAGACTTGGCAGCCGCCCCCAGGGCTCTATCCTCTGCAACTCGTCCCCTTGGAAGCAGCCTGGCCCAGGTGCCAGGTTCGGCTGGTCGGCCAGCCTCCTTTGGAGAAAGCAGGCAAGCCGAGCCAGGCTTGCAGTGGCCCTGGCGTGATACCTACCACCTCAGGCGGAGGGCCTCCCGCGTGCCCTCCATGGCGGGTTTCTCCCCGGAGCCGTGGCCTGGGCACTAGGAAGGCCGGGCCTCCCCGACTCCCGGGAGGAGGGGCTAGCCCAGTTGCGCCCTGGCCCCCAAACCCTCTGGTGCCATCTGCCTGTCTCGGCACTTCTGACTCCACACAGCCTTTCCTACATCTGGGCTGCCTGCCGTGGCAAAGTGCAGGCGTGGGGTGAGGCCATGGCTTTGTCTTTCCAGGAAAAAATGAGCCCCTGGCCGAAGCAGCAGGCCCAGGCAGAGCCTTGAGCTTGAAGCCCAGTAGGTCTGTGGCCCTCAGGGCCAGAGCAATGCTGTCAAGGCAGGGAAGCGGCCTGCAAGCTGAGTGGGAGTGGGGGAGGGGAGGGAGACAGCTGAAGCCGAGTCCAGAAGGGCGGCGATGGAAGAGCTGCAGCTGGGTCAGAGCCTGGAGGGAGGGCGGGGCCTTCACTGAGGACCCCCCCGCCCCCCGAGGCCAGCCCTAGGCCCCGGCGGTCGCGCATGCGCCCTTGGCCTGTGCGGTGTGTGGGGGCTTGAACCCAAGCCCGCAGGGCTCCCGGAGCGGCCAGAGAAAGAAGGGCCCATGGAGAGGTAGGCGAGGTGGGCAGGGGGCGCCACCTTACTCTCCTCAGCTCCCTGAGGGAGAGAGAGAGAGACAGAGACAGAGAGAGAGATCCCTGACCTCTGAGTCTCTGCCTCCACCGCTGGCTGGTGCCAACTCACGCGCCATCCCACTTCCAGCCATCACCCCCACGCCTGCCCCGGGGCCAGCCCCACCACAGAGAGGCCGGTTGGTTCCTGCTCACCTCTGTGCCGTCCCTTCCCGACCTGACCCCAGTGCAGGGGATAAGCTTCAGACAAGTCTTTCCATGTCCCTCTGCATGACAATAGACTTCCTCCCCTCTCCCATTCCACAGGCCCACCCACCCGGGACATCCACCTTTGTCATTAGCTCAGGAGAGGATGCAAGATGAGAATCTCTGCTATTGTGTGGGGAGACTCAGTTTCCCGGGTTTCCCCCATGGACACATGTTCTTCAGCTGGGTCTGATTTTCTCCAGACAAGCTGTCTTGGGAAGGATTTGGCCAGCCCTAAGAACCTGAAGGGAAAGGGCGGAGGGGGGTTCTCTCTCTGCCCCCGACAGCCCCGAGCTGGGTCGGTCCCTCAGACCTGGCCAGGGGCAGCCCATCCCCCGGCGCCCTTCCCCGGGGCATCCAAGGGCAGGCCCGGCGCCAGCCCCACCCCGCTCGCCACTGCCCGACCATCGTCCTCCCTCGGGGGGCCTGGGCAGGACAGGGACCCGGGTGTGGGAGGCCTCCAGATCTCAGGCCTGGCACACCGTTTACCAGGCTGCTTCCTCCTCTGACGGGGGCCCAGCACACGCCCCAGGAGACTTGGCAGCCGCCCCCAGGGCTCTATCCTCTGCAACTCGTCCCCTTGGAAGCAGCCTGGCCCAGGTGCCAGGTTCGGCTGGTCGGCCAGCCTCCTTTGGAGAAAGCAGGCAAGCCGAGCCAGGCTTGCAGTGGCCCTGGCGTGATACCTACCACCTCAGGCGGAGGGCCTCCCGCGTGCCCTCCATGGCGGGTTTCTCCCCGGAGCCGTGGCCTGGGCACTAGGAAGGCCGGGCCTCCCCGACTCCCGGGAGGAGGGGCTAGCCCAGTTGCGCCCTGGCCCCCAAACCCTCTGGTGCCATCTGCCTGTCTCGGCACTTCTGACTCCACACAGCCTTTCCTACATCTGGGCTGCCTGCCGTGGCAAAGTGCAGGCGTGGGGTGAGGCCATGGCTTTGTCTTTCCAGGAAAAAATGAGCCCCTGGCCGAAGCAGCAGGCCCAGGCAGAGCCTTGAGCTTGAAGCCCAGTAGGTCTGTGGCCCTCAGGGCCAGAGCAATGCTGTCAAGGCAGGGAAGCGGCCTGCAAGCTGAGTGGGAGTGGGGGAGGGGAGGGAGACAGCTGAAGCCGAGTCCAGAAGGGCGGCGATGGAAGAGCTGCAGCTGGGTCAGAGCCTGGAGGGAGGGCGGGGCCTTCACTGAGGACCCCCCCGCCCCCCGAGGCCAGCCCTAGGCCCCGGCGGTCGCGCATGCGCCCTTGGCCTGTGCGGTGTGTGGGGGCTTGAACCCAAGCCCGCAGGGCTCCCGGAGCGGCCAGAGAAAGAAGGGCCCATGGAGAGGTAGGCGAGGTGGGCAGGGGGCGCCACCTTACTCTCCTCAGCTCCCTGAGGGAGAGAGAGAGAGACAGAGACAGAGAGAGAGATCCCTGACCTCTGAGTCTCTGCCTCCACCGCTGGCTGGTGCCAACTCACGCGCCATCCCACTTCCAGCCATCACCCCCACGCCTGCCCCGGGGCCAGCCCCACCACAGAGAGGCCGGTTGGTTCCTGCTCACCTCTGTGCCGTCCCTTCCCGACCTGACCCCAGTGCAGGGGATAAGCTTCAGACAAGTCTTTCCATGTCCCTCTGCATGACAATAGACTTCCTCCCCTCTCCCATTCCACAGGCCCACCCACCCGGGACATCCACCTTTGTCATTAGCTCAGGAGAGGATGCAAGATGAGAATCTCTGCTATTGTGTGGGGAGACTCAGTTTCCCGGGTTTCCCCCATGGACACATGTTCTTCAGCTGGGTCTGATTTTCTCCAGACAAGCTGTCTTGGGAAGGATTTGGCCAGCCCTAAGAACCTGAAGGGAAAGGGCGGAGGGGGGTTCTCTCTCTGCCCCCGACAGCCCCGAGCTGGGTCGGTCCCTCAGACCTGGCCAGGGGCAGCCCATCCCCCGGCGCCCTTCCCCGGGGCATCCAAGGGCAGGCCCGGCGCCAGCCCCACCCCGCTCGCCACTGCCCGACCATCGTCCTCCCTCGGGGGGCCTGGGCAGGACAGGGACCCGGGTGTGGGAGGCCTCCAGATCTCAGGCCTGGCACACCGTTTACCAGGCTGCTTCCTCCTCTGACGGGGGCCCAGCACACGCCCCAGGAGACTTGGCAGCCGCCCCCAGGGCTCTATCCTCTGCAACTCGTCCCCTTGGAAGCAGCCTGGCCCAGGTGCCAGGTTCGGCTGGTCGGCCAGCCTCCTTTGGAGAAAGCAGGCAAGCCGAGCCAGGCTTGCAGTGGCCCTGGCGTGATACCTACCACCTCAGGCGGAGGGCCTCCCGCGTGCCCTCCATGGCGGGTTTCTCCCCGGAGCCGTGGCCTGGGCACTAGGAAGGCCGGGCCTCCCCGACTCCCGGGAGGAGGGGCTAGCCCAGTTGCGCCCTGGCCCCCAAACCCTCTGGTGCCATCTGCCTGTCTCGGCACTTCTGACTCCACACAGCCTTTCCTACATCTGGGCTGCCTGCCGTGGCAAAGTGCAGGCGTGGGGTGAGGCCATGGCTTTGTCTTTCCAGGAAAAAATGAGCCCCTGGCCGAAGCAGCAGGCCCAGGCAGAGCCTTGAGCTTGAAGCCCAGTAGGTCTGTGGCCCTCAGGGCCAGAGCAATGCTGTCAAGGCAGGGAAGCGGCCTGCAAGCTGAGTGGGAGTGGGGGAGGGGAGGGAGACAGCTGAAGCCGAGTCCAGAAGGGCGGCGATGGAAGAGCTGCAGCTGGGTCAGAGCCTGGAGGGAGGGCGGGGCCTTCACTGAGGACCCCCCCGCCCCCCGAGGCCAGCCCTAGGCCCCGGCGGTCGCGCATGCGCCCTTGGCCTGTGCGGTGTGTGGGGGCTTGAACCCAAGCCCGCAGGGCTCCCGGAGCGGCCAGAGAAAGAAGGGCCCATGGAGAGGTAGGCGAGGTGGGCAGGGGGCGCCACCTTACTCTCCTCAGCTCCCTGAGGGAGAGAGAGAGAGACAGAGACAGAGAGAGAGATCCCTGACCTCTGAGTCTCTGCCTCCACCGCTGGCTGGTGCCAACTCACGCGCCATCCCACTTCCAGCCATCACCCCCACGCCTGCCCCGGGGCCAGCCCCACCACAGAGAGGCCGGTTGGTTCCTGCTCACCTCTGTGCCGTCCCTTCCCGACCTGACCCCAGTGCAGGGGATAAGCTTCAGACAAGTCTTTCCATGTCCCTCTGCATGACAATAGACTTCCTCCCCTCTCCCATTCCACAGGCCCACCCACCCGGGACATCCACCTTTGTCATTAGCTCAGGAGAGGATGCAAGATGAGAATCTCTGCTATTGTGTGGGGAGACTCAGTTTCCCGGGTTTCCCCCATGGACACATGTTCTTCAGCTGGGTCTGATTTTCTCCAGACAAGCTGTCTTGGGAAGGATTTGGCCAGCCCTAAGAACCTGAAGGGAAAGGGCGGAGGGGGGTTCTCTCTCTGCCCCCGACAGCCCCGAGCTGGGTCGGTCCCTCAGACCTGGCCAGGGGCAGCCCATCCCCCGGCGCCCTTCCCCGGGGCATCCAAGGGCAGGCCCGGCGCCAGCCCCACCCCGCTCGCCACTGCCCGACCATCGTCCTCCCTCGGGGGGCCTGGGCAGGACAGGGACCCGGGTGTGGGAGGCCTCCAGATCTCAGGCCTGGCACACCGTTTACCAGGCTGCTTCCTCCTCTGACGGGGGCCCAGCACACGCCCCAGGAGACTTGGCAGCCGCCCCCAGGGCTCTATCCTCTGCAACTCGTCCCCTTGGAAGCAGCCTGGCCCAGGTGCCAGGTTCGGCTGGTCGGCCAGCCTCCTTTGGAGAAAGCAGGCAAGCCGAGCCAGGCTTGCAGTGGCCCTGGCGTGATACCTACCACCTCAGGCGGAGGGCCTCCCGCGTGCCCTCCATGGCGGGTTTCTCCCCGGAGCCGTGGCCTGGGCACTAGGAAGGCCGGGCCTCCCCGACTCCCGGGAGGAGGGGCTAGCCCAGTTGCGCCCTGGCCCCCAAACCCTCTGGTGCCATCTGCCTGTCTCGGCACTTCTGACTCCACACAGCCTTTCCTACATCTGGGCTGCCTGCCGTGGCAAAGTGCAGGCGTGGGGTGAGGCCATGGCTTTGTCTTTCCAGGAAAAAATGAGCCCCTGGCCGAAGCAGCAGGCCCAGGCAGAGCCTTGAGCTTGAAGCCCAGTAGGTCTGTGGCCCTCAGGGCCAGAGCAATGCTGTCAAGGCAGGGAAGCGGCCTGCAAGCTGAGTGGGAGTGGGGGAGGGGAGGGAGACAGCTGAAGCCGAGTCCAGAAGGGCGGCGATGGAAGAGCTGCAGCTGGGTCAGAGCCTGGAGGGAGGGCGGGGCCTTCACTGAGGACCCCCCCGCCCCCCGAGGCCAGCCCTAGGCCCCGGCGGTCGCGCATGCGCCCTTGGCCTGTGCGGTGTGTGGGGGCTTGAACCCAAGCCCGCAGGGCTCCCGGAGCGGCCAGAGAAAGAAGGGCCCATGGAGAGGTAGGCGAGGTGGGCAGGGGGCGCCACCTTACTCTCCTCAGCTCCCTGAGGGAGAGAGAGAGAGACAGAGACAGAGAGAGAGATCCCTGACCTCTGAGTCTCTGCCTCCACCGCTGGCTGGTGCCAACTCACGCGCCATCCCACTTCCAGCCATCACCCCCACGCCTGCCCCGGGGCCAGCCCCACCACAGAGAGGCCGGTTGGTTCCTGCTCACCTCTGTGCCGTCCCTTCCCGACCTGACCCCAGTGCAGGGGATAAGCTTCAGACAAGTCTTTCCATGTCCCTCTGCATGACAATAGACTTCCTCCCCTCTCCCATTCCACAGGCCCACCCACCCGGGACATCCACCTTTGTCATTAGCTCAGGAGAGGATGCAAGATGAGAATCTCTGCTATTGTGTGGGGAGACTCAGTTTCCCGGGTTTCCCCCATGGACACATGTTCTTCAGCTGGGTCTGATTTTCTCCAGACAAGCTGTCTTGGGAAGGATTTGGCCAGCCCTAAGAACCTGAAGGGAAAGGGCGGAGGGGGGTTCTCTCTCTGCCCCCGACAGCCCCGAGCTGGGTCGGTCCCTCAGACCTGGCCAGGGGCAGCCCATCCCCCGGCGCCCTTCCCCGGGGCATCCAAGGGCAGGCCCGGCGCCAGCCCCACCCCGCTCGCCACTGCCCGACCATCGTCCTCCATCGGGGGGCCTGGGCAGGACAGGGACCCGGATGTGGGAGGCCTCCAGATCTCAGGCCTGGCACACCGTTTACCAGGCTGCTTCCTCCTCTGACGGGGGCCCAGCACACGCCCCAGGAGACTTGGCAGCCGCCCCCAGGGCTCTATCCTCTGGAACTCGTCCCCTTGGAAGGGGCCTGGCCCAGGTGCCAGGTTCGGCTGGTCGGCCAGCCTCCTTTGGAGAAAGCAGGCAAGCCGAGCCAGGCTTGCAGTGGCCCTGGCGTGACACCTGCCACCTCAGGCAGAGGGCCTCCCGCGTGCCCTCCATGGCGGGTTTCTCCCCGGAGCCGTGGCCTGGGCACTAGGAAGGCCGGGCCTCCCCGACTCCCGGGAGGAGGGGCTAGCCCAGTTGCGCGCTGGCCCCCAAACCCTCTGGTGCCATCTGCCTGTCTCGGCACTTCTGACTCCACAGAGCCTTTCCTACATCTGGGCTGCCTGCCGTGGCAAAGTGCAGGCGTGGGGTGAGGCCATGGCTTTGTCTTTCCAGGAAAAAATGAGCCCCTGGCCGAAGCAGCAGGCCCAGGCAGAGCCTTGAGCTTGAAGCCGAGTAGGTCTGTGGCCCTCAGGGCCAGAGCAATGCTGTCAAGGCAGGGAAGCGGCCTGCAAGCTGAGTGGGAGTGGGGGAGGGGAGGGAGACAGCTGAAGCCGAGTCCAGAAGGGCGGCGATGGAAGAGCTGCAGCTGGGTCAGAGCCTGGAGGGAGGGCGGGGCCTTCACTGAGGACCCCCCCGCCCCCCGAGGCCAGCCCTAGGCCCCGGCGGTCGCGCATGCGCCCTTGGCCTGTGCGGTGTGTGGGGGCTTGAACCCAAGCCCGCAGGGCTCCCGGAGCGGCCAGAGAAAGAAGGGCCCATGGAGAGGTAGGCGAGGTGGGCAGGGGGCGCCACCTTACTCTCCTCAGCTCCCTGAGGGAGAGAGAGAGAGACAGAGACAGAGAGAGAGATCCCTGACCTCTGAGTCTCTGCCTCCACCGCTGGCTGGTGCCAACTCACGCGCCATCCCACTTCCAGCCATCACCCCCACGCCTGCCCCGGGGCCAGCCCCACCACAGAGAGGCCGGTTGGTTCCTGCTCACCTCTGTGCCGTCCCTTCCCGACCTGACCCCAGTGCAGGGGATAAGCTTCAGACAAGTCTTTCCATGTCCCTCTGCATGACAATAGACTTCCTCCCCTCTCCCATTCCACAGGCCCACCCACCCGGGACATCCACCTTTGTCATTAGCTCAGGAGAGGATGCAAGATGAGAATCTCTGCTATTGTGTGGGGAGACTCAGTTTCCCGGGTTTCCCCCATGGACACATGTTCTTCAGCTGGGTCTGATTTTCTCCAGACAAGCTGTCTTGGGAAGGATTTGGCCAGCCCTAAGAACCTGAAGGGAAAGGGCGGAGGGGGGTTCTCTCTCTGCCCCCGACAGCCCCGAGCTGGGTCGGTCCCTCAGACCTGGCCAGGGGCAGCCCATCCCCCGGCGCCCTTCCCCGGGGCATCCAAGGGCAGGCCCGGCGCCAGCCCCACCCCGCTCGCCACTGCCCGACCATCGTCCTCCATCGGGGGGCCTGGGCAGGACAGGGACCCGGATGTGGGAGGCCTCCAGATCTCAGGCCTGGCACACCGTTTACCAGGCTGCTTCCTCCTCTGACGGGGGCCCAGCACACGCCCCAGGAGACTTGGCAGCCGCCCCCAGGGCTCTATCCTCTGGAACTCGTCCCCTTGGAAGGGGCCTGGCCCAGGTGCCAGGTTCGGCTGGTCGGCCAGCCTCCTTTGGAGAAAGCAGGCAAGCCGAGCCAGGCTTGCAGTGGCCCTGGCGTGACACCTGCCACCTCAGGCAGAGGGCCTCCCGCGTGCCCTCCATGGCGGGTTTCTCCCCGGAGCCGTGGCCTGGGCACTAGGAAGGCCGGGCCTCCCCGACTCCCGGGAGGAGGGGCTAGCCCAGTTGCGCGCTGGCCCCCAAACCCTCTGGTGCCATCTGCCTGTCTCGGCACTTCTGACTCCACAGAGCCTTTCCTACATCTGGGCTGCCTGCCGTGGCAAAGTGCAGGCGTGGGGTGAGGCCATGGCTTTGTCTTTCCAGGAAAAAATGAGCCCCTGGCCGAAGCAGCAGGCCCAGGCAGAGCCTTGAGCTTGAAGCCGAGTAGGTCTGTGGCCCTCAGGGCCAGAGCAATGCTGTCAAGGCAGGGAAGCGGCCTGCAAGCTGAGTGGGAGTGGGGGAGGGGAGGGAGACAGCTGAAGCCGAGTCCAGAAGGGCGGCGATGGAAGAGCTGCAGCTGGGTCAGAGCCTGGAGGGAGGGCGGGGCCTTCACTGAGGACCCCCCCGCCCCCCGAGGCCAGCCCTAGGCCCCGGCGGTCGCGCATGCGCCCTTGGCCTGTGCGGTGTGTGGGGGCTTGAACCCAAGCCCGCAGGGCTCCCGGAGCGGCCAGAGAAAGAAGGGCCCATGGAGAGGTAGGCGAGGTGGGCAGGGGGTGCCACCTTACTCTCCTCAGCTCCCTGAGGGAGAGAGAGAGAGACAGAGACAGAGAGAGAGATCCCTGACCTCTGAGTCTCTGCCTCCACCGCTGGCTGGTGCCAACTCACGCGCCATCCCACTTCCAGCCATCACCCCCACGCCTGCCCCGGGGCCAGCCCCACCACAGAGAGGCCGGTTGGTTCCTGCTCACCTCTGTGCCGTCCCTTCCCGACCTGACCCCAGTGCAGGGGATAAGCTTCAGACAAGTCTTTCCATGTCCCTCTGCATGACAATAGACTTCCTCCCCTCTCCCATTCCACAGGCCCACCCACCCGGGACATCCACCTTTGTCATTAGCTCAGGAGAGGATGCAAGATGAGAATCTCTGCTATTGTGTGGGGAGACTCAGTTTCCCGGGTTTCCCCCATGGACACATGTTCTTCAGCTGGGTCTGATTTTCTCCAGACAAGCTGTCTTGGGAAGGATTTGGCCAGCCCTAAGAACCTGAAGGGAAAGGGCGGAGGGGGGTTCTCTCTCTGCCCCCGACAGCCCCGAGCTGGGTCGGTCCCTCAGACCTGGCCAGGGGCAGCCCATCCCCCGGCGCCCTTCCCCGGGGCATCCAAGGGCAGGCTCGGCGCCAGCCCCACCCCGCTCGCCACTGCCCGACCATCGTGCTCCCTCGGGGGGCCTGGGCAGGACAGGGACCCGGCTGTGGGAGGCCTCCAGATCTCAGGCTTGGCACACCGTTTACCAGGCTGCTTCCTCCTCTGACGGGGGCCCAGCACACGCCCCAGGAGACTTGGCAGCCGCCCCCAGGGCTCTATCCTCTGGAACTCGTCCCCTTGGAAGGGGCCTGGCCCAGGTGCCAGGTTCGGCTGGTCGGCCAGCCTCCTTTGGAGAAAGCAGGCAAGCCGAGCCAGGCTTGCAGTGGCCCTGGCGTGACACCTGCCACCTCAGGCAGAGGGCCTCCCGCGTGCCCTCCATGGCGGGTTTCTCCCCGGAGCCGTGGCCTGGGCACTAGGAAGGCCGGGCCTCCCCGACTCCCGGGAGGAGGGGCTAGCCCAGTTGCGCGCTGGCCCCCAAACCCTCTGGTGCCATCTGCCTGTCTCGGCACTTCTGACTCCACAGAGCCTTTCCTACATCTGGGCTGCCTGCCGTGGCAAAGTGCAGGCGTGGGGTGAGGCCATGGCTTTGTCTTTCCAGGAAAAAATGAGCCCCTGGCCGAAGCAGCAGGCCCAGGCAGAGCCTTGAGCTTGAAGCCCAGTAGGTCTGTGGCCCTCAGGGCCAGAGCAATGCTGTCAAGGCAGGGAAGCGGCCTGCAAGCTGAGTGGGAGTGGGGGAGGGGAGGGAGACAGCTGAAGCCGAGTCCAGAAGGGCGGCGATGGAAGAGCTGCAGCTGGGTCAGAGCCTGGAGGGAGGGCGGGGCCTTCACTGAGGACCCCCCCGCCCCCCGAGGCCAGCCCTAGGCCCCGGCGGTCGTGCATGCGCCCTTGGCCTGTGCGGTGTGTGGGGGCTTGAACCCAAGCCCGCAGGGCTCCCGGAGCGGCCAGAGAAAGAAGGGCCCATGGAGAGGTAGGCGAGGTGGGCAGGGGGCGCCACCTTACTCTCCTCAGCTCCCTGAGGGAGAGAGAGAGAGACAGAGACAGAGAGAGAGATCCCTGACCTCTGAGTCTCTGCCTCCACCGCTGGCTGGTGCCAACTCACGCGCCATCCCACTTCCAGCCATCACCCCCACGCCTGCCCCGGGGCCAGCCCCACCACAGAGAGGCCGGTTGGTTCCTGCTCACCTCTGTGCCGTCCCTTCCCGACCTGACCCCAGTGCAGGGGATAAGCTTCAGACAAGTCTTTCCATGTCCCTCTGCATGACAATAGACTTCCTCCCCTCTCCCATTCCACAGGCCCACCCACCCGGGACATCCACCTTTGTCATTAGCTCAGGAGAGGATGCAAGATGAGAATCTCTGCTATTGTGTGGGGAGACTCAGTTTCCCGGGTTTCCCCCATGGACACATGTTCTTCAGCTGGGTCTGATTTTCTCCAGACAAGCTGTCTTGGGAAGGATTTGGCCAGCCCTAAGAACCTGAAGGGAAAGGGCGGAGGGGGGTTCTCTCTCTGCCCCCGACAGCCCCGAGCTGGGTCGGTCCCTCAGACCTGGCCAGGGGCAGCCCATCCCCCGGCGCCCTTCCCCGGGGCATCCAAGGGCAGGCCCGGCGCCAGCCCCACCCCGCTCGCCACTGCCCGACCATCGTCCTCCCTCGGGGGGCCTGGGCAGGACAGGGACCCGGGTGTGGGAGGCCTCCAGATCTCAGGCCTGGCACACCGTTTACCAGGCTGCTTCCTCCTCTGACGGGGGCCCAGCACACGCCCCAGGAGACTTGGCAGCCGCCCCCAGGGCTCTATCCTCTGGAACTCGTCCCCTTGGAAGGGGCCTGGCCCAGGTGCCAGGTTCGGCTGGTCGGCCAGCCTCCTTTGGAGAAAGCAGGCAAGCCGAGCCAGGCTTGCAGTGGCCCTGGCGTGACACCTGCCACCTCAGGCAGAGGGCCTCCCGCGTGCCCTCCATGGCGGGTTTCTCCCCGGAGCCGTGGCCTGGGCACTAGGAAGGCCGGGCCTCCCCGACTCCCGGGAGGAGGGGCTAGCCCAGTTGCGCGCTGGCCCCCAAACCCTCTGGTGCCATCTGCCTGTCTCGGCACTTCTGACTCCACAGAGCCTTTCCTACATCTGGGCTGCCTGCCGTGGCAAAGTGCAGGCGTGGGGTGAGGCCATGGCTTTGTCTTTCCAGGAAAAAATGAGCCCCTGGCCGAAGCAGCAGGCCCAGGCAGAGCCTTGAGCTTGAAGCCCAGTAGGTCTGTGGCCCTCAGGGCCAGAGCAATGCTGTCAAGGCAGGGAAGCGGCCTGCAAGCTGAGTGGGAGTGGGGGAGGGGAGGGAGACAGCTGAAGCCGAGTCCAGAAGGGCGGCGATGGAAGAGCTGCAGCTGGGTCAGAGCCTGGAGGGAGGGCGGGGCCTTCACTGAGGACCCCCCCGCCCCCCGAGGCCAGCCCTAGGCCCCGGCGGTCGCGCATGCGCCCTTGGCCTGTGCGGTGTGTGGGGGCTTGAACCCAAGCCCGCAGGGCTCCCGGAGCGGCCAGAGAAAGAAGGGCCCATAGAGAGGTAGGAGAGGTGGGCAGGGGGCGCCACCTTACTCTCCTCAGCTCCCTGAGGGAGAGAGAGAGAGACAGAGACAGAGAGAGAGATCCCTGACCTCTGAGTCTCTGCCTCCACCGCTGGCTGGTGCCAACTCACGCGCCATCCCACTTCCAGCCATCACCCCCACGCCTGCCCCGGGGCCAGCCCCACCACAGAGAGGCCGGTTGGTTCCTGCTCACCTCTGTGCCGTCCCTTCCCGACCTGACCCCAGTGCAGGGGATAAGCTTCAGACAAGTCTTTCCATGTCCCTCTGCATGACAATAGACTTCCTCCCCTCTCCCATTCCACAGGCCCACCCACCCGGGACATCCACCTTTGTCATTAGCTCAGGAGAGGATGCAAGATGAGAATCTCTGCTATTGTGTGGGGAGACTCAGTTTCCCGGGTTTCCCCCATGGACACATGTTCTTCAGCTGGGTCTGATTTTCTCCAGACAAGCTGTCTTGGGAAGGATTTGGCCAGCCCTAAGAACCTGAAGGGAAAGGGCGGAGGGGGGTTCTCTCTCTGCCCCCGACAGCCCCGAGCTGGGTCGGTCCCTCAGACCTGGCCAGGGGCAGCCCATCCCCCGGCGCCCTTCCCCGGGGCATCCAAGGGCAGGCCCGGCGCCAGCCCCACCCCGCTCGCCACTGCCCGACCATCGTCCTCCATCGGGGGTCCTGGGCAGGACAGGGACCCGGATGTGGGAGGCCTCCAGATCTCAGGCCTGGCACACCATTTACCAGGCTGCTTCCTCCTCTGACGGGGGCCCAGCACACGCCCCAGGAGACTTGGCAGCCGCCCCCAGGGCTCTATCCTCTGGAACTCGTCCCCTTGGAAGGGGCCTGGCCCAGGTGCCAGGTTCGGCTGGTCGGCCAGCCTCCTTTGGAGAAAGCAGGCAAGCCGAGCCAGGCTTGCAGTGGCCCTGGCGTGACACCTGCCACCTCAGGCAGAGGGCCTCCCGCGTGCCCCCCATGGCGGGTTTCTCCCCGGAGCCGTGGCCTGGGCACTAGGAAGGCCGGGCCTCCCCGACTCCCGGGAGGGGGAGCTAGCCCAGTTGCGCGCTGGCCCCCAAACCCTCTGGTGCCATCTGCCTGTCTCGGCACTTCTGACTCCACAGAGCCTTTCCTACATCTGGGCTGCCTGCCGTGGCAAAGTGCAGGCGTGGGGTGAGGCCATGGCTTTGTCTTTCCAGGAAAAAATGAGCCCCTGGCCGAAGCAGCAGGCCCAGGCAGAGCCTTGAGCTTGAAGCCCAGTAGGTCTGTGGCCCTCAGGGCCAGAGCAATGCTGTCAAGGCAGGGAAGCGGCCTGCAAGCTGAGTGGGAGTGGGGGAGGGGAGGGAGACAGCTGAAGCCGAGTCCAGAAGGGCGGCGATGGAAGAGCTGCAGCTGGGTCAGAGCCTGGAGGGAGGGCGGGGCCTTCACTGAGGACCCCCCCGCCCCCCGAGGCCAGCCCTAGGCCCCGGCGGTCGCGCATGCGCCCTTGGCCTGTGCGGTGTGTGGGGGCTTGAACCCAAGCCCGCAGGGCTCCCGGAGCGGCCAGAGAAAGAAGGGCCCATGGAGAGGTAGGCGAGGTGGGCAGGGGGCGCCACCTTACTCTCCTCAGCTCCCTGAGGGAGAGAGAGAGAGACAGAGACAGAGAGAGAGATCCCTGACCTCTGAGTCTCTGCCTCCACCGCTGGCTGGTGCCAACTCACGCGCCATCCCACTTCCAGCCATCACCCCCACGCCTGCCCCGGGGCCAGCCCCACCACAGAGAGGCCGGTTGGTTCCTGCTCACCTCTGTGCCGTCCCTTCCCGACCTGACCCCAGTGCAGGGGATAAGCTTCAGACAAGTCTTTCCATGTCCCTCTGCATGACAATAGACTTCCTCCCCTCTCCCATTCCACAGGCCCACCCACCCGGGACATCCACCTTTGTCATTAGCTCAGGAGAGGATGCAAGATGAGAATCTCTGCTATTGTGTGGGGAGACTCAGTTTCCCGGGTTTCCCCCATGGACACATGTTCTTCAGCTGGGTCTGATTTTCTCCAGACAAGCTGTCTTGGGAAGGATTTGGCCAGCCCTAAGAACCTGAAGGGAAAGGGCGGAGGGGGGTTCTCTCTCTGCCCCCGACAGCCCCGAGCTGGGTCGGTCCCTCAGACCTGGCCAGGGGCAGCCCATCCCCCGGCGCCCTTCCCCGGGGCATCCAAGGGCAGGCCCGGCGCCAGCCCCACCCCGCTCGCCACTGCCCGACCATCGTCCTCCCTCGGGGGGCCTGGGCAGGACAGGGACCCGGGTGTGGGAGGCCTCCAGATCTCAGGCCTGGCACACCGTTTACCAGGCTGCTTCCTCCTCTGACGGGGGCCCAGCACACGCCCCAGGAGACTTGGCAGCCGCCCCCAGGGCTCTATCCTCTGCAACTCGTCCCCTTGGAAGCAGCCTGGCCCAGGTGCCAGGTTCGGCTGGTCGGCCAGCCTCCTTTGGAGAAAGCAGGCAAGCCGAGCCAGGCTTGCAGTGGCCCTGGCGTGATACCTACCACCTCAGGCGGAGGGCCTCCCGCGTGCCCTCCATGGCGGGTTTCTCCCCGGAGCCGTGGCCTGGGCACTAGGAAGGCCGGGCCTCCCCGACTCCCGGGAGGAGGGGCTAGCCCAGTTGCGCCCTGGCCCCCAAACCCTCTGGTGCCATCTGCCTGTCTCGGCACTTCTGACTCCACACAGCCTTTCCTACATCTGGGCTGCCTGCCGTGGCAAAGTGCAGGCGTGGGGTGAGGCCATGGCTTTGTCTTTCCAGGAAAAAATGAGCCCCTGGCCGAAGCAGCAGGCCCAGGCAGAGCCTTGAGCTTGAAGCCCAGTAGGTCTGTGGCCCTCAGGGCCAGAGCAATGCTGTCAAGGCAGGGAAGCGGCCTGCAAGCTGAGTGGGAGTGGGGGAGGGGAGGGAGACAGCTGAAGCCGAGTCCAGAAGGGCGGCGATGGAAGAGCTGCAGCTGGGTCAGAGCCTGGAGGGAGGGCGGGGCCTTCACTGAGGACCCCCCCGCCCCCCGAGGCCAGCCCTAGGCCCCGGCGGTCGCGCATGCGCCCTTGGCCTGTGCGGTGTGTGGGGGCTTGAACCCAAGCCCGCAGGGCTCCCGGAGCGGCCAGAGAAAGAAGGGCCCATGGAGAGGTAGGCGAGGTGGGCAGGGGGCGCCACCTTACTCTCCTCAGCTCCCTGAGGGAGAGAGAGAGAGACAGAGACAGAGAGAGAGATCCCTGACCTCTGAGTCTCTGCCTCCACCGCTGGCTGGTGCCAACTCACGCGCCATCCCACTTCCAGCCATCACCCCCACGCCTGCCCCGGGGCCAGCCCCACCACAGAGAGGCCGGTTGGTTCCTGCTCACCTCTGTGCCGTCCCTTCCCGACCTGACCCCAGTGCAGGGGATAAGCTTCAGACAAGTCTTTCCATGTCCCTCTGCATGACAATAGACTTCCTCCCCTCTCCCATTCCACAGGCCCACCCACCCGGGACATCCACCTTTGTCATTAGCTCAGGAGAGGATGCAAGATGAGAATCTCTGCTATTGTGTGGGGAGACTCAGTTTCCCGGGTTTCCCCCATGGACACATGTTCTTCAGCTGGGTCTGATTTTCTCCAGACAAGCTGTCTTGGGAAGGATTTGGCCAGCCCTAAGAACCTGAAGGGAAAGGGCGGAGGGGGGTTCTCTCTCTGCCCCCGACAGCCCCGAGCTGGGTCGGTCCCTCAGACCTGGCCAGGGGCAGCCCATCCCCCGGCGCCCTTCCCCGGGGCATCCAAGGGCAGGCCCGGCGCCAGCCCCACCCCGCTCGCCACTGCCCGACCATCGTCCTCCCTCGGGGGGCCTGGGCAGGACAGGGACCCGGGTGTGGGAGGCCTCCAGATCTCAGGCCTGGCACACCGTTTACCAGGCTGCTTCCTCCTCTGACGGGGGCCCAGCACACGCCCCAGGAGACTTGGCAGCCGCCCCCAGGGCTCTATCCTCTGCAACTCGTCCCCTTGGAAGCAGCCTGGCCCAGGTGCCAGGTTCGGCTGGTCGGCCAGCCTCCTTTGGAGAAAGCAGGCAAGCCGAGCCAGGCTTGCAGTGGCCCTGGCGTGATACCTACCACCTCAGGCGGAGGGCCTCCCGCGTGCCCTCCATGGCGGGTTTCTCCCCGGAGCCGTGGCCTGGGCACTAGGAAGGCCGGGCCTCCCCGACTCCCGGGAGGAGGGGCTAGCCCAGTTGCGCCCTGGCCCCCAAACCCTCTGGTGCCATCTGCCTGTCTCGGCACTTCTGACTCCACACAGCCTTTCCTACATCTGGGCTGCCTGCCGTGGCAATGTGCAGGCGTGGGGTGAGGCCATGGCTTTGTCTTTCCAGGAAAAAATGAGCCCCTGGCCGAAGCAGCAGGCCCAGGCAGAGCCTTGAGCTTGAAGCCCAGTAGGTCTGTGGCCCTCAGGGCCAGAGCAATGCTGTCAAGGCAGGGAAGCGGCCTGCAAGCTGAGTGGGAGTGGGGGAGGGGAGGGAGACAGCTGAAGCCGAGTCCAGAAGGGCGGCGATGGAAGAGCTGCAGCTGGGTCAGAGCCTGGAGGGAGGGCGGGGCCTTCACTGAGGACCCCCCCGCCCCCCGAGGCCAGCCCTAGGCCCCGGCGGTCGCGCATGCGCCCTTGGCCTGTGCGGTGTGTGGGGGCTTGAACCCAAGCCCGCAGGGCTCCCGGAGCGGCCAGAGAAAGAAGGGCCCATGGAGAGGTAGGCGAGGTGGGCAGGGGGCGCCACCTTACTCTCCTCAGCTCCCTGAGGGAGAGAGAGAGAGACAGAGACAGAGAGAGAGATCCCTGACCTCTGAGTCTCTGCCTCCACCGCTGGCTGGTGCCAACTCACGCGCCATCCCACTTCCAGCCATCACCCCCACGCCTGCCCCGGGGCCAGCCCCACCACAGAGAGGCCGGTTGGTTCCTGCTCACCTCTGTGCCGTCCCTTCCCGACCTGACCCCAGTGCAGGGGATAAGCTTCAGACAAGTCTTTCCATGTCCCTCTGCATGACAATAGACTTCCTCCCCTCTCCCATTCCACAGGCCCACCCACCCGGGACATCCACCTTTGTCATTAGCTCAGGAGAGGATGCAAGATGAGAATCTCTGCTATTGTGTGGGGAGACTCAGTTTCCCGGGTTTCCCCCATGGACACATGTTCTTCAGCTGGGTCTGATTTTCTCCAGACAAGCTGTCTTGGGAAGGATTTGGCCAGCCCTAAGAACCTGAAGGGAAAGGGCGGAGGGGGGTTCTCTCTCTGCCCCCGACAGCCCCGAGCTGGGTCGGTCCCTCAGACCTGGCCAGGGGCAGCCCATCCCCCGGCGCCCTTCCCCGGGGCATCCAAGGGCAGGCCCGGCGCCAGCCCCACCCCGCTCGCCACTGCCCGACCATCGTCCTCCATCGGGGGGCCTGGGCAGGACAGGGACCCGGCTGTGGGAGGCCTCCAGATCTCAGGCCTGGCACACCGTTTACCAGGCTGCTTCCTCCTCTGACGGGGGGCCCAGCACACGCCCCAGGAGACTTGGCAGCCGCCCCCAGGGCTCTATCCTCTGGAACTCGTCCCCTTGGAAGGGGCCTGGCCCAGGTGCCAGGTTCGGCTGGTCGGCCAGCCTCCTTTGGAGAAAGCAGGCAAGCCGAGCCAGGCTTGCAGTGGCCCTGGCGTGACACCTGCCACCTCAGGCAGAGGGCCTCCCGCGTGCCCTCCATGGCGGGTTTCTCCCCGGAGCCGTGGCCTGGGCACTAGGAAGGCCGGGCCTCCCCGACTCCCGGGAGGAGGGGCTAGCCCAGTTGCGCGCTGGCCCCCAAACCCTCTGGTGCCATCTGCCTGTCTCGGCACTTCTGACTCCACAGAGCCTTTCCTACATCTGGGCTGCCTGCCGTGGCAAAGTGCAGGCGTGGGGTGAGGCCATGGCTTTGTCTTTCCAGGAAAAAATGAGCCCCTGGCCGAAGCAGCAGGCCCAGGCAGAGCCTTGAGCTTGAAGCCGAGTAGGTCTGTGGCCCTCAGGGCCAGAGCAATGCTGTCAAGGCAGGGAAGCGGCCTGCAAGCTGAGTGGGAGTGGGGGAGGGGAGGGAGACAGCTGAAGCCGAGTCCAGAAGGGCGGCGATGGAAGAGCTGCAGCTGGGTCAGAGCCTGGAGGGAGGGCGGGGCCTTCACTGAGGACCCCCCCGCCCCCCGAGGCCAGCCCTAGGCCCCGGCGGTCGCGCATGCGCCCTTGGCCTGTGCGGTGTGTGGGGGCTTGAACCCAAGCCCGCAGGGCTCCCGGAGCGGCCAGAGAAAGAAGGGCCCATGGAGAGGTAGGCGAGGTGGGCAGGGGGTGCCACCTTACTCTCCTCAGCTCCCTGAGGGAGAGAGAGAGAGACAGAGACAGAGAGAGAGATCCCTGACCTCTGAGTCTCTGCCTCCACCGCTGGCTGGTGCCAACTCACGCGCCATCCCACTTCCAGCCATCACCCCCACGCCTGCCCCGGGGCCAGCCCCACCACAGAGAGGCCGGTTGGTTCCTGCTCACCTCTGTGCCGTCCCTTCCCGACCTGACCCCAGTGCAGGGGATAAGCTTCAGACAAGTCTTTCCATGTCCCTCTGCATGACAATAGACTTCCTCCCCTCTCCCATTCCACAGGCCCACCCACCCGGGACATCCACCTTTGTCATTAGCTCAGGAGAGGATGCAAGATGAGAATCTCTGCTATTGTGTGGGGAGACTCAGTTTCCCGGGTTTCCCCCATGGACACATGTTCTTCAGCTGGGTCTGATTTTCTCCAGACAAGCTGTCTTGGGAAGGATTTGGCCAGCCCTAAGAACCTGAAGGGAAAGGGCGGAGGGGGGTTCTCTCTCTGCCCCCGACAGCCCCGAGCTGGGTCGGTCCCTCAGACCTGGCCAGGGGCAGCCCATCCCCCGGCGCCCTTCCCCGGGGCATCCAAGGGCAGGCTCGGCGCCAGCCCCACCACGCTCGCCACTGCCCGACCATCGTGCTCCCTCGGGGGGCCTGGGCAGGACAGGGACCCGGCTGTGGGAGGCCTCCAGATCTCAGGCCTGGCACACCGTTTACCAGGCTGCTTCCTCCTCTGACGGGGGCCCAGCACACGCCCCAGGAGACTTGGCAGCCGCCCCCAGGGCTCTATCCTCTGGAACTCGTCCCCTTGGAAGGGGCCTGGCCCAGGTGCCAGGTTCGGCTGGTCGGCCAGCCTCCTTTGGAGAAAGCAGGCAAGCCGAGCCAGGCTTGCAGTGGCCCTGGCGTGACACCTGCCACCTCAGGCAGAGGGCCTCCCGCGTGCCCTCCATGGCGGGTTTCTCCCCGGAGCCGTGGCCTGGGCACTAGGAAGGCCGGGCCTCCCCGACTCCCGGGAGGAGGGGCTAGCCCAGTTGCGCGCTGGCCCCCAAACCCTCTGGTGCCATCTGCCTGTCTCGGCACTTCTGACTCCACAGAGCCTTTCCTACATCTGGGCTGCCTGCCGTGGCAAAGTGCAGGCGTGGGGTGAGGCCATGGCTTTGTCTTTCCAGGAAAAAATGAGCCCCTGGCCGAAGCAGCAGGCCCAGGCAGAGCCTTGAGCTTGAAGCCCAGTAGGTCTGTGGCCCTCAGGGCCAGAGCAATGCTGTCAAGGCAGGGAAGCGGCCTGCAAGCTGAGTGGGAGTGGGGGAGGGGAGGGAGACAGCTGAAGCCGAGTCCAGAAGGGCGGCGATGGAAGAGCTGCAGCTGGGTCAGAGCCTGGAGGGAGGGCGGGGCCTTCACTGAGGACCCCCCCGCCCCCCGAGGCCAGCCCTAGGCCCCGGCGGTCGCGCATGCGCCCTTGGCCTGTGCGGTGTGTGGGGGCTTGAACCCAAGCCCGCAGGGCTCCCGGAGCGGCCAGAGAAAGAAGGGCCCATGGAGAGGTAGGCGAGGTGGGCAGGGGGCGCCACCTTACTCTCCTCAGCTCCCTGAGGGAGAGAGAGAGAGACAGAGACAGAGAGAGAGATCCCTGACCTCTGAGTCTCTGCCTCCACCGCTGGCTGGTGCCAACTCACGCGCCATCCCACTTCCAGCCATCACCCCCACGCCTGCCCCGGGGCCAGCCCCACCACAGAGAGGCCGGTTGGTTCCTGCTCACCTCTGTGCCGTCCCTTCCCGACCTGACCCCAGTGCAGGGGATAAGCTTCAGACAAGTCTTTCCATGTCCCTCTGCATGACAATAGACTTCCTCCCCTCTCCCATTCCACAGGCCCACCCACCCGGGACATCCACCTTTGTCATTAGCTCAGGAGAGGATGCAAGATGAGAATCTCTGCTATTGTGTGGGGAGACTCAGTTTCCCGGGTTTCCCCCATGGACACATGTTCTTCAGCTGGGTCTGATTTTCTCCAGACAAGCTGTCTTGGGAAGGATTTGGCCAGCCCTAAGAACCTGAAGGGAAAGGGCGGAGGGGGGTTCTCTCTCTGCCCCCGACAGCCCCGAGCTGGGTCGGTCCCTCAGACCTGGCCAGGGGCAGCCCATCCCCCGGCGCCCTTCCCCGGGGCATCCAAGGGCAGGCCCGGCGCCAGCCCCACCCCGCTCGCCACTGCCCGACCATCGTCCTCCCTCGGGGGGCCTGGGCAGGACAGGGACCCGGGTGTGGGAGGCCTCCAGATCTCAGGCCTGGCACACCGTTTACCAGGCTGCTTCCTCCTCTGACGGGGGCCCAGCACACGCCCCAGGAGACTTGGCAGCCGCCCCCAGGGCTCTAGCCTCTGGAACTCGTCCCCTTGGAAGGGGCCTGGCCCAGGTGCCAGGTTCGGCTGGTCGGCCAGCCTCCTTTGGAGAAAGCAGGCAAGCCGAGCCAGGCTTGCAGTGGCCCTGGCGTGACACCTGCCACCTCAGGCAGAGGGCCTCCCGCGTGCCCTCCATGGCTGGTTTCTCCCCGGAGCGTGGCCTGGGCACTAGGAAGGCCGGGCCTCCCCGACTCCCGGGAGGAGGGGCTAGCCCAGTTGCGCCCTGGCCCCCAAACCCTCTGGTGCCATCTGCCTGTCTCGGCACTTCTGACTCCACAGAGCCTTTCCTACATCTGGGCTGCCTGCCGTGGCAAAGTGCAGGCGTGGGGTGAGGCCATGGCTTTGTCTTTCCAGGAAAAAATGAGCCCCTGGCCGAAGCAGCAGGCCCAGGCAGAGCCTTGAGCTTGACGCCCAGTAGGTCTGTGGCCCTCAGGGCCAGAGCAATGCTTTCAAGGCAGGGAAGCAGCCTGCAAGCTGAGTGGGAGTGGGGGAGGGGAGGGAGACAGCTGAAGCCGAGTCCAGAAGGGCGGCGATGGAAGAGCTGCAGCTGGGTCAGAGCCTGGAGGGAGGGCGGGGCCTTCACTGAGGACCCCCCGCCCCCCGAGGCCAGCCCTAGGCCCCGGCGGTCGCGCATGCGCCCTTGGCCTGTGCGGTGTGTGGGGGCTTGAACCCAAGCCCGCAGGGCTCCCGGAGCGGCCAGAGAAAGAAGGGCCCATGGAGAGGTAGGCGAGGTGGGCAGGGGGCGCCACCTTACTCTCCTCAGCTCCCTGAGGGAGAGAGAGAGAGACAGAGACAGAGAGAGAGATCCCTGACCTCTGAGTCTCTGCCTCCACCGCTGGCTGGTGCCAACTCACGCGCCATCCCACTTCCAGCCATCACCCCCACGCCTGCCCCGGGGCCAGCCCCACCACAGAGAGGCCGGTTGGTTCCTGCTCACCTCTGTGCTGTCCCTTCCCGACCTGACCCCAGTGCAGGGGATAAGATTCAGACAAGTCTTTCCATGTCCCTCTGCATGACAATAGACTTCCTCCCCTCTCCCATTCCACAGGCCCACCCACCCGGGACATCCACCTTTGTCATTAGCTCAGGAGAGGATGCAAGATGAGAATCTCTGCTATTGTGTGGGGAGACTCAGTTTCCCGGGTTTCCCCCATGGACACATGTTCTTCAGCTGGGTCTGATTTTCTCCAGACAAGCTGTCTTGGGAAGGATTTGGCCAGCCCTAAGAACCTGAAGGGAAAGGGCGGAGGGGGGTTCTCTCTCTGCCCCCGACAGCCCCGAGCTGGGTCGGTCCCTCAGACCTGGCCAGGGGCAGCCCATCCCCCGGCGCCCTTCCCCGGGGCATCCAAGGGCAGGCTCGGCGCCAGCCCCACCCCGCTCGCCACTGCCCGACCATCGCCACTGCCCGACCATCGTCCTCCCTCGGGGGGCCTGGGCAGGACAGGGACCCGGCTGTGGGAGGCCTCCAGATCTCAGGCCTGGCACACCGTTTACCAGGCTGCTTCCTCATCTGACGGGGGCCCAGCACACGCCCCAGGAGACTTGGCAGCCGCCCCCAGGGCTCTAGCCTCTGGAACTCGTCCCCTTGGAAGGGGCCTGGCCCAGGTGCCAGGTTCGGCTGGTCGGCCAGCCTCCTTTGGAGAAAGCAGGCAAGCCGAGCCAGGCTTGCAGTGGCCCTGGCGTGACACCTGCCACCTCAGGCAGAGGGCCTCCCGCGTGCCCTCCATGGCGGGTTTCTCCCCGGAGCCGTGGCCTGGGCACTAGGAAGGCCGGGCCTCCCCGACTCCCGGGAGGAGGGGCTAGCCCAGTTGCGCCCTGGCCCCCAAACCCTCTGGTGCCATCTGCCTGTCTCGGCACTTCTGACTCCACACAGCCTTTCCTACATCTGGGCTGCCTGCCGTGGCAAAGTGCAGGCGTGGGGTGAGGCCATGGCTTTGTCTTTCCAGGAAAAAATGAGCCCCTGGCCGAAGCAGCAGGCCCAGGCAGAGTCTTGAGCTTGAAGCCCAGTAGGTCTGTGGCCCTCAGGGCCAGAGCCATGCTTTCAAGGCAGGGAAGCGGCCTGCAAGCTGAGTGGGAGTGGGGGAGGGGAGGGAGACAGCTGAAGCCGAGTCCAGAAGGGCGGCGATGGAAGAGCTGCAGCTGGGTCAGAGCCTGGAGGGAGGGCGGGGCCTTCACTGAGGACCCCCCCACCCCCCCCAGGCCAGCCCTAGGCCCCGGCGGTCGCGCATGCGCCCTTGGCCTGTGCGGTGTGTGGGGGCTTGAACCCAAGCCCGCAGGGCTCCCGGAGCGGCCAGAGAAAGAAGGGCCCATGGAGAGGTAGGCGAGGTGGGCAGGGGGCGCCACCTTACTCTCTTCAGCTCCCGGAGGGAGAGAGACAGAGACAGAGACAGAGAGAGAGATCCCTGACCTCTGAGTCTCTGCCTCCACCGCTGGCTGGTGCCAAATCACGCGCCATCCCACTTCCAGCCATCACCCCCATGCCTGCCCCGGGGCCAGCCCCACCACAGAGAGGCCGGTTGGTTCCTGCTCACCTCTGTGCCGTCCCTTCCCGACCTGACCCCAGTGCAGGGGATAAGCTTCAGACAAGTCTTTCCATGTCCCTCTGCATGACAATAGACTTCCTCCCCTCTCCCATTCCACAGGCCCACCCACCCGGGACATCCACCTTTGTCATTAGCTCAGGAGAGGATGCAAGATGAGAATCTCTGCTATTGTGTGGGGAGACTCAGTTTCCCGGGTTTCCCCCATGGACACATGTTCTTCAGCTGGGTCTGATTTTCTCCAGACAAGCTGTCTTGGGAAGGATTTGGCCAGCCCTAAGAACCTGAAGGGAAAGGGCGGAGGGGGGTTCTCTCTCTGCCCCCGACAGCCCCGAGCTGGGTCGGTCCCTCAGACCTGGCCAGGGGCAGCCCATCCCCCGGCGCCCTTCCCCGGGGCATCCAAGGGCAGGCCCGGCGCCAGCCCCACCCCGCTCGCCACTGCCCGACCATCGTCCTCCCTCGGGGGGCCTGGGCAGGACAGGGACCCGGGTGTGGGAGGCCTCCAGATCTCAGGCCTGGCACACCGTTTACCAGGCTGCTTCCTCCTCTGACGGGGGCCCAGCACACGCCCCAGGAGACTTGGCAGCCGCCCCCAGGGCTCTATCCTCTGGAACTCGTCCCCTTGGAAGGGGCCTGGCCCAGGTGCCAGGTTCGGCTGGTCGGCCAGCCTCCTTTGGAGAAAGCAGGCAAGCCGAGCCAGGCTTGCAGTGGCCCTGGCGTGACACCTGCCACCTCAGGCAGAGGGCCTCCCGCGTGCCCTCCATGGCGGGTTTCTCCCCGGAGCCGTGGCCTGGGCACTAGGAAGGCCGGGCCTCCCCGACTCCCGGGAGGAGGGGCTAGCCCAGTTGCGCCCTGGCCCCCAAACCCTCTGGTGCCATCTGCCTGTCTCGGCACTTCTGACTCCACAGAGCCTTTCCTACATCTGGGCTGCCTGCCGTGGCAAAGTGCAGGCGTGGGGTGAGGCCATGGCTTTGTCTTTCCAGGAAAAAATGAGCCCCTGGCCGAAGCAGCAGGCCCAGGCAGAGCCTTGAGCTTGAAGCCCAGTAGGTCTGTGGCCCTCAGGGCCAGAGCAATGCTGTCAAGGCAGGGAAGCGGCCTGCAAGCTGAGTGGGAGTGGGGGAGGGGAGGGAGACAGCTGAAGCCGAGTCCAGAAGGGCGGCGATGGAAGAGCTGCAGCTGGGTCAGAGCCTGGAGGGAGGGCGGGGCCTTCACTGAGGACCCCCCCGCCCCCCGAGGCCAGCCCTAGGCCCCGGCGGTCGCGCATGCGCCCTTGGCCTGTGCGGTGTGTGGGGGCTTGAACCCAAGCCCGCAGGGCTCCCGGAGCGGCCAGAGAAAGAAGGGCCCATGGAGAGGTAGGCGAGGTGGGCAGGGGGCGCCACCTTACTCTCCTCAGCTCCCTGAGGGAGAGAGAGAGAGACAGAGACAGAGAGAGAGATCCCTGACCTCTGAGTCTCTGCCTCCACCGCTGGCTGGTGCCAACTCACGCGCCATCCCACTTCCAGCCATCACCCCCACGCCTGCCCCGGGGCCAGCCCCACCACAGAGAGGCCGGTTGGTTCCTGCTCACCTCTGTGCCGTCCCTTCCCGACCTGACCCCAGTGCAGGGGATAAGCTTCAGACAAGTCTTTCCATGTCCCTCTGCATGACAATAGACTTCCTCCCCTCTCCCATTCCACAGGCCCACCCACCCGGGACATCCACCTTTGTCATTAGCTCAGGAGAGGATGCAAGATGAGAATCTCTGCTATTGTGTGGGGAGACTCAGTTTCCCGGGTTTCCCCCATGGACACATGTTCTTCAGCTGGGTCTGATTTTCTCCAGACAAGCTGTCTTGGGAAGGATTTGGCCAGCCCTAAGAACCTGAAGGGAAAGGGCGGAGGGGGGTTCTCTCTCTGCCCCCGACAGCCCCGAGCTGGGTCGGTCCCTCAGACCTGGCCAGGGGCAGCCCATCCCCCGGCGCCCTTCCCCGGGGCATCCAAGGGCAGGCTCGGCGCCAGCCCCACCCCGCTCGCCACTGCCCGACCATCGCCACTGCCCGACCATCGTCCTCCCTCGGGGGGCCTGGGCAGGACAGGGACCCGGCTGTGGGAGGCCTCCAGATCTCAGGCCTGGCACACCGTTTACCAGGCTGCTTCCTCCTCTGACGGGGGCCCAGCACACGCCCCAGGAGACTTGGCAGCCGCCCCCAGGGCTCTAGCCTCTGGAACTCGTCCCCTTGGAAGGGGCCTGGCCCAGGTGCCAGGTTCGGCTGGTCGGCCAGCCTCCTTTGGAGAAAGCAGGCAAGCCGAGCCAGGCTTGCAGTGGCCCTGGCGTGACACCTGCCACCTCAGGCAGAGGGCCTCCCGCGTGCCCTCCATGGCGGGTTTCTCCCCGGAGCCGTGGCCTGGGCACTAGGAAGGCCGGGCCTCCCCGACTCCCGGGAGGAGGGGCTAGCCCAGTTGCGCCCTGGCCCCCAAACCCTCTGGTGCCATCTGCCTGTCTCGGCACTTCTGACTCCACACAGCCTTTCCTACATCTGGGCTGCCTGCCGTGGCAAAGTGCAGGCGTGGGGTGAGGCCATGGCTTTGTCTTTCCAGGAAAAAATGAGCCCCTGGCCGAAGCAGCAGGCCCAGGCAGAGTCTTGAGCTTGAAGCCCAGTAGGTCTGTGGCCCTCAGGGCCAGAGCCATGCTTTCAAGGCAGGGAAGCGGCCTGCAAGCTGAGTGGGAGTGGGGGAGGGGAGGGAGACAGCTGAAGCCGAGTCCAGAAGGGCGGCGATGGAAGAGCTGCAGCTGGGTCAGAGCCTGGAGGGAGGGCGGGGCCTTCACTGAGGACCCCCCCACCCCCCCCAGGCCAGCCCTAGGCCCCGGCGGTCGCGCATGCGCCCTTGGCCTGTGCGGTGTGTGGGGGTTTGAACCCAAGCCCGCAGGGCTCCCGGAGCGGCCAGAGAAAGAAGGGCCCATGGAGAGGTAGGCGAGGTGGGCAGGGGGCGCCACCTTACTCTCTTCAGCTCCCGGAGGGAGAGAGACAGAGACAGAGACAGAGAGAGAGATCCCTGACCTCTGAGTCTCTGCCTCCACCGCTGGCTGGTGCCAAATCACGCGCCATCCCACTTCCAGCCATCACCCCCATGCCTGCCCCGGGGCCAGCCCCACCACAGAGAGGCCGGTTGGTTCCTGCTCACCTCTGTGCCGTCCCTTCCCGACCTGACCCCAGTGCAGGGGATAAGCTTCAGACAAGTCTTTCCATGTCCCTCTGCATGACAATAGACTTCCTCCCCTCTCCCATTCCACAGGCCCACCCACCCGGGACATCCACCTTTGTCATTAGCTCAGGAGAGGATGCAAGATGAGAATCTCTGCTATTGTGTGGGGAGACTCAGTTTCCCGGGTTTCCCCCATGGACACATGTTCTTCAGCTGGGTCTGATTTTCTCCAGACAAGCTGTCTTGGGAAGGATTTGGCCAGCCCTAAGAACCTGAAGGGAAAGGGCGGAGGGGGGTTCTCTCTCTGCCCCCGACAGCCCCGAGCTGGGTCGGTCCCTCAGACCTGGCCAGGGGCAGCCCATCCCCCGGCGCCCTTCCCCGGGGCATCCAAGGGCAGGCCCGGCGCCAGCCCCACCCCGCTCGCCACTGCCCGACCATCGTCCTCCCTCGGGGGGCCTGGGCAGGACAGGGACCCGGGTGTGGGAGGCCTCCAGATCTCAGGCCTGGCACACCGTTTACCAGGCTGCTTCCTCCTCTGACGGGGGCCCAGCACACGCCCCAGGAGACTTGGCAGCCGCCCCCAGGGCTCTATCCTCTGGAACTCGTCCCCTTGGAAGGGGCCTGGCCCAGGTGCCAGGTTCGGCTGGTCGGCCAGCCTCCTTTGGAGAAAGCAGGCAAGCCGAGCCAGGCTTGCAGTGGCCCTGGCGTGACACCTGCCACCTCAGGCAGAGGGCCTCCCGCGTGCCCTCCATGGCGGGTTTCTCCCCGGAGCCGTGGCCTGGGCACTAGGAAGGCCGGGCCTCCCCGACTCCCGGGAGGAGGGGCTAGCCCAGTTGCGCCCTGGCCCCCAAACCCTCTGGTGCCATCTGCCTGTCTCGGCACTTCTGACTCCACAGAGCCTTTCCTACATCTGGGCTGCCTGCCGTGGCAAAGTGCAGGCGTGGGGTGAGGCCATGGCTTTGTCTTTCCAGGAAAAAATGAGCCCCTGGCCGAAGCAGCAGGCCCAGGCAGAGCCTTGAGCTTGAAGCCCAGTAGGTCTGTGGCCCTCAGGGCCAGAGCAATGCTGTCAAGGCAGGGAAGCGGCCTGCAAGCTGAGTGGGAGTGGGGGAGGGGAGGGAGACAGCTGAAGCCGAGTCCAGAAGGGCGGCGATGGAAGAGCTGCAGCTGGGTCAGAGCCTGGAGGGAGGGCGGGGCCTTCACTGAGGACCCCCCCGCCCCCCGAGGCCAGCCCTAGGCCCCGGCGGTCGCGCATGCGCCCTTGGCCTGTGCGGTGTGTGGGGGCTTGAACCCAAGCCCGCAGGGCTCCCGGAGCGGCCAGAGAAAGAAGGGCCCATGGAGAGGTAGGCGAGGTGGGCAGGGGGCGCCACCTTACTCTCCTCAGCTCCCTGAGGGAGAGAGAGAGAGACAGAGACAGAGAGAGAGATCCCTGACCTCTGAGTCTCTGCCTCCACCGCTGGCTGGTGCCAACTCACGCGCCATCCCACTTCCAGCCATCACCCCCACGCCTGCCCCGGGGCCAGCCCCACCACAGAGAGGCCGGTTGGTTCCTGCTCACCTCTGTGCCGTCCCTTCCCGACCTGACCCCAGTGCAGGGGATAAGCTTCAGACAAGTCTTTCCATGTCCCTCTGCATGACAATAGACTTCCTCCCCTCTCCCATTCCACAGGCCCACCCACCCGGGACATCCACCTTTGTCATTAGCTCAGGAGAGGATGCAAGATGAGAATCTCTGCTATTGTGTGGGGAGACTCAGTTTCCCGGGTTTCCCCCATGGACACATGTTCTTCAGCTGGGTCTGATTTTCTCCAGACAAGCTGTCTTGGGAAGGATTTGGCCAGCCCTAAGAACCTGAAGGGAAAGGGCGGAGGGGGGTTCTCTCTCTGCCCCCGACAGCCCCGAGCTGGGTCGGTCCCTCAGACCTGGCCAGGGGCAGCCCATCCCCCGGCGCCCTTCCCCGGGGCATCCAAGGGCAGGCCCGGCGCCAGCCCCACCCCGCTCGCCACTGCCCGACCATCGTCCTCCCTCGGGGGGCCTGGGCAGGACAGGGACCCGGGTGTGGGAGGCCTCCAGATCTCAGGCCTGGCACACCGTTTACCAGGCTGCTTCCTCCTCTGACGGGGGCCCAGCACACGCCCCAGGAGACTTGGCAGCCGCCCCCAGGGCTCTAGCCTCTGGAACTCGTCCCCTTGGAAGGGGCCTGGCCCAGGTGCCAGGTTCGGCTGGTCGGCCAGCCTCCTTTGGAGAAAGCAGGCAAGCCGAGCCAGGCTTGCAGTGGCCCTGGCGTGACACCTGCCACCTCAGGCAGAGGGCCTCCCGCGTGCCCTCCATGGCTGGTTTCTCCCCGGAGCGTGGCCTGGGCACTAGGAAGGCCGGGCCTCCCCGACTCCCGGGAGGAGGGGCTAGCCCAGTTGCGCCCTGGCCCCCAAACCCTCTGGTGCCATCTGCCTGTCTCGGCACTTCTGACTCCACAGAGCCTTTCCTACATCTGGGCTGCCTGCCGTGGCAAAGTGCAGGCGTGGGGTGAGGCCATGGCTTTGTCTTTCCAGGAAAAAATGAGCCCCTGGCCGAAGCAGCAGGCCCAGGCAGAGCCTTGAGCTTGACGCCCAGTAGGTCTGTGGCCCTCAGGGCCAGAGCAATGCTTTCAAGGCAGGGAAGCAGCCTGCAAGCTGAGTGGGAGTGGGGGAGGGGAGGGAGACAGCTGAAGCCGAGTCCAGAAGGGCGGCGATGGAAGAGCTGCAGCTGGGTCAGAGCCTGGAGGGAGGGCGGGGCCTTCACTGAGGACCCCCCGCCCCCCGAGGCCAGCCCTAGGCCCCGGCGGTCGCGCATGCGCCCTTGGCCTGTGCGGTGTGTGGGGGCTTGAACCCAAGCCCGCAGGGCTCCCGGAGCGGCCAGAGAAAGAAGGGCCCATGGAGAGGTAGGCGAGGTGGGCAGGGGGCGCCACCTTACTCTCCTCAGCTCCCTGAGGGAGAGAGAGAGAGACAGAGACAGAGAGAGAGATCCCTGACCTCTGAGTCTCTGCCTCCACCGCTGGCTGGTGCCAACTCACGCGCCATCCCACTTCCAGCCATCACCCCCACGCCTGCCCCGGGGCCAGCCCCACCACAGAGAGGCCGGTTGGTTCCTGCTCACCTCTGTGCTGTCCCTTCCCGACCTGACCCCAGTGCAGGGGATAAGATTCAGACAAGTCTTTCCATGTCCCTCTGCATGACAATAGACTTCCTCCCCTCTCCCATTCCACAGGCCCACCCACCCGGGACATCCACCTTTGTCATTAGCTCAGGAGAGGATGCAAGATGAGAATCTCTGCTATTGTGTGGGGAGACTCAGTTTCCCGGGTTTCCCCCATGGACACATGTTCTTCAGCTGGGTCTGATTTTCTCCAGACAAGCTGTCTTGGGAAGGATTTGGCCAGCCCTAAGAACCTGAAGGGAAAGGGCGGAGGGGGGTTCTCTCTCTGCCCCCGACAGCCCCGAGCTGGGTCGGTCCCTCAGACCTGGCCAGGGGCAGCCCATCCCCCGGCGCCCTTCCCCGGGGCATCCAAGGGCAGGCTCGGCGCCAGCCCCACCCCGCTCGCCACTGCCCGACCATCGCCACTGCCCGACCATCGTCCTCCCTCGGGGGGCCTGGGCAGGACAGGGACCCGGCTGTGGGAGGCCTCCAGATCTCAGGCCTGGCACACCGTTTACCAGGCTGCTTCCTCCTCTGACGGGGGCCCAGCACACGCCCCAGGAGACTTGGCAGCCGCCCCCAGGGCTCTAGCCTCTGGAACTCGTCCCCTTGGAAGGGGCCTGGCCCAGGTGCCAGGTTCGGCTGGTCGGCCAGCCTCCTTTGGAGAAAGCAGGCAAGCCGAGCCAGGCTTGCAGTGGCCCTGGCGTGACACCTGCCACCTCAGGCAGAGGGCCTCCCGCGTGCCCTCCATGGCGGGTTTCTCCCCGGAGCCGTGGCCTGGGCACTAGGAAGGCCGGGCCTCCCCGACTCCCGGGAGGAGGGGCTAGCCCAGTTGCGCCCTGGCCCCCAAACCCTCTGGTGCCATCTGCCTGTCTCGGCACTTCTGACTCCACACAGCCTTTCCTACATCTGGGCTGCCTGCCGTGGCAAAGTGCAGGCGTGGGGTGAGGCCATGGCTTTGTCTTTCCAGGAAAAAATGAGCCCCTGGCCGAAGCAGCAGGCCCAGGCAGAGTCTTGAGCTTGAAGCCCAGTAGGTCTGTGGCCCTCAGGGCCAGAGCCATGCTTTCAAGGCAGGGAAGCGGCCTGCAAGCTGAGTGGGAGTGGGGGAGGGGAGGGAGACAGCTGAAGCCGAGTCCAGAAGGGCGGCGATGGAAGAGCTGCAGCTGGGTCAGAGCCTGGAGGGAGGGCGGGGCCTTCACTGAGGACCCCCCCACCCCCCCCAGGCCAGCCCTAGGCCCCGGCGGTCGCGCATGCGCCCTTGGCCTGTGCGGTGTGTGGGGGCTTGAACCCAAGCCCGCAGGGCTCCCGGAGCGGCCAGAGAAAGAAGGGCCCATGGAGAGGTAGGCGAGGTGGGCAGGGGGCGCCACCTTACTCTCTTCAGCTCCCGGAGGGAGAGAGACAGAGACAGAGACAGAGAGAGAGATCCCTGACCTCTGAGTCTCTGCCTCCACCGCTGGCTGGTGCCAAATCACGCGCCATCCCACTTCCAGCCATCACCCCCATGCCTGCCCCGGGGCCAGCCCCACCACAGAGAGGCCGGTTGGTTCCTGCTCACCTCTGTGCCGTCCCTTCCCGACCTGACCCCAGTGCAGGGGATAAGCTTCAGACAAGTCTTTCCATGTCCCTCTGCATGACAATAGACTTCCTCCCCTCTCCCATTCCACAGGCCCACCCACCCGGGACATCCACCTTTGTCATTAGCTCAGGAGAGGATGCAAGATGAGAATCTCTGCTATTGTGTGGGGAGACTCAGTTTCCCGGGTTTCCCCCATGGACACATGTTCTTCAGCTGGGTCTGATTTTCTCCAGACAAGCTGTCTTGGGAAGGATTTGGCCAGCCCTAAGAACCTGAAGGGAAAGGGCGGAGGGGGGTTCTCTCTCTGCCCCCGACAGCCCCGAGCTGGGTCGGTCCCTCAGACCTGGCCAGGGGCAGCCCATCCCCCGGCGCCCTTCCCCGGGGCATCCAAGGGCAGGCCCGGCGCCAGCCCCACCCCGCTCGCCACTGCCCGACCATCGTCCTCCCTCGGGGGGCCTGGGCAGGACAGGGACCCGGGTGTGGGAGGCCTCCAGATCTCAGGCCTGGCACACCGTTTACCAGGCTGCTTCCTCCTCTGACGGGGGCCCAGCACACGCCCCAGGAGACTTGGCAGCCGCCCCCAGGGCTCTATCCTCTGGAACTCGTCCCCTTGGAAGGGGCCTGGCCCAGGTGCCAGGTTCGGCTGGTCGGCCAGCCTCCTTTGGAGAAAGCAGGCAAGCCGAGCCAGGCTTGCAGTGGCCCTGGCGTGACACCTGCCACCTCAGGCAGAGGGCCTCCCGCGTGCCCTCCATGGCGGGTTTCTCCCCGGAGCCGTGGCCTGGGCACTAGGAAGGCCGGGCCTCCCCGACTCCCGGGAGGAGGGGCTAGCCCAGTTGCGCCCTGGCCCCCAAACCCTCTGGTGCCATCTGCCTGTCTCGGCACTTCTGACTCCACAGAGCCTTTCCTACATCTGGGCTGCCTGCCGTGGCAAAGTGCAGGCGTGGGGTGAGGCCATGGCTTTGTCTTTCCAGGAAAAAATGAGCCCCTGGCCGAAGCAGCAGGCCCAGGCAGAGCCTTGAGCTTGAAGCCCAGTAGGTCTGTGGCCCTCAGGGCCAGAGCAATGCTGTCAAGGCAGGGAAGCGGCCTGCAAGCTGAGTGGGAGTGGGGGAGGGGAGGGAGACAGCTGAAGCCAAGTCCAGAAGGGCGGCGATGGAAGAGCTGCAGCTGGGTCAGAGCCTGGAGGGAGGGCGGGGCCTTCACTGAGGACCCCCCCGCCCCCCGAGGCCAGCCCTAGGCCCCGGCGGTCGCGCATGCGCCCTTGGCCTGTGCGGTGTGTGGGGGCTTGAACCCAAGCCCGCAGGGCTCCCGGAGCGGCCAGAGAAAGAAGGGCCCATGGAGAGGTAGGCGAGGTGGGCAGGGGGCGCCACCTTACTCTCCTCAGCTCCCTGAGGGAGAGAGAGAGAGACAGAGACAGAGAGAGAGATCCCTGACCTCTGAGTCTCTGCCTCCACCGCTGGCTGGTGCCAACTCACGCGCCATCCCACTTCCAGCCATCACCCCCACGCCTGCCCCGGGGCCAGCCCCACCACAGAGAGGCCGGTTGGTTCCTGCTCACCTCTGTGCCGTCCCTTCCCGACCTGACCCCAGTGCAGGGGATAAGCTTCAGACAAGTCTTTCCATGTCCCTCTGCATGACAATAGACTTCCTCCCCTCTCCCATTCCACAGGCCCACCCACCCGGGACATCCACCTTTGTCATTAGCTCAGGAGAGGATGCAAGATGAGAATCTCTGCTATTGTGTGGGGAGACTCAGTTTCCCGGGTTTCCCCCATGGACACATGTTCTTCAGCTGGGTCTGATTTTCTCCAGACAAGCTGTCTTGGGAAGGATTTGGCCAGCCCTAAGAACCTGAAGGGAAAGGGCGGAGGGGGGTTCTCTCTCTGCCCCCGACAGCCCCGAGCTGGGTCGGTCCCTCAGACCTGGCCAGGGGCAGCCCATCCCCCGGCGCCCTTCCCCGGGGCATCCAAGGGCAGGCCCGGCGCCAGCCCCACCCCGCTCGCCACTGCCCGACCATCGTCCTCCCTCGGGGGGCCTGGGCAGGACAGGGACCCGGGTGTGGGAGGCCTCCAGATCTCAGGCCTGGCACACCCGTTTACCAGGCTGCTTCCTCCTCTGACGGGGGCCCAGCACACGCCCCAGGAGACTTGGCAGCCGCCCCCAGGGCTCTAGCCTCTGGAACTCGTCCCCTTGGAAGGGGCCTGGCC
The DNA here is from genome assembly GCF_020826845.1 of Diceros bicornis minor. NCBI lineage: Eukaryota > Metazoa > Chordata > Mammalia > Perissodactyla > Rhinocerotidae > Diceros > Diceros bicornis. The sequence continues at coordinate 17,019 of NW_026691123.1, read as the reverse complement.
CAGGTGCCAGGTTCGGCTGGTCGGCCAGCCTCCTTTGGAGAAAGCAGGCAAGCCGAGCCAGGCTTGCAGTGGCCCTGGCGTGACACCTGCCACCTCAGGCAGAGGGCCTCCCGCGTGCCCTCCATGGCTGGTTTCTCCCCGGAGCGTGGCCTGGGCACTAGGAAGGCCGGGCCTCCCCGACTCCCGGGAGGAGGGGCTAGCCCAGTTGCGCCCTGGCCCCCAAACCCTCTGGTGCCATCTGCCTGTCTCGGCACTTCTGACTCCACAGAGCCTTTCCTACATCTGGGCTGCCTGCCGTGGCAAAGTGCAGGCGTGGGGTGAGGCCATGGCTTTGTCTTTCCAGGAAAAAATGAGCCCCTGGCCGAAGCAGCAGGCCCAGGCAGAGCCTTGAGCTTGACGCCCAGTAGGTCTGTGGCCCTCAGGGCCAGAGCAATGCTTTCAAGGCAGGGAAGCAGCCTGCAAGCTGAGTGGGAGTGGGGGAGGGGAGGGAGACAGCTGAAGCCGAGTCCAGAAGGGCGGCGATGGAAGAGCTGCAGCTGGGTCAGAGCCTGGAGGGAGGGCGGGGCCTTCACTGAGGACCCCCCGCCCCCCGAGGCCAGCCCTAGGCCCCGGCGGTCGCGCATGCGCCCTTGGCCTGTGCGGTGTGTGGGGGCTTGAACCCAAGCCCGCAGGGCTCCCGGAGCGGCCAGAGAAAGAAGGGCCCATGGAGAGGTAGGCGAGGTGGGCAGGGGGCGCCACCTTACTCTCCTCAGCTCCCTGAGGGAGAGAGAGAGAGACAGAGACAGAGAGAGAGATCCCTGACCTCTGAGTCTCTGCCTCCACCGCTGGCTGGTGCCAACTCACGCGCCATCCCACTTCCAGCCATCACCCCCACGCCTGCCCCGGGGCCTGCCCCACCACAGAGAGGCCGGTTGGTTCCTGCTCACCTCTGTGCCGTCCCTTCCCGACCTGACCCCAGTGCAGGGGATAAGCTTCAGACAAGTCTTTCCATGTCCCTCTGCATGACAATAGACTTCCTCCCCTCTCCCATTCCACAGGCCCACCCACCCGGGACATCCACCTTTGTCATTAGCTCAGGAGAGGATGCAAGATGAGAATCTCTGCTATTGTGTGGGGAGACTCAGTTTCCCGGGTTTCCCCCATGGACACATGTTCTTCAGCTGGGTCTGATTTTCTCCAGACAAGCTGTCTTGGGAAGGATTTGGCCAGCCCTAAGAACCTGAAGGGAAAGGGCGGAGGGGGGTTCTCTCTCTGCCCCCGACAGCCCCGAGCTGGGTCGGTCCCTCAGACCTGGCCAGGGGCAGCCCATCCCCCGGCGCCCTTCCCCGGGGCATCCAAGGGCAGGCCCGGCGCCAGCCCCACCCCGCTCGCCACTGCCCGACCATCGTCCTCCCTCGGGGGGCCTGGGCAGGACAGGGACCCGGGTGTGGGAGGCCTCCAGATCTCAGGCCTGGCACACCGTTTACCAGGCTGCTTCCTCCTCTGACGGGGGCCCAGCACACGCCCCAGGAGACTTGGCAGCCGCCCCCAGGGCTCTATCCTCTGGAACTCGTCCCCTTGGAAGGGGCCTGGCCCAGGTGCCAGGTTCGGCTGGTCGGCCAGCCTCCTTTGGAGAAAGCAGGCAAGCCGAGCCAGGCTTGCAGTGGCCCTGGCGTGACACCTGCCACCTCAGGCAGAGGGCCTCCCGCGTGCCCTCCATGGCGGGTTTCTCCCCGGAGCCGTGGCCTGGGCACTAGGAAGGCCGGGCCTCCCCGACTCCCGGGAGGAGGGGCTAGCCCAGTTGCGCCCTGGCCCCCAAACCCTCTGGTGCCATCTGCCTGTCTCGGCACTTCTGACTCCACAGAGCCTTTCCTACATCTGGGCTGCCTGCCGTGGCAAAGTGCAGGCGTGGGGTGAGGCCATGGCTTTGTCTTTCCAGGAAAAAATGAGCCCCTGGCCGAAGCAGCAGGCCCAGGCAGAGCCTTGAGCTTGACGCCCAGTATGTCTGTGGCCCTCAGGGCCAGAGCAATGCTGTCAAGGCAGGGAAGCGGCCTGCAAGCTGAGTGGGAGTGGGGGAGGGGAGGGAGACAGCTGAAGCCGAGTCCAGAAGGGCGGCGATGGAAGAGCTGCAGCTGGGTCAGAGCCTGGAGGGAGGGCGGGGCCTTCACTGAGGACCCCCCCGCCCCCCGAGGCCAGCCCTAGGCCCCGGCGGTCGCGCATGCGCCCTTGGCCTGTGCGGTGTGTGGGGGCTTGAACCCAAGCCCGCAGGGCTCCCGGAGCGGCCAGAGAAAGAAGGGCCCATGGAGAGGTAGGCGAGGTGGGCAGGGGGCGCCACCTTACTCTCCTCAGCTCCCTGAGGGAGAGAGAGAGAGACAGAGACAGAGAGAGAGATCCCTGACCTCTGAGTCTCTGCCTCCACCGCTGGCTGGTGCCAACTCACGCGCCATCCCACTTCCAGCCATCACCCCCACGCCTGCCCCGGGGCCAGCCCCACCACAGAGAGGCCGGTTGGTTCCTGCTCACCTCTGTGCCGTCCCTTCCCGACCTGACCCCAGTGCAGGGGATAAGCTTCAGACAAGTCTTTCCATGTCCCTCTGCATGACAATAGACTTCCTCCCCTCTCCCATTCCACAGGCCCACCCACCCGGGACATCCACCTTTGTCATTAGCTCAGGAGAGGATGCAAGATGAGAATCTCTGCTATTGTGTGGGGAGACTCAGTTTCCCGGGTTTCCCCCATGGACACATGTTCTTCAGCTGGGTCTGATTTTCTCCAGACAAGCTGTCTTGGGAAGGATTTGGCCAGCCCTAAGAACCTGTAGGGAAAGGGCGGAGGGGGGTTCTCTCTCTGCCCCCGACAGCCCCGAGCTGGGTCGGTCCCTCAGACCTGGCCAGGGGCAGCCCATCCCCCGGCGCCCTTCCCCGGGGCATCCAAGGGCAGGCCCGGCGCCAGCCCCACCCCGCTCGCCACTGCCCGACCATCGTCCTCCCTCGGGGGGCCTGGGCAGGACAGGGACCCGGGTGTGGGAGGCCTCCAGATCTCAGGCCTGGCACACCGTTTACCAGGCTGCTTCCTCCTCTGACGGGGGCCCAGCACACGCCCCAGGAGACTTGGCAGCCGCCCCCAGGGCTCTATCCTCTGCAACTCGTCCCCTTGGAAGCAGCCTGGCCCAGGTGCCAGGTTCGGCTGGTCGGCCAGCCTCCTTTGGAGAAAGCAGGCAAGCCGAGCCAGGCTTGCAGTGGCCCTGGCGTGATACCTACCACCTCAGGCGGAGGGCCTCCCGCGTGCCCTCCATGGCGGGTTTCTCCCCGGAGCCGTGGCCTGGGCACTAGGAAGGCCGGGCCTCCCCGACTCCCGGGAGGAGGGGCTAGCCCAGTTGCGCCCTGGCCCCCAAACCCTCTGGTGCCATCTGCCTGTCTCGGCACTTCTGACTCCACAGAGCCTTTCCTACATCTGGGCTGCCTGCCGTGGCAAAGTGCAGGCGTGGGGTGAGGCCATGGCTTTGTCTTTCCAGGAAAAAATGAGCCCCTGGCCGAAGCAGCAGGCCCAGGCAGAGCCTTGAGCTTGAAGCCCAGTAGGTCTGTGGCCCTCAGGGCCAGAGCAATGCTGTCAAGGCAGGGAAGCGGCCTGCAAGCTGAGTGGGAGTGGGGGAGGGGAGGGAGACAGCTGAAGCCGAGTCCAGAAGGGCGGCGATGGAAGAGCTGCAGCTGGGTCAGAGCCTGGAGGGAGGGCGGGGCCTTCACTGAGGACCCCCCCGCCCCCCGAGGCCAGCCCTAGGCCCCGGCGGTCACGCATGCGCCCTTGGCCTGTGCGGTGTGTGGGGGCTTGAACCCAAGCCCGCAGGGCTCCCGGAGCGGCCAGAGAAAGAAGGGCCCATGGAGAGGTAGGCGAGGTGGGCAGGGGGCGCCACCTTACTCTCCTCAGCTCCCTGAGGGAGAGAGAGAGAGACAGAGACAGAGAGAGAGATCCCTGACCTCTGAGTCTCTGCCTCCACCGCTGGCTGGTGCCAACTCACGCGCCATCCCACTTCCAGCCATCACCCCCACGCCTGCCCCAGGGCCAGCCCCACCACAGAGAGGCCGGTTGGTTCCTGCTCACCTCTGTGCCGTCCCTTCCCGACCTGACCCCAGTGCAGGGGATAAGCTTCAGACAAGTCTTTCCATGTCCCTCTGCATGACAATAGACTTCCTCCCCTCTCCCATTCCACAGGCCCACCCACCCGGGACATCCACCTTTGTCATTAGCTCAGGAGAGGATGCAAGATGAGAATCTCTGCTATTGTGTGGGGAGACTCAGTTTCCCGGGTTTCCCCCATGGACACATGTTCTTCAGCTGGGTCTGATTTTCTCCAGACAAGCTGTCTTGGGAAGGATTTGGCCAGCCCTAAGAACCTGAAGGGAAAGGGCGGAGGGGGGTTCTCTCTCTGCCCCCGACAGCCCCGAGCTGGGTCGGTCCCTCAGACCTGGCCAGGGGCAGCCCATCCCCCGGCGCCCTTCCCCGGGGCATCCAAGGGCAGGCCCGGCGCCAGCCCCACCCCGCTCGCCACTGCCCGACCATCGTCCTCCATCGGGGTGCCTGGGCAGGACAGGGACCCGGATGTGGGAGGCCTCCAGATCTCAGGCCTGGCACACCATTTACCAGGCTGCTTCCTCCTCTGACGGGGGCCCAGCACACGCCCCAGGAGACTTGGCAGCCGCCCCCAGGGCTCTATCCTCTGGAACTCGTCCCCTTGGAAGGGGCCTGGCCCAGGTGCCAGGTTCGGCTGGTCGGCCAGCCTCCTTTGGAGAAAGCAGGCAAGCCGAGCCAGGCTTGCAGTGGCCCTGGCGTGACACCTGCCACCTCAGGCAGAGGGCCTCCCGCGTGCCCCCCATGGCGGGTTTCTCCCCGGAGCCGTGGCCTGGGCACTAGGAAGGCCGGGCCTCCCCGACTCCCGGGAGGGGGAGCTAGCCCAGTTGCGCGCTGGCCCCCAAACCCTCTGGTGCCATCTGCCTGTCTCGGCACTTCTGACTCCACAGAGCCTTTCCTACATCTGGGCTGCCTGCCGTGGCAAAGTGCAGGCGTGGGGTGAGGCCATGGCTTTGTCTTTCCAGGAAAAAATGAGCCCCTGGCCGAAGCAGCAGGCCCAGGCAGAGCCTTGAGCTTGAAGCCCAGTAGGTCTGTGGCCCTCAGGGCCAGAGCAATGCTGTCAAGGCAGGGAAGCGGCCTGCAAGCTGAGTGGGAGTGGGGGAGGGGAGGGAGACAGCTGAAGCCGAGTCCAGAAGGGCGGCGATGGAAGAGCTGCAGCTGGGTCAGAGCCTGGAGGGAGGGCGGGGCCTTCACTGAGGACCCCCCCGCCCCCCGAGGCCAGCCCTAGGCCCCGGCGGTCGCGCATGCGCCCTTGGCCTGTGCGGTGTGTGGGGGCTTGAACCCAAGCCCGCAGGGCTCCCGGAGCGGCCAGAGAAAGAAGGGCCCATGGAGAGGTAGGCGAGGTGGGCAGGGGGCGCCACCTTACTCTCCTCAGCTCCCTGAGGGAGAGAGAGAGAGACAGAGACAGAGAGAGAGATCCCTGACCTCTGAGTCTCTGCCTCCACCGCTGGCTGGTGCCAACTCACGCGCCATCCCACTTCCAGCCATCACCCCCACGCCTGCCCCGGGGCCAGCCCCACCACAGAGAGGCCGGTTGGTTCCTGCTCACCTCTGTGCCGTCCCTTCCCGACCTGACCCCAGTGCAGGGGATAAGCTTCAGACAAGTCTTTCCATGTCCCTCTGCATGACAATAGACTTCCTCCCCTCTCCCATTCCACAGGCCCACCCACCCGGGACATCCACCTTTGTCATTAGCTCAGGAGAGGATGCAAGATGAGAATCTCTGCTATTGTGTGGGGAGACTCAGTTTCCCGGGTTTCCCCCATGGACACATGTTCTTCAGCTGGGTCTGATTTTCTCCAGACAAGCTGTCTTGGGAAGGATTTGGCCAGCCCTAAGAACCTGAAGGGAAAGGGCGGAGGGGGGTTCTCTCTCTGCCCCCGACAGCCCCGAGCTGGGTCGGTCCCTCAGACCTGGCCAGGGGCAGCCCATCCCCCGGCGCCCTTCCCCGGGGCATCCAAGGGCAGGCCCGGCGCCAGCCCCACCCCGCTCGCCACTGCCCGACCATCGTCCTCCCTCGGGGGGCCTGGGCAGGACAGGGACCCGGGTGTGGGAGGCCTCCAGATCTCAGGCCTGGCACACCGTTTACCAGGCTGCTTCCTCCTCTGACGGGGGCCCAGCACACGCCCCAGGAGACTTGGCAGCCGCCCCCAGGGCTCTATCCTCTGCAACTCGTCCCCTTGGAAGCAGCCTGGCCCAGGTGCCAGGTTCGGCTGGTCGGCCAGCCTCCTTTGGAGAAAGCAGGCAAGCCGAGCCAGGCTTGCAGTGGCCCTGGCGTGATACCTACCACCTCAGGCGGAGGGCCTCCCGCGTGCCCTCCATGGCGGGTTTCTCCCCGGAGCCGTGGCCTGGGCACTAGGAAGGCCGGGCCTCCCCGACTCCCGGGAGGAGGGGCTAGCCCAGTTGCGCCCTGGCCCCCAAACCCTCTGGTGCCATCTGCCTGTCTCGGCACTTCTGACTCCACACAGCCTTTCCTACATCTGGGCTGCCTGCCGTGGCAAAGTGCAGGCGTGGGGTGAGGCCATGGCTTTGTCTTTCCAGGAAAAAATGAGCCCCTGGCCGAAGCAGCAGGCCCAGGCAGAGCCTTGAGCTTGAAGCCCAGTAGGTCTGTGGCCCTCAGGGCCAGAGCAATGCTGTCAAGGCAGGGAAGCGGCCTGCAAGCTGAGTGGGAGTGGGGGAGGGGAGGGAGACAGCTGAAGCCGAGTCCAGAAGGGCGGCGATGGAAGAGCTGCAGCTGGGTCAGAGCCTGGAGGGAGGGCGGGGCCTTCACTGAGGACCCCCCCGCCCCCCGAGGCCAGCCCTAGGCCCCGGCGGTCGCGCATGCGCCCTTGGCCTGTGCGGTGTGTGGGGGCTTGAACCCAAGCCCGCAGGGCTCCCGGAGCGGCCAGAGAAAGAAGGGCCCATGGAGAGGTAGGCGAGGTGGGCAGGGGGCGCCACCTTACTCTCCTCAGCTCCCTGAGGGAGAGAGAGAGAGACAGAGACAGAGAGAGAGATCCCTGACCTCTGAGTCTCTGCCTCCACCGCTGGCTGGTGCCAACTCACGCGCCATCCCACTTCCAGCCATCACCCCCACGCCTGCCCCGGGGCCAGCCCCACCACAGAGAGGCCGGTTGGTTCCTGCTCACCTCTGTGCCGTCCCTTCCCGACCTGACCCCAGTGCAGGGGATAAGCTTCAGACAAGTCTTTCCATGTCCCTCTGCATGACAATAGACTTCCTCCCCTCTCCCATTCCACAGGCCCACCCACCCGGGACATCCACCTTTGTCATTAGCTCAGGAGAGGATGCAAGATGAGAATCTCTGCTATTGTGTGGGGAGACTCAGTTTCCCGGGTTTCCCCCATGGACACATGTTCTTCAGCTGGGTCTGATTTTCTCCAGACAAGCTGTCTTGGGAAGGATTTGGCCAGCCCTAAGAACCTGAAGGGAAAGGGCGGAGGGGGGTTCTCTCTCTGCCCCCGACAGCCCCGAGCTGGGTCGGTCCCTCAGACCTGGCCAGGGGCAGCCCATCCCCCGGCGCCCTTCCCCGGGGCATCCAAGGGCAGGCCCGGCGCCAGCCCCACCCCGCTCGCCACTGCCCGACCATCGTCCTCCCTCGGGGGGCCTGGGCAGGACAGGGACCCGGGTGTGGGAGGCCTCCAGATCTCAGGCCTGGCACACCGTTTACCAGGCTGCTTCCTCCTCTGACGGGGGCCCAGCACACGCCCCAGGAGACTTGGCAGCCGCCCCCAGGGCTCTATCCTCTGCAACTCGTCCCCTTGGAAGCAGCCTGGCCCAGGTGCCAGGTTCGGCTGGTCGGCCAGCCTCCTTTGGAGAAAGCAGGCAAGCCGAGCCAGGCTTGCAGTGGCCCTGGCGTGATACCTACCACCTCAGGCGGAGGGCCTCCCGCGTGCCCTCCATGGCGGGTTTCTCCCCGGAGCCGTGGCCTGGGCACTAGGAAGGCCGGGCCTCCCCGACTCCCGGGAGGAGGGGCTAGCCCAGTTGCGCCCTGGCCCCCAAACCCTCTGGTGCCATCTGCCTGTCTCGGCACTTCTGACTCCACACAGCCTTTCCTACATCTGGGCTGCCTGCCGTGGCAAAGTGCAGGCGTGGGGTGAGGCCATGGCTTTGTCTTTCCAGGAAAAAATGAGCCCCTGGCCGAAGCAGCAGGCCCAGGCAGAGCCTTGAGCTTGAAGCCCAGTAGGTCTGTGGCCCTCAGGGCCAGAGCAATGCTGTCAAGGCAGGGAAGCGGCCTGCAAGCTGAGTGGGAGTGGGGGAGGGGAGGGAGACAGCTGAAGCCGAGTCCAGAAGGGCGGCGATGGAAGAGCTGCAGCTGGGTCAGAGCCTGGAGGGAGGGCGGGGCCTTCACTGAGGACCCCCCCGCCCCCCGAGGCCAGCCCTAGGCCCCGGCGGTCGCGCATGCGCCCTTGGCCTGTGCGGTGTGTGGGGGCTTGAACCCAAGCCCGCAGGGCTCCCGGAGCGGCCAGAGAAAGAAGGGCCCATGGAGAGGTAGGCGAGGTGGGCAGGGGGCGCCACCTTACTCTCCTCAGCTCCCTGAGGGAGAGAGAGAGAGACAGAGACAGAGAGAGAGATCCCTGACCTCTGAGTCTCTGCCTCCACCGCTGGCTGGTGCCAACTCACGCGCCATCCCACTTCCAGCCATCACCCCCACGCCTGCCCCGGGGCCAGCCCCACCACAGAGAGGCCGGTTGGTTCCTGCTCACCTCTGTGCCGTCCCTTCCCGACCTGACCCCAGTGCAGGGGATAAGCTTCAGACAAGTCTTTCCATGTCCCTCTGCATGACAATAGACTTCCTCCCCTCTCCCATTCCACAGGCCCACCCACCCGGGACATCCACCTTTGTCATTAGCTCAGGAGAGGATGCAAGATGAGAATCTCTGCTATTGTGTGGGGAGACTCAGTTTCCCGGGTTTCCCCCATGGACACATGTTCTTCAGCTGGGTCTGATTTTCTCCAGACAAGCTGTCTTGGGAAGGATTTGGCCAGCCCTAAGAACCTGAAGGGAAAGGGCGGAGGGGGGTTCTCTCTCTGCCCCCGACAGCCCCGAGCTGGGTCGGTCCCTCAGACCTGGCCAGGGGCAGCCCATCCCCCGGCGCCCTTCCCCGGGGCATCCAAGGGCAGGCCCGGCGCCAGCCCCACCCCGCTCGCCACTGCCCGACCATCGTCCTCCCTCGGGGGGCCTGGGCAGGACAGGGACCCGGGTGTGGGAGGCCTCCAGATCTCAGGCCTGGCACACCGTTTACCAGGCTGCTTCCTCCTCTGACGGGGGCCCAGCACACGCCCCAGGAGACTTGGCAGCCGCCCCCAGGGCTCTATCCTCTGCAACTCGTCCCCTTGGAAGCAGCCTGGCCCAGGTGCCAGGTTCGGCTGGTCGGCCAGCCTCCTTTGGAGAAAGCAGGCAAGCCGAGCCAGGCTTGCAGTGGCCCTGGCGTGATACCTACCACCTCAGGCGGAGGGCCTCCCGCGTGCCCTCCATGGCGGGTTTCTCCCCGGAGCCGTGGCCTGGGCACTAGGAAGGCCGGGCCTCCCCGACTCCCGGGAGGAGGGGCTAGCCCAGTTGCGCCCTGGCCCCCAAACCCTCTGGTGCCATCTGCCTGTCTCGGCACTTCTGACTCCACACAGCCTTTCCTACATCTGGGCTGCCTGCCGTGGCAAAGTGCAGGCGTGGGGTGAGGCCATGGCTTTGTCTTTCCAGGAAAAAATGAGCCCCTGGCCGAAGCAGCAGGCCCAGGCAGAGCCTTGAGCTTGAAGCCCAGTAGGTCTGTGGCCCTCAGGGCCAGAGCAATGCTGTCAAGGCAGGGAAGCGGCCTGCAAGCTGAGTGGGAGTGGGGGAGGGGAGGGAGACAGCTGAAGCCGAGTCCAGAAGGGCGGCGATGGAAGAGCTGCAGCTGGGTCAGAGCCTGGAGGGAGGGCGGGGCCTTCACTGAGGACCCCCCCGCCCCCCGAGGCCAGCCCTAGGCCCCGGCGGTCGCGCATGCGCCCTTGGCCTGTGCGGTGTGTGGGGGCTTGAACCCAAGCCCGCAGGGCTCCCGGAGCGGCCAGAGAAAGAAGGGCCCATGGAGAGGTAGGCGAGGTGGGCAGGGGGCGCCACCTTACTCTCCTCAGCTCCCTGAGGGAGAGAGAGAGAGACAGAGACAGAGAGAGAGATCCCTGACCTCTGAGTCTCTGCCTCCACCGCTGGCTGGTGCCAACTCACGCGCCATCCCACTTCCAGCCATCACCCCCACGCCTGCCCCGGGGCCAGCCCCACCACAGAGAGGCCGGTTGGTTCCTGCTCACCTCTGTGCCGTCCCTTCCCGACCTGACCCCAGTGCAGGGGATAAGCTTCAGACAAGTCTTTCCATGTCCCTCTGCATGACAATAGACTTCCTCCCCTCTCCCATTCCACAGGCCCACCCACCCGGGACATCCACCTTTGTCATTAGCTCAGGAGAGGATGCAAGATGAGAATCTCTGCTATTGTGTGGGGAGACTCAGTTTCCCGGGTTTCCCCCATGGACACATGTTCTTCAGCTGGGTCTGATTTTCTCCAGACAAGCTGTCTTGGGAAGGATTTGGCCAGCCCTAAGAACCTGAAGGGAAAGGGCGGAGGGGGGTTCTCTCTCTGCCCCCGACAGCCCCGAGCTGGGTCGGTCCCTCAGACCTGGCCAGGGGCAGCCCATCCCCCGGCGCCCTTCCCCGGGGCATCCAAGGGCAGGCCCGGCGCCAGCCCCACCCCGCTCGCCACTGCCCGACCATCGTCCTCCCTCGGGGGGCCTGGGCAGGACAGGGACCCGGGTGTGGGAGGCCTCCAGATCTCAGGCCTGGCACACCGTTTACCAGGCTGCTTCCTCCTCTGACGGGGGCCCAGCACACGCCCCAGGAGACTTGGCAGCCGCCCCCAGGGCTCTATCCTCTGCAACTCGTCCCCTTGGAAGCAGCCTGGCCCAGGTGCCAGGTTCGGCTGGTCGGCCAGCCTCCTTTGGAGAAAGCAGGCAAGCCGAGCCAGGCTTGCAGTGGCCCTGGCGTGATACCTACCACCTCAGGCGGAGGGCCTCCCGCGTGCCCTCCATGGCGGGTTTCTCCCCGGAGCCGTGGCCTGGGCACTAGGAAGGCCGGGCCTCCCCGACTCCCGGGAGGAGGGGCTAGCCCAGTTGCGCCCTGGCCCCCAAACCCTCTGGTGCCATCTGCCTGTCTCGGCACTTCTGACTCCACACAGCCTTTCCTACATCTGGGCTGCCTGCCGTGGCAAAGTGCAGGCGTGGGGTGAGGCCATGGCTTTGTCTTTCCAGGAAAAAATGAGCCCCTGGCCGAAGCAGCAGGCCCAGGCAGAGCCTTGAGCTTGAAGCCCAGTAGGTCTGTGGCCCTCAGGGCCAGAGCAATGCTGTCAAGGCAGGGAAGCGGCCTGCAAGCTGAGTGGGAGTGGGGGAGGGGAGGGAGACAGCTGAAGCCGAGTCCAGAAGGGCGGCGATGGAAGAGCTGCAGCTGGGTCAGAGCCTGGAGGGAGGGCGGGGCCTTCACTGAGGACCCCCCCGCCCCCCGAGGCCAGCCCTAGGCCCCGGCGGTCGCGCATGCGCCCTTGGCCTGTGCGGTGTGTGGGGGCTTGAACCCAAGCCCGCAGGGCTCCCGGAGCGGCCAGAGAAAGAAGGGCCCATGGAGAGGTAGGCGAGGTGGGCAGGGGGCGCCACCTTACTCTCCTCAGCTCCCTGAGGGAGAGAGAGAGAGACAGAGACAGAGAGAGAGATCCCTGACCTCTGAGTCTCTGCCTCCACCGCTGGCTGGTGCCAACTCACGCGCCATCCCACTTCCAGCCATCACCCCCACGCCTGCCCCGGGGCCAGCCCCACCACAGAGAGGCCGGTTGGTTCCTGCTCACCTCTGTGCCGTCCCTTCCCGACCTGACCCCAGTGCAGGGGATAAGCTTCAGACAAGTCTTTCCATGTCCCTCTGCATGACAATAGACTTCCTCCCCTCTCCCATTCCACAGGCCCACCCACCCGGGACATCCACCTTTGTCATTAGCTCAGGAGAGGATGCAAGATGAGAATCTCTGCTATTGTGTGGGGAGACTCAGTTTCCCGGGTTTCCCCCATGGACACATGTTCTTCAGCTGGGTCTGATTTTCTCCAGACAAGCTGTCTTGGGAAGGATTTGGCCAGCCCTAAGAACCTGAAGGGAAAGGGCGGAGGGGGGTTCTCTCTCTGCCCCCGACAGCCCCGAGCTGGGTCGGTCCCTCAGACCTGGCCAGGGGCAGCCCATCCCCCGGCGCCCTTCCCCGGGGCATCCAAGGGCAGGCCCGGCGCCAGCCCCACCCCGCTCGCCACTGCCCGACCATCGTCCTCCATCGGGGGGCCTGGGCAGGACAGGGACCCGGATGTGGGAGGCCTCCAGATCTCAGGCCTGGCACACCGTTTACCAGGCTGCTTCCTCCTCTGACGGGGGCCCAGCACACGCCCCAGGAGACTTGGCAGCCGCCCCCAGGGCTCTATCCTCTGGAACTCGTCCCCTTGGAAGGGGCCTGGCCCAGGTGCCAGGTTCGGCTGGTCGGCCAGCCTCCTTTGGAGAAAGCAGGCAAGCCGAGCCAGGCTTGCAGTGGCCCTGGCGTGACACCTGCCACCTCAGGCAGAGGGCCTCCCGCGTGCCCTCCATGGCGGGTTTCTCCCCGGAGCCGTGGCCTGGGCACTAGGAAGGCCGGGCCTCCCCGACTCCCGGGAGGAGGGGCTAGCCCAGTTGCGCGCTGGCCCCCAAACCCTCTGGTGCCATCTGCCTGTCTCGGCACTTCTGACTCCACAGAGCCTTTCCTACATCTGGGCTGCCTGCCGTGGCAAAGTGCAGGCGTGGGGTGAGGCCATGGCTTTGTCTTTCCAGGAAAAAATGAGCCCCTGGCCGAAGCAGCAGGCCCAGGCAGAGCCTTGAGCTTGAAGCCGAGTAGGTCTGTGGCCCTCAGGGCCAGAGCAATGCTGTCAAGGCAGGGAAGCGGCCTGCAAGCTGAGTGGGAGTGGGGGAGGGGAGGGAGACAGCTGAAGCCGAGTCCAGAAGGGCGGCGATGGAAGAGCTGCAGCTGGGTCAGAGCCTGGAGGGAGGGCGGGGCCTTCACTGAGGACCCCCCCGCCCCCCGAGGCCAGCCCTAGGCCCCGGCGGTCGCGCATGCGCCCTTGGCCTGTGCGGTGTGTGGGGGCTTGAACCCAAGCCCGCAGGGCTCCCGGAGCGGCCAGAGAAAGAAGGGCCCATGGAGAGGTAGGCGAGGTGGGCAGGGGGCGCCACCTTACTCTCCTCAGCTCCCTGAGGGAGAGAGAGAGAGACAGAGACAGAGAGAGAGATCCCTGACCTCTGAGTCTCTGCCTCCACCGCTGGCTGGTGCCAACTCACGCGCCATCCCACTTCCAGCCATCACCCCCACGCCTGCCCCGGGGCCAGCCCCACCACAGAGAGGCCGGTTGGTTCCTGCTCACCTCTGTGCCGTCCCTTCCCGACCTGACCCCAGTGCAGGGGATAAGCTTCAGACAAGTCTTTCCATGTCCCTCTGCATGACAATAGACTTCCTCCCCTCTCCCATTCCACAGGCCCACCCACCCGGGACATCCACCTTTGTCATTAGCTCAGGAGAGGATGCAAGATGAGAATCTCTGCTATTGTGTGGGGAGACTCAGTTTCCCGGGTTTCCCCCATGGACACATGTTCTTCAGCTGGGTCTGATTTTCTCCAGACAAGCTGTCTTGGGAAGGATTTGGCCAGCCCTAAGAACCTGAAGGGAAAGGGCGGAGGGGGGTTCTCTCTCTGCCCCCGACAGCCCCGAGCTGGGTCGGTCCCTCAGACCTGGCCAGGGGCAGCCCATCCCCCGGCGCCCTTCCCCGGGGCATCCAAGGGCAGGCCCGGCGCCAGCCCCACCCCGCTCGCCACTGCCCGACCATCGTCCTCCATCGGGGGGCCTGGGCAGGACAGGGACCCGGATGTGGGAGGCCTCCAGATCTCAGGCCTGGCACACCGTTTACCAGGCTGCTTCCTCCTCTGACGGGGGCCCAGCACACGCCCCAGGAGACTTGGCAGCCGCCCCCAGGGCTCTATCCTCTGGAACTCGTCCCCTTGGAAGGGGCCTGGCCCAGGTGCCAGGTTCGGCTGGTCGGCCAGCCTCCTTTGGAGAAAGCAGGCAAGCCGAGCCAGGCTTGCAGTGGCCCTGGCGTGACACCTGCCACCTCAGGCAGAGGGCCTCCCGCGTGCCCTCCATGGCGGGTTTCTCCCCGGAGCCGTGGCCTGGGCACTAGGAAGGCCGGGCCTCCCCGACTCCCGGGAGGAGGGGCTAGCCCAGTTGCGCGCTGGCCCCCAAACCCTCTGGTGCCATCTGCCTGTCTCGGCACTTCTGACTCCACAGAGCCTTTCCTACATCTGGGCTGCCTGCCGTGGCAAAGTGCAGGCGTGGGGTGAGGCCATGGCTTTGTCTTTCCAGGAAAAAATGAGCCCCTGGCCGAAGCAGCAGGCCCAGGCAGAGCCTTGAGCTTGAAGCCGAGTAGGTCTGTGGCCCTCAGGGCCAGAGCAATGCTGTCAAGGCAGGGAAGCGGCCTGCAAGCTGAGTGGGAGTGGGGGAGGGGAGGGAGACAGCTGAAGCCGAGTCCAGAAGGGCGGCGATGGAAGAGCTGCAGCTGGGTCAGAGCCTGGAGGGAGGGCGGGGCCTTCACTGAGGACCCCCCCGCCCCCCGAGGCCAGCCCTAGGCCCCGGCGGTCGCGCATGCGCCCTTGGCCTGTGCGGTGTGTGGGGGCTTGAACCCAAGCCCGCAGGGCTCCCGGAGCGGCCAGAGAAAGAAGGGCCCATGGAGAGGTAGGCGAGGTGGGCAGGGGGTGCCACCTTACTCTCCTCAGCTCCCTGAGGGAGAGAGAGAGAGACAGAGACAGAGAGAGAGATCCCTGACCTCTGAGTCTCTGCCTCCACCGCTGGCTGGTGCCAACTCACGCGCCATCCCACTTCCAGCCATCACCCCCACGCCTGCCCCGGGGCCAGCCCCACCACAGAGAGGCCGGTTGGTTCCTGCTCACCTCTGTGCCGTCCCTTCCCGACCTGACCCCAGTGCAGGGGATAAGCTTCAGACAAGTCTTTCCATGTCCCTCTGCATGACAATAGACTTCCTCCCCTCTCCCATTCCACAGGCCCACCCACCCGGGACATCCACCTTTGTCATTAGCTCAGGAGAGGATGCAAGATGAGAATCTCTGCTATTGTGTGGGGAGACTCAGTTTCCCGGGTTTCCCCCATGGACACATGTTCTTCAGCTGGGTCTGATTTTCTCCAGACAAGCTGTCTTGGGAAGGATTTGGCCAGCCCTAAGAACCTGAAGGGAAAGGGCGGAGGGGGGTTCTCTCTCTGCCCCCGACAGCCCCGAGCTGGGTCGGTCCCTCAGACCTGGCCAGGGGCAGCCCATCCCCCGGCGCCCTTCCCCGGGGCATCCAAGGGCAGGCTCGGCGCCAGCCCCACCCCGCTCGCCACTGCCCGACCATCGTGCTCCCTCGGGGGGCCTGGGCAGGACAGGGACCCGGCTGTGGGAGGCCTCCAGATCTCAGGCTTGGCACACCGTTTACCAGGCTGCTTCCTCCTCTGACGGGGGCCCAGCACACGCCCCAGGAGACTTGGCAGCCGCCCCCAGGGCTCTATCCTCTGGAACTCGTCCCCTTGGAAGGGGCCTGGCCCAGGTGCCAGGTTCGGCTGGTCGGCCAGCCTCCTTTGGAGAAAGCAGGCAAGCCGAGCCAGGCTTGCAGTGGCCCTGGCGTGACACCTGCCACCTCAGGCAGAGGGCCTCCCGCGTGCCCTCCATGGCGGGTTTCTCCCCGGAGCCGTGGCCTGGGCACTAGGAAGGCCGGGCCTCCCCGACTCCCGGGAGGAGGGGCTAGCCCAGTTGCGCGCTGGCCCCCAAACCCTCTGGTGCCATCTGCCTGTCTCGGCACTTCTGACTCCACAGAGCCTTTCCTACATCTGGGCTGCCTGCCGTGGCAAAGTGCAGGCGTGGGGTGAGGCCATGGCTTTGTCTTTCCAGGAAAAAATGAGCCCCTGGCCGAAGCAGCAGGCCCAGGCAGAGCCTTGAGCTTGAAGCCCAGTAGGTCTGTGGCCCTCAGGGCCAGAGCAATGCTGTCAAGGCAGGGAAGCGGCCTGCAAGCTGAGTGGGAGTGGGGGAGGGGAGGGAGACAGCTGAAGCCGAGTCCAGAAGGGCGGCGATGGAAGAGCTGCAGCTGGGTCAGAGCCTGGAGGGAGGGCGGGGCCTTCACTGAGGACCCCCCCGCCCCCCGAGGCCAGCCCTAGGCCCCGGCGGTCGTGCATGCGCCCTTGGCCTGTGCGGTGTGTGGGGGCTTGAACCCAAGCCCGCAGGGCTCCCGGAGCGGCCAGAGAAAGAAGGGCCCATGGAGAGGTAGGCGAGGTGGGCAGGGGGCGCCACCTTACTCTCCTCAGCTCCCTGAGGGAGAGAGAGAGAGACAGAGACAGAGAGAGAGATCCCTGACCTCTGAGTCTCTGCCTCCACCGCTGGCTGGTGCCAACTCACGCGCCATCCCACTTCCAGCCATCACCCCCACGCCTGCCCCGGGGCCAGCCCCACCACAGAGAGGCCGGTTGGTTCCTGCTCACCTCTGTGCCGTCCCTTCCCGACCTGACCCCAGTGCAGGGGATAAGCTTCAGACAAGTCTTTCCATGTCCCTCTGCATGACAATAGACTTCCTCCCCTCTCCCATTCCACAGGCCCACCCACCCGGGACATCCACCTTTGTCATTAGCTCAGGAGAGGATGCAAGATGAGAATCTCTGCTATTGTGTGGGGAGACTCAGTTTCCCGGGTTTCCCCCATGGACACATGTTCTTCAGCTGGGTCTGATTTTCTCCAGACAAGCTGTCTTGGGAAGGATTTGGCCAGCCCTAAGAACCTGAAGGGAAAGGGCGGAGGGGGGTTCTCTCTCTGCCCCC